>NC_092735.1:18577481-18877481 GCF_047496885.1 Scyliorhinus torazame | reverse complement strand
CTACTGGGCAGCCAATGTGGCGATGATCTGTAAGTGGGTGGAGGGAGAGGGGGCGGCATGGAAGAGGTTGGAGATGGCGTTCTGCAAAGGAACTAGCCTGGGGGCGCTGGTGACGGCACTGCTGCCGCTCTCGCCGACAAGGTACACCACGGGTCCGGTGGTGGCGGCAACGCTAAAGATCTGGGGCCAGTGGAGACGACACAGGGGTGCGATGGGAGCCTCGGTGTGGTCCCCGATCAGGGATAACCATCGGTTTGTCCCTGGAAGGATGGACGGGGGGTTTCAGAGCTGGCATCGGGCAGGGATTAGAAGAATGGGGGAACCTGTTCATCGATGGGACGTTTGCGAGCTTAGGGGCGCTGGAGGAGACGTTTGGACTACCCCCGGGAAACACCTTCAGATACATGCAAGTGAGGGCGTTTGTGAGGCGGCAGGTGAGGGAATTCCCGCTGCTCCCGGCACAGGGGATTCAAGACAGGGTGATTTTGGGAGTATGGGTCGGAGAGGGCAAGGTGTCGGCGATATACCAGGAGATGGAAGAAGAGGGGGAGGCTTTGGTAGAGGAGCTGAAGGGTAAATGGGAAGAGGAGCTGGGGGAGGAGATTGAGGAGGGTCTGTGGGCTGATGCCCCAAGTAGGGTTAATTCCTCCTCGTGTGCCAGGACAGACGCGGGAGGTGCTCAGGAAGCCTGGCGAACCATGTCCATATGTTTTGGTCATGCCCGGCACTGGATGGGTTCTGGAGGGGAGTTGAGAGAACAGTATCTAAGGTGGTGAAAGTCCACGTCAAGCCAAGTTGGGGGCCAGCACTATTTGGAGTAGCGGACGAGCCGGGAGTGCAGGAAGCGAAAGAGGCCGGCATTCTGGCCTTTGCGTCCCTGGTAGCCCGGCGAAGGATCTTGTTAGTGGGGAAAGATGCGAAGCCCCCCCGTGTGGAAGCCTGGATAAATGATATGGCAGGGTTTCTCAAGTTGGAGAGGATAAAGTTTGCCCTGAGAGGGTCTGTGCAGGGTTTCTCCAGGCGGTGGCAACCGTTCCTGGACTATCTCGCGGAGCGTTAGATGGAGTTTGGTCGACAGCAGCAACGACCAGGGGGGAGGAGAGAAGAGGGAGGCGAAGGGGGGGGGGGTGTATCTGAGCAAGAAAATGCATAAATGATCCGGAAAACTGATATGTACGGGCGGAATCCAATGTACAAAGTTCTGTATCGCATTGATTTGCCATGTTTATGTCTTGCTATGCAAGTTTTCTTTTTGTTACGGGGGTGGGCGGGGCGGAAGAGGGGGTTCGTTTGTATGGTTGAAAATTTTGTTTAAAAAACAAGTCGGCTTCAATGAAGCTACTGTGAAAAGCCCCTAGTCGCCACATTCCAGCGCCTGATAATGTAGGCAGCACTGTTTCCACAGCCCCACATTAACCCTTCAGTATGGAGCACCCCAATACTACACCTCCAAGTCTTTACCCAAATGAACTTACAATAATATTTTATGCGATCCCTTCTCCCCTGACCAAGTCTCTGGCTTTACAGATTCAGGTGGTCAGAAAGCTTTACAATTCTTCCAGATCCTGTTAGTTTGAGTTTGGAGGAGTGCTAGTCTCAAATGCTTTGGGCTGACTTTAGTGAATTAAAGTTGTAACACTTGGTGTCGATAACATGGTTGAGAAGGAACCAGACTTAAAATAATCAGATCCAGACTTGCTTTCCCCTCATGTAAAATTAGAGCGGAGGTGGTACACCAGGTTCTATTAGGGAGGGAGTTTCCAGAATTTTTAACCTTGCGACATGTGAAGGAACAAAAATATAGTTTCAAGTCAGGATGTATTGTGGTTTGTAGGGAAATTTGCAGGTGGTGTTCCATGCATCGACTACCCTTGTTCTTCTAGGTGGTCGAGGGTTTGGAAGGTACTGTTGGAGTCTTAGTGAGATGCTGCACTACATCTTGTTTACAGTACAATATCAAATAGAAACATTGACTTAACAGAAACGGTTTGGCAGATGGAGTGATATTACTCGGGTTCCTTCCCACTGTCCAGAAAATGTGCAGGTTAGGTGGATTGGCCATGATCAATGTGCAGGGTTATGGAGATAGGGTGGAGGAGAGGGCTTAGTGCTCTTTCAGAGGGTCAGTGCAGACTTGATGGGCTGAGTGTCCTCCTTCTGCACTGTAAGGATTCGATGATGCTCTGGGGTGACAAATCGCAAAGCTTTACTCTCTGGTCTGTGGCTCGTTGTTCAACAAAGGGTGGTGCTCGAAGTCTGAAGTATAATATTGGCCAGTGTCACCCTATGCTAAAAGAGTACGTTCCAACATTTTAAAACATTCATGACACGATTAGCAGGATAACTTGGAACAGAATGTGCATTTCTTGAAACTGGCACAAGAGAGTTCAGTTCAGTCACTGTATAGGATATCTCAAAGTAGTACAAGTCTTTCTGGTTGCTGTCTTAAACTGGAGGTGGTGCTTATCAAGTTAAATAAATTCGCAATCCAAATCTTCGAACCTACCGATTTTGTTCCCCAAGAGAGAGAGAGAGAGAGAGAGAGAGAGAGAGAGAGAGAGAGAGAGAGAGAGGGTCACGTGGTGTGAGCTCAGGAGCGGTTGAGTTTTCACCAGCTCTGGCTCTTCTCATCTTGTAACCCATTTTCCCCCTAATGCACATTTCTTATTTGCTTTTTTTTTTGAATACATGGTTTGTATTAGGTCTCTGGAGGATTCTGGAGGATCCTGATTGGTGTTTTGCAAAGATCATCTGGATGATGGCCGCAATTGAAAAACATTGATCTGGATGAGAGTCTCGGCTCTTCGGTGTGGGTCATTAGGGATCACTTGGAAGATTTAAAGAGGTACCCTTAGGAGAATGGAGGAGGCATTCGAAGGAGCACCATCCTGGTAAAGACCCAACTCAGTGTTGTCGAGATCCTGCTGCATGGTGTGCCGTCTATCCTATAATAATAATTGCTTATCATAGAATTTACAGTGCAGAAGGAGGCCATTCAGTGTCACAAGTAGGCTTCAGTGAAGTTACTGTGAATAGCCCCTAGTTGCCACATTCCGGCACCTGTTCGGGGAGACCGGTATGGGAATTGAACCCACGCTGTTGCATTGTTCTGCATTACAACCCAGCTGTTTAGCCCAGTGCTAAACCAGCCCCAGTATCCTGATGGATTCGGGAAACAGGGGCCAGGCAAGGTGCGCCCAGGAACCCAATCCCTGGTGAGGGGTGGGAGGAGAGCTCCCGACTGGGTTTGAAAATTGGCTGCCATGCTTTAATAATGGAGGCTGGGTGCATCAGATTCGATGGAACGCAAGATATCCGGTTTTAAAGAGCCGGGATTGGTTGGGTCCCTCCGATCACTGGTCTTATTATATTCTCAATGCTTGTTGTGAGGAGTTGGAGGGTTGTGAGGAGTTGGAGGTGACCGAGCTTGTCGAGCCATTCCACCCGGCCAGGGCCTAGGCTGTGGATCACCTGGGCACCTGAGCAACAGCATGGTGGAAATGGTGGTGCTTCGGTTGTTTGAATCCTTGTGATCGGAGGAGATTTCACTGATCTTATCTTGGCCTCTGCCTTTGATTAACACAAATGGTGTTGTTATGCTGCAATTCTTCCATAATCCTGAATGACACTTCCTTGTGATTTTGTGGTTTATTTTTTGTTTTGTCCCCTGCAAAGGCATGTGAGCACAAGGGAGTTGTCAGTTATCCTGTTCTACCAAAATCATATGGAGTCAGTTATGTGAAATGTGATCTATGCACAGTTTTACTCCTTTTTATCAATAATGAGGATGAGTAGAGCCAAGGCGGGGGGGGTGAAGGGTGGATGGATGGGGACAGTAGGGTCAGCTCAGTCCTCATGAAGATTGAGGACAGCCTCCCAGGTCGAGCCAATACGTTTTGGGTTTTTAGTTAGATTTGTTTGTTATTTTGAATTTAAGAATCCTTGCCTTTTTCCTTTGACGGCTTGGGCGGGTTCCTTCTGATCCTTCCTTAGAGCTTGTACTTTCTCCTATAGCGTCTTTTCTCTTCTTAGAGCTATTAGAATAAGAGGATTTGAGTAATGGCATATGCGGACGCGAGGTTGGTTAATCAGTGGTTGGTCTGTTGAAGAGAGGGATTGTTCTCGATATCCTGTGATGGCGGATACTGTAGGATAATGATGGATGTTTTAGGGTCAGTTCAATGTCCCTCCCTCGGGTGGTTCTTTCTATTTCTTGTCATCCTGGTGAGCAGGGTTCTGTTGCTAATCCTGGTCCAGTCCAGTGGTTTAAGGGAGATTCCCCTGGTTGTAACGGGGAGAGAATCAGCCCACCACCCCAGGACACTCAATTGTTGGGTGTCTTGGTGATTTTTCTTTTTTATTACGATCCTAGACCAAATCCCAACAGTGGCCAGGGTACCGGACCGAATCCCCAATATTTTAGTTTGTTTTGTAAGACTTTGCGGAAAGAATACTTTGTTCCAGGAGTGATTGCACAAAGTAATAGGGATTTTATTTTAAAACAAAAAACATATTCACACAATATTAAACTCTAACATCACACCCAAAATTAGCTTACAATCTTAAACAATACAATTCAATTCTCAATTAAACAACATGAAAGGAAAAACATACAGCTCTCAATCCATCCTACGAACCAATGACACAGGAACACACTGGTTTTCGAAAATAGATTTGGTTCCTGTTAGAACACCTGCAGAATCTGGCTGAATGTCATCAAAAAGCAATATCAACTGGTTTGTTTCAGCTTCCCTCTTGTCCTTCGACACGTCCGCACTTCTTCAAACACTATTAATCTTTTTCAACTATCCTGAGAGAAAAATACTTTACTTGTGGTCTAAAGGATAGCCAGATCAAAAACCCCAACTCAAAAGCTCTCACAAAATGTCTGAATACCGTAGCTCTGTAATGATATGTACATAGTCAGGTTAGTGAAGGGTTAATAATTACATCTCAGTGTAAATCAAATACTAGAGGGCGCTACCACTTCTCTGTATTTAAGTCAGACCCGGAGGGACTTCTGAGAGTAGCAAAAGGAGAAAGCATGGGGATAGCATAAGAAGATTAGAGTAGATTTAGTTAACACGAGGTTAGATCATAGTGTATTTAGTGACTATTTAAATTATTGAGTGCTGTAAGACAGATTCAATATTACTTAATTATCTGTAGAGTGTAGTGTTCGAACTTCATTTCATTAATAGTATTATAATAAATTAGTTTTGTTTCAATCTTTTGATTGGTGAATTCTTTGTCAACAACACATTGGATCATTCTGGAAAGAAAGGACAAAGAATACAAACATATTACCACGAATGGTAATATAATATGGTACCAGGTGACTGCTGAAGCTAGTTAGGTAGTTTAGTAAGGATTTAGTCAGAAAGACTAACACAACGCGAATTTCGAAGAACAGACCTGTTGTTGCGGGGCAACTTAATTTCAAAGAATAGGCCTGTTACTTCGGGACATCGAAAAATCCAGGGCTGACTGAGAAAGCACATGCTCCAACAACTCCGGATCACCAGTAAACTTGATGTTAACTGGCGAGTGTTCAAGCAGCAGTTTCAATTATATCTGTTAGCTTCTGATTTAAATGATGAGAGTAATGATCGTAAATGAGCTCTTTTTCTAACGATGGCTGGTCCACAAGCCATAGAATTGTATAACTCATTTCAATTTGCTACGGCTCAAGATAAGACTAAATATGATGTAGTTATAGCAAAGTTCGATCTTCACTGCAAGATCTAGATTAATGAAACTTTTGAGCGTTTTGTCTTCAAAAGAAGAATGCAAAATAATGGGGAATCGGTTGATTGCTTCGCGACATCTCAAACTCTTAGCTCAAACATCTAATTTCTCCGTTTTTTAAAAACGGATTCAATGATCAGAGATCAAATTGTATTTGGAATAAGTGATAGCTCAGGGAACATTTGCTTAAACAGAAAGAGCTCCAGCCAGAAAACGCAATAGAAATGTGCCGCATGCATCAATTATCCAAAAGTCAGTATAATAAAATACTCCTGCGAGAAAAGGGCGTGAAAACAAACCTCAAGATAGAATGCGTATGGGCTGTGGCGCAGCTCAGAAAGATGCATGTTTTTTGAAGGCATCCAACTTGCGCACGCGGGTTCGAAGCCTACACATGCGCACTTCGCAAAAAGATGTGAGACGGAAGACCGATCTGCACATGTGCAAAGAAGCTGTACGTATGACGACGTGAACATCATGACATGTGGATGCTGTGGACACGCCTACTCAAAAAAAAATGTCCAGCATGAGGAAAGATTTGCTCATAATTTGGCACACACACCACTTCGCTGCACAGTGCAGATCCACTCTTAAATTTAAGTCTTCGAATTTAAATTCACAGCAGATGAATGTTAGAAGTGTGGACACAGAGGAAGAAGCTTTTCAAAAAGAAAAAACTTCCAGCGATCTTGATGCTTATTCTTTAGAAGACTCATTCTTCGTAGGCATCATTGAGCAATGTGATGAAACCACAGATGTTTCATCTCCTCTTAAGGCAGTTCATTCTATCAACTCAGATACAGAATAGAACACAATACTTCAAGTTAATGATTCCCAAATTAATTTTAAACTTGACACTGGAGCTGCTGCAAACTTGCTCAATCGGCATGACCTTTCAAAGCTGAAGCAAATTCCAAAGATCAAGAAATCAACTAGTCAATTGCACATCTACAATGGCAATGCCTTCACCTCAGTGGGATCTCGCTATTTGTTGGTTACCAATCACGACAGTGCTATATCTCTAAGATTTGAGATTGCTGATTCAAACAAATCTTCACTCTTAGGTGCGCAAGCCTGTAAGGTTCTACACCTAATTCAGAGAATTTATAGTGCGAGTTCATCTCATCCACCTATTCAAGATGACATACAAGGAATTCTGGATTGCTCTCCGCACATCTTCGAAGGCCTGGGTACTCTTCCCTACCAATATAAAATTCAGTTACAGCCAGATGCCAAACCAGTGGCACACCCACCTGCACCACTTCGGGAGAGATTGAAGCTTGAACTTGCTAGGAGGCAAAATCTAGGCATAATCTCTAAAATTACAGAACCGACTGACTGGGTCAGTTCCATGGTATGTCTAAAAAAATACTTCCGGAGAATTAAGGATATGCATCGATCCTAAAGATCTTAATAAAAGTATTAAGAGAGAGCACTATCCAAGAGAGAAGAAATCACCAGTGAGATGGCAAATGCTAAAATGTTTTCCCAACTGGATGCTTCGAGAGGATTTCGGAAAATGCAGTTGGATGCCTCCAGCAAAATGTTGTGTACGTTCAACACACCGTTTGGTAGACACTGTTTCAACAGGATGCCATTTGGAATTATCTCAGCATCGGAGATTTTTCATCGAGTGATGGAACAGATGACTGAAGGTATTGAAGGTGTATGAGTGTATGTAGATGATATAATTGTCTGGTCATCTACAAGAGAAGAACACAATGCAAGATTGTGACAAGTATTTCAACGAGTACATAAATTTGGTTTATCTGAATATGATGTTTATCTGAATATCATGACATCCCCTCCTTTTTTACAAAAATATGTGCCCATGTGTAAATAAATATAGATGTGTACTGAGCGCAGCTGAATGTGTGCGCGCAATATCTACAACATGTACATGAGGCTAAACTATATACATAGGAAGGTGTCAGGTGCAACATAGCAACGAGATTGTACCATAAACAAAACAAGTGTAAACATCAAGCATCAAAACGAACTCCTGTAACACAAAAAGAGAAACATATTAACATTGGACTCACTAAAGTTTTATGCCACAATGTTCAAACAGGCTCATAAGTCCATCCTAATAGGTGGGCGACAAATTCGGGTTGACCGCCTCAAGGATGGGTCAGGATCTACACTGAGGAATGGGCCTGGCCACAGGCGACAGAGGAATGGGCATGGTGGCAGGAAGCTCTACGAAGTCGACATCAGGAACAACAGGAGGGCGTGGCACCGGTGTATGATCACGTAGCGAGCGCGGAAGCAGGCGAAGAGCCCGGCGAATGGAGCCATCAGGCATGCGAACAAGGAATGAGCGGGTGGCCACACGTCGGAGAACCTCGGCAGTTGCCGACCAGCCACCCTCTGGTAGGTGGATGCGGACGTTGTCTCCAGGCGCCAAGGCAGGAAGATCAGTTGCCCGAGTGTCATGTGCCACCTTCTGCTGAGCACGCTGCTGTCGCATCCTTTGCAGTACTGGAGCATAGTCGGGTGTAGGAACAAGAATGGATGGCACAGTGGTCCTGAGGGCGCGACCCATCAACACCTGGGCTGGTGAGAGCCCAGTGGCTAGTGGGGCCGAGCGATAGGCCAGCAGGGCTAAACAGAAGTCAGATCCGGCATCAGCAGTCTTGCAGAGGAGCCGCTTGACGATATGAATGCCCTTTTCCGCCTTGCCATTGGGCTGGGGATGCAGAGGGCTGGACGTCACGTGTGTGAAGCCATACGAAGCAGCAAAAGACCATTCTTGGCTTGCAAAACAGGGCCCATTGTCCGACATGACAGTAAGCGGAATGCCATGGCGAACGAAGGTCTCTTTGCATGCACTGATGACAGCGGACGTTGTCAAATCATGCAGGCGTATGACCTCTGGATAATTCGAAAAGTAATCTATGATGATGACGTAGTCCCTGCCAAGCGCATGAAAAAGGTCCACACCCACCTTCACCCGGGGGATGTCACCAACTCATGGGGCTGAAGCGTCTCAGGGGGCTGCGCCGGCTGAAACCTTTGGCAGGTGGGGCAGTTGAGCACCATGTTGGCAATGTCATTGCTGATGCCCGGCCAGTAGACAGCTTCTCGGGCCCTCCGCCTGCACCTCTCAACCCCGAGATGGCCTTCGTGCAGTTGTTCGAGGACCAGCCTGTGCATGCTGTGTGGAATCACAATCCGGTCCAACTTTAAGAGGACACCGTCAATGACGGCCAAGTCGTCCCGGACATTGTAGAATTGTGGGCACTGTCCTTTGAGCCACCCTCCCGTCATGTGGCGCATCACACGTTGTAGAAGTGGGTCAGCCGCAGTGTCCCGGCGAATACGGGCCAGACTTGAATCATCAGCTGGCAGATTGGCCGATGTGAAGGCCACATGCGCTTTGACCCGACAGATGAACCCCTCCGAATCGGGCGGTGTGCTCACTGCTCTGGATCGGGCATCCGCGATGATGAAGTCCTTTCCCGGGGTGTAGACCAGTTGGAAGTCGTACCTCCGGAGCTGGAGCAGAATGTGCTGGAGGAGAGGGGTCATCTCATTTAGGTCCTTTTGTATGATGCTGACCAGGGGGCGATGGTCGGTATCCATGGTGAACTGAGGGAGACCATGCACATAGTCGTGGAATTTATCGATGCCGGTTTAACAAACCCAGGCACTCCTTCTCGATCTGCGCATAGCGCTGTTCTGTGGGGCTCATGGCCCGCGAGGCATAGGCGACCGGGGCCCATGATGCAGTGTCATCCCGTTGCAGGAGTACCGCCCCAATGCCGTACTGGCTGGCATCAGTCGAGATCTTCGTATCTCGAGAGGTGTCGAAGAACGCCAATACGGGGGCTGTGGTGAGCTTAATTTTGAGCTCTTCCCATTCCTTCTGGTGTGCGGGCAGCCACTGGAACTCCGTGGTCTTCTTCACTAGGTGGCGAAGACCCGTTGTGTGGGAGGCAAGGTTGGGAATGAACTTCCCCAGGAAGTTGATCATCCCGAGAAAGCGTAGCACTGCTTTCTTGTCTGCCGGCTGCGGCATGGCTGTAATGGCGCTCACTTTGTCTGCATCCGGACGCACTCCTGACCGGGATATGTGGTCCCCCAGAAACTTTAGCTCAGTTTGGCCAAAAGAACACTTTGCTCGGTTGAGGCGCAGGCAGTGTTCTCGTATCAAGCAAAGACATGCTGGAGACGACTGATGTGGTGGACCAGATGATGACATAGTCAACATAGACGCGCACCCCTTCGATGCCCTCCATCATCTGTTCCATGATTCTGTGAAATACCTCGGATGCCGAGATGATGTCAAACGGTATTCTGTTGTAGCAGTACCAGCTGAAAGGAGTGTTGAAGGTGCACAGCTTCCTGCTGGACTGATCCAGTTGAATCTGCCAAAAACCCTTTGAGGCATCAAGCTTTGGAAAAACTTTACCCCATACCCAAACGGGAAGAAATCACGAGCGAAATGGCCCGGGCTAGTGTTCCCTCATGATGTTGTTGTTGAGGTCTTTCGGGTCGATGCAGATCCGGAGCTTGCCAGAGGGCTTTTTTACGCACACCATGGAGCTGACCCATGGCATGGGCTCAGTGACCCGGGAAAGCACCCCTTGGTCCTGGAGATCCTGCAGCTGCTGCTTGAGGCGGTCTTTGAGTGGTGCCGGGACTCTACGAGGTGCGTGAATGACTGGGGTGGCATCCGGTTTGAGCCATATTCTGTAAGTGTAGGGCAGCGTGCCCATGCCCTCGAATGTCTCCTGGTTGCGGGCGAGGAGCGAGTGGAGCTGTGCCCTAAATTCTGCATCCGGAAAGTCTGACGTGCATTCTGGAGACAGAGTGTGTACCCGCTGAACGAGGTGGAGAACCTCGCACGCCTGTGCGCCTAGCAGGGAGTCCTTCGATGATCCAGCTATCGCAAAGGACAGTGATGCTGTGTATGCATTGTGTGTCACCTGGAGCTGGCAGGATCCCATAGCCAGGATAACGTTTCCGTTGTAGTCGACCATCTTACAACGGGATGGCCGAATCAGTGGTCTGACCTTCAAGGCGTAGAAGGCTGACCATGCTATTAGGTTGGCGGAGGCACCAGTGTCTAAACGGAATGTGGTTGGTGATCGGTTGACCGTTAGGGTGGCACACTATTCATCACCCAGATTGACACTGTTCACTGGCATCGGCTGGTGGGTCCTGCTTGGGGACATCCGGTTCCTGTCAATGACCGCAACACGGAAGAATTCCCGGTCGTCTGTATCACCGGTCTGTATATCGTCAGGGTATGACTCGGTGTATGGAGGCTGAATGGTCCGCACGTCCCTGGCGGAATTGGGGAGCGTTGGCAGGTTGAGCTGCTCGACAGCAGGCAGCGTAGTGGCCCATCTTGCCACAGCGGAGGCATTGTCGGTTCTTTGCTGGACATTGCAGCTTTAAATGTGCAGATCCACAGTTGCCGCACGTCGTGACGTCATGGCGTTCGTTGCGCCATCACGCATGCGCAGTTCGGTCCTGCGTAGAGCGCGCCTGCGCATCACGTCCGTCTGCGTCGATGTCTCTTTTGGCACATACAAGCGCGGGAGGCCGCGGAAAGCGCGCGAAATGGCCGCCCTCGTCCGGGCCACGAGGAATTCGATCGCCTGGACCCGCTCGGCCTCGTAGGACCCCTGCCTTGCCGATTCACCCGCGTAGGACCCCTGCCCTGCCGATTCGGCCTCCTGGAATTGGGAGTAGCGGCTGGTCGCGTTTTCATGGAGGACGCAGGCTTTGATGGTGGTGGCTAGGTTGAGGCTTTTAATTTTGAGGAGCTGCTGGCGTAGGGTGCCCGAGGTGACCCCAAAAACTATCTGGTCCCGAATCATGGAATCGGAGGTGGCCTCGTAACCGCAGGACTGCGCGAGGATACGGAGGTGTGTTTGGAAAGATTGAAAAGGCTCATCCTTACCCTGCAGGCGCTGCTGGAAGAGGTACCTCTAGAAGCTCTCATTTACCTCAACGCTGAAGTGTTGCTCGAGTTTAAGAAGGACCGCCTTGTACTTTGTCTTGTCCTCACCTTCCGCGAACACCAGGGAGTTGTAGATATGGATGGCGTGTTGCCCTGCCGTGGAGGGCGGCGGCAATTTTCTTGGTGTCCGAAGCATTCTCCCTTTCTGTGTCTTCTAGGAAGAACTGGAAGCGCTGTTTAAACAGCTTCCATTTGAAGCCAAGGTTTCCAGCGATTTGGAGCGGCTGCGGCGGGCTGATGGTGTCCATGACGCAGGATGGCGGATTCCTGAAGATGTGTAGGTAGGTCTCAGTTGCTAGGTTCCAATCCTGGTACTATGTCATGTTGGGTACTCTGCTACACAGACGAACCAACACGGTTGCAGATGGTACAACTCTGTTTTATTACTTTCAATAATGACATCTGTAAACTTGTTACTGTGGTTCGTTCATTACCCTTTAACCTGTGGACCCAGCCCGAACACTATCTTGGAGAGGCACTCAGCACATGGTGAATGTCTGAGTGGCTTGCTGTGAGCTTTGTGCCCGGAGCTGTCTCCTGCTGGAATGAGCAGGAACTGTGGTGTTCCCCGTTTTATAGTGCGTGTGCCCTTGCTTGTGATTGGCTGTGATGTTGCGCGTGTGTTGATTGGTCCGTTGATCTGTCCATCAGTGTATGTGTGTGTTTGCACCATGATGTTTATCTGAATATCATGACACCCAGGGACTCTCCCTAGTCAAACAACAGTGCATTAGCCCAGGCTTTTACCCTGGTCAAATTCACCTCTGATTTCCAAAAGCTTTCTTGTCTTGCAAAAACTGCATTCAAACACTCTAACCCAGGCTTTTAAAACTACCAAAGGTTTATAATTCAACGTATCTAAAATCCTGCATTCGTCTAACCTCCACTTTAAAAAAAATTAACCAGCAATATTAACAGATAGCTTAATTTTCCTAAAGTCTTTTAACTGAACATTTCTCATGATTAAACACAACTTATAATCTACAATAATCATTTTACATTTTAAACATAAACATGAGTAGTGCCCATTTCAGGCTTTCCTTTTCACCTTCAAATGGTCTTCTCACGCTAAGTCTTGATAAAACATGGGCAATCACACTTTCTCTTCCTGCCACATGTAGAATTTTTAATTTAAACAGTTTGGACAATTAACTCCACCTGAACAGTCATGCATTTTGATTTTTAAACTTGTCCAAAAACTTTAATGGATTATGGTCTGTATATACAATTATCTTTGATGAATTGTCACCAACATAAACAGCAAAAGGTTGTAACACCAAACCCAAACTCAATGTCTCCTTCCCGATGGTCGAATATTTCTTTTGATGAACATTTAGTTTGAGAAAAATAACCCATCGGTCTTTTGATTCTTTTGTCATCTTCCTGCACACCCACATCACTTGCATCAATTGCACCTTAAATAGCTTGGCATAATTAGGTGCCATCAACACTGGTCCGGTGGTTAACAAAAGTCTTCAGATTATCAAATGCCTCCTGATATCCCAAGGGCCGCTATTTCATAAGTTCAGTCAGTGGAGCAATCCCCGTGGGGCCATCTGACCATGTCCAATTGTATAGCCTAAGAATGTGACTTGAGCATCCGCTATTTCATTTAGCCAAATGTACCACCAATTGAGGTTCCTGTAGTCAATCAAATTATTCTTTTAACTGTTCCAAATGCTCCTTCCATGTTTGACTGAACAAATGGTCAATGTACACTGCACAATTGTTTAGTCTAGAATTTATCTTTTTGGTTAATATTTGGAATTCCAAATGGCATGATTTTAAATTGATACGGACCATTTGGCATCACAAAAGCAGAAACTCCCTTTGCCCGGTCTGATAAAGGTACTTGCCAATATCCTTTCAGTAAGTCAAGTTTTGTAATAACATTTGCTTATCAAGGAATAGGAAACAAATCTGACTTTGTAACTGCGTTGACCCATTGTCCACACATAATTGTTGTTGTGTTCCATCCAATTTTGGTACCATGACAATCAGCTCGATCCAATCGCTGCAACTCACTTTGATGATATCATCCTTAAGCATGCTGCCAATCTTTTTTTTTACTTGTGCTAACTTCAGTGGATTGAACCTGTAAGGATGCGGTTTTATGGGAATAGCATTTTCTACATCTACATCATGCATAATTACTTTCACACTTCCCAATTTATTCCTACATACAGCTCCATGTGACTGTAAAAACTCTTAGGTCATTTTGATCTTCTTCCGGAAGGTAATTCAATAATTTATCCCAATTTCTTAATACTTCCTCATTATCCAATTTAATTTGAGATATGTGAAATTCAGAATCATCTGGTTTTAGACGGGGGTCCACACAATCAATTAGGACCCTAGTAAAAGGTTCCTCAAATGCTGGAATGAGTATTAAAGGTGCTGGTTTGATTACTGCCAGAGGTTTCCTTATTACCTGACATGTGTGACATAGATGCCAAAATTCAACTACGCCCTTATGCAGCCCAGGACAAGAAAAATATTTTTGCTCATGCTTTCCTTACTCCTAAATGACCCCTACTGGAACTTCAAGCGTTGCCCACAAAACCTCCTTTCTATAACCCACTACCAGTAATACCACTTTGATGAACTTCTGCCCATATCTCATCTGCTTGAATATGTGACGGTCTCCATTTAAAAAAATTAATACATTTACACTCTGGTATAAACTCAGATTCTATTTCTGTACATGCTTTCTGATATGACTGCTTTATCTCTTGAATCTTTCTGCTATAATTCAACCAACTTTCTTGAACGAAAGATATGCACTTCACCCACCACCCACTCTTGTTTTTTTACTAACCATTTGATCAAACATGGTTTCTGACAACCGAACCTCAAGCCTCCCGATCGGTACTCCCAAGTTCTCTTCCTCCAGTCCCAACTTGTGGCATTGTGATCTTGTCACAACACAATCAGGAAACACTCCAGGAAATAGTTCTTGTAACACCACAGTTATTTGGTTTTCCACTGGCTTTTCAACCACAGGAGGCTACACTCCGACCTGTGATCCAGCTATATCATTACCTAGGATAAATTGTACCCCCGAAAAGGATAATTTTTCTATTACTCCTACCACCATTTCACCACTTTTCACCGGACTCTCTAACCTTGCCTCACATAGTGGCACACTACTGCTCTCACCATTAATTCCACACATTACCACCTTTTCCGGCAATCTTCCTTCCCGTAACAGCCTCCCCGAATAGGCGCCGGAATGTGGCGACTAGGGGCTTTTCACAGTAACTTCATTTGAAGCCTACTTGTGACAAGAAGCGATTTTCATTTAATTTCATTCCAGTCTACATATTTCCTTATCTCTCACCATTAAAGATTAAGATCTTAATCTCCTTGCCAACTCCACCTTGTACACATGAGTAAGCCTCACATATAAAATCCTTTAAAGTTCTGGCACCTGCTTATCCACCAACCTCTGAACAGGCTGTACACTATTGCACCTATTCCATTTTCTTCCCACTTTAATAAGCTTATCCTGTTTTACCAGGTCCGTCTTCCCCGTACTTTTCTTAAGGCACCAACACTGCAACTTCACAAGTCCAAAGTAATTACAATGAAAGCACTTACGTTTTCTTATCGCTCTTCCGCAGAGTCAAAAGACCTATGAAGGTGGCACACTCTCCTTAACATCACTAACTAAACCTCCTTTGCATTGACCACCCGAGAGCTCATTTCCCCAGTTTCTATCCTTCACAGATTGAAATTGATGTCAAAAAAATCAAAAAACAGACTTTGCGGACAAAAGTCTTTGCCGTTTCTGTTGATAGTCAACAGTTTTAACTCTGCCCTTGCACAGTTCTTATTACTACGGGGAGTGAAGCTTTAAAATTCCTCCAAAATAATAGTTTCCCCAAGAGCATCATACATTTAATCTATCTTTAATGCTCTTATCCACCTATCAAAATTATTTTGTTTAATTCTGTTGAATTCGATACACATCTGACCTGATTCTTTCCTTAGATTTCTAAACTTTTGATGTAGGTTTCTGGCACTAGTTCATATGCACTTAATATGATTTTTCCTCACCTCATCATAATTCCTAGATACCTCCTCTGATGATGCAAACACTTCACTAGCTCTACCTACCAACTTTATTTGAACCCACTTGGGTCTTTGTCCAATTCAATTTTTTTGCCTTTCTCAAATGAGATGACAAAGGCTTCCGCAGCTTTCTCATCAAATTTTGGCAATGCTTGAACATATCCCTGCTAAGCTTTTGACTTGGAAGTATTTATCCTTCCTCTAGACCTTCACAGCTTCTGCCTTTAACGCCAACCTTTTAAATTGATGTTCTCCTTGCAGTTCCAGTTTCAGAAGTTGAAATTCTTTTTTTCTTTATACATTTCTTCCTTTGCCAATTGTTCCGTCTACACCTCAAGCTTCCTTTGAAAAGCCCTCCCTATTTCCTTTCATTTCCAATTCCTTCACTTCTATTTGTAATTGCATTCTAGCTAATTCTAATGATTCACAGTAAGAAGTCTAATAACACCAGGTTAAAGTCCAACAGGTTTGTTTCGATGTCACTAGCTTTCGGAGCACTGCTCCTTCCTCAGGTGAATGATTCAGTCTGCGAATCTGGCCAATTTAAATGTTGAGGCATGGCTTGTGTTATCTCGATCTTCCTCACCTCTTTAGATAAGGTTAGCTGCAGCTTCTCCTCCAACTTTTGTTTCAGTCTTTTTTGTAAGCCATCCAGAGTAATCTCTCCCACTCCTAGGAAAAGTTTTGCAACTGAAAGAGCCATCTCCAGTCACTCCCTATTTATCACCTGAAAGAATGCAATCGTTTGACACACACTCACAGTCTGTAAATTTAATAACCCTGTTAGAACCCCTGCAAGCTCCGGCTGGATGTCTTCAAAAAGCTGTTGCAACTGGTTGTTTCAGCTTCCCTCTTGTCCTCCGACACGTCCACACTGCTTTAAATACTATTAATCTTTTTTTTAAAACTATCTAATTGTAAGAGATAAATACTTTTGCTTGTGGTTTAAAGGATAGCCAGATCAAAACCCAACAAGTATTCTCAAAATGTCCGAATACCTGAGCCCCCCACCCACCCAGTCAAACAATAGTGCATTAGCCCAGGCTTTTTACTCGGGTCAATTTCACATCTGGTTTCACAGTAACTTCACTGAAGCCTACTTGTGACAATAAGCGATTATCATTATGAAAGCTTTCTGGTCGACTACTGCAATCAAACACACTAATGTTTATAATCTAATATATCTAAAATCATGCATTCGTCACACTTGTGGTGATGTGTCTCCACAGCGTAATTATCCTTTTTTCTTGGTATAAGCCGTCCATTGCCCTGGATGGCTGGAGAGATGCAGATTCTGCTAGGGTGTAGATTTCACGGTATGCTGAAGGTCCCAAAGGTATAGATTCCAATGTCGGGATGTGCTGGGCTAGGCCATGTTCAGTGCTGTTGCTAGTAACCTGTTGCCCCCGGGGGCTTAGGATTTCCCTTTTTGAAGGCACTGATCAGAGAAATCCTGAGAGGTTGGCTTTGCTTCTTCGGTACATAGGGGGGCAAGCAGATTCCTGTACTTTGGTGGATATGCTGTTGCCCCCCTGGGGAATGGGACACGTTTTTGTTTGAATGAGCACCTGATTAGTGGGTGCTTGGTGTGAGCCAGGGAAATATTGAACCAGAGTTGGATCCCGAGAGTTACTTCTGGTAGTTCTAGCTCTTCCTCCTTTCTTTTTCCTTCTTGGGATGCTCTGAAGGCTTGATCATCATCTGAATATGCGGTTATTGTTGATGCCGTTACCAGTCGTCTCTGCACAAATGTATGGACTGATTTTGGCTTTGTACTGGGCCTGAGATTGGGGTTAATTTTGCACTGTGTATATATTTAACTCCCCTTAGAATTGTGGCATGTGTATATTCGCTCTGCTTTTTCTCTCTGCTTTTCTTTTCCTTTGTAAGGGTGGGAACGATGAATCAGTGATTGCTTCCTGCATGAGTGTAGATGGATTTGGTGTCCGAGGAGAGGTGGTGTGTCATTGGTGCTTTTAGAGTTAAAGGAGACATACATATATCGGTTCGCATCCGAACATGGCGCTGAAAGTTTTAACCTGAACTCTCGTGGTAATTGCAAGCAGACACAGCATGGGATGGTGCGCATCATTTTAGCATGTTTTCATGGCTTCGTCCTGTTTCTCCCTTGGTCTCTGGTGGGGCTATAGAGGCCATCTGGCCATGTCCAGCTTTTGTGTCAGACCAGTTATAATGTGGATCTCCTGCCCTCGCTCTATATTTATGCATGTTGAGCATTTTCTTTATTTATGGCGTTGCATCATTTTTGTAATTTTATTGCATGGTTTGCTAAATCTTAATAAACATACTTTTAAAAAATATTGATAAGTACTGATGTCATAATACAATACAATTTTGCATGCAAAATACTGTCAATGGTGTAAAAATCAAAAGCAAGCAACATTAAAAGGAACAGCTCAATCAAGACCAGTTCTGGTAATGGTAGAGACTCTATAAAATGGCCTCTTCCCACTCTGCTGAACGATGCAATATATACACTGATTGGTGGAGTCAGGACAAATGATTAACATCAGGAACAATTTAAAGTCAGCAAATGACTAGTCTTGGGTTTGAATGCATTTGCCAATCCAGAGGCCCATCATAATGCCCTAGGGACACTGGTTTGAATCCCACCACGCCAGACGGTGAAATTTAATTCGGATTTGTACAGAATAAGTCTATTCATGACCATAAAATATTGTCGTAAAACCCACCTGATTCACTGATGTCCTTTAGGGTAGGAAATCTGCCATCCTTAACTGGTCTGGCCTACATGTGGCTCCAGATCCACAGCAATGTGGGAACTTTTAAATGCCCTCTGAAATGGCCTCACAACCCATCTCAGTTCAAAGGTAATTAGGGATGGGCAATAAATGCTGCCCAATCTAACTACACCCACATCCCATGAATAAAAGTTTACCGGATCTTAGCTGGAAATACAATGAGGATTGCTTTGTCAAATTTGGATTGATAACCCCCCTTTACAGTGACTTGGGATATTTTATCACATTGAAGATGCTAAGTAACTCGCAGCCTTGAGCAGACATCATCTGCAAACCGAGACACAACTGGCAACGAATGACCAGATTTGTGATGTTGACTCGGGTATATTGGCAAGGACACCAGAGATAATTCCCTGGATCATCTTCAAAATAGTGCCATGGGATCTATACATAAAATAAATTTGGGCCTCAATTTAATGTCTTATGCAAAAGACACCTCGGACAATGTAACACTTGCTCAATACTGCACTGGCATAATGTTTGTACTAAAGCCCTGGAGTATGACTTGAACCTGGAACCTTGTGACTCAGGCAAGAGTGCTCTCAAAGGACCATAGCTGACACAGAGTGGAGAAAAATGAGAGGAAAGCAACATAAAAGATTCAAAACAGAGACCTGCACGTGAGCTGCCACTCGGGTAACCAGCTGGGTGACAGTCACAAGCCAGTCATAGAAATTGGACATGAGGCACTCATGAAACCATGGAATAAATGTCTTTTTAAATGAACTACATCTCAGAATGAGTGTGGAACTGGCAAGGCCAGCAATTGTTGCTCATCCCCAATTGTCCTGGAGGTGGTAGTGGGCCACCTTCTTGAAACGCTGCAGTCCGAGAGGTATAGATACACCCATGGTGCTATTAGGTTCAGGATTTTGATGCAGTGACAGTGAAAGAAGAAGTTCCAAGTCAGGATGTGTGTGGCTTGGAGGGCAACTTGCAGGTGGTGGCATTCCCATGCATCTTTTGAGCAGTAGAGGTCGCAGTTTTGGAAGGTGCTGTCAACAGGAGCCATGGGATTGTTGCAGTGCACCTTGCACATGGTACACACTGCTGACAAAGTGTGCCAACGGTGGGGAAAGTGAACGTACAAAGCAGTGAATAAGGTGCCAACTTCATCAAGCAGTTGGTTTTGTCCTGAAGGAGAGTAGTCCATTGCACTACTGACTAGTGCCATATAGATGACAGACATGCTTCGGGAAGACAGGAGATGAATTATTCACCACAGAATTCAAAGTTTCTGAACTGCTCTTGTAGCCAGTTTTTAAATGGCTGCTCGAGTTAAGCATCCAGATGTGTGATGGGGGATTTAGGGGCACTGCCATGGAATGGCAAGGAAAGATGGTTAGGTTCTCTCTTGTTGGAGGTGGTATTGCCCGACACTTGTGGCACAAACATTACTTGCTTCTTACCAGCCCCAGTCTGAATGCTGTCCATGGTCTTGCTACATATGAGCGTGGACTGCTTCAGAACTCGGTAGTTGCAAATGGTGCTGAACATGCAATCATCAGCAAACATGAATGTCATTGATGAAGGAGCTGAAGATAGTTGGGTCTGGAACATTACACTGAGGAGCTCCTGAAGTGATGTTCTGGGATCGAGATGATTGACATCCAACAATTACAACCATCTTCCTTTGCACTAGATAGGACTCCGACCAGGGGACAGATTTCCCGATTCCCATTGATTTCAACTTTGCTAAGACTCCTTGATCTCACACTCCACCAAATGCTGCCTCATTGTCAAGGACAGTCAAATAATTCTCACCATGCCTCAAGATCAGCTCTTTCATCCATGTTTGGACCCAAAGGAGGTAGGCCAGGAGCAGAATGGCTTTGGCGGAACCCAAACTGGCAATCAGTTAGCAGGTTATTGCCATGTGTTGCTTGATATTTCTTTACTGATTCACGGCGCCGAGGACCCGGTTCAATCCCAGCCCCGGGCCACTGTACGTGTGCAGGTTGCACATTCTCCTCGTGTCTGCATGGGTCTCACCCCCCATAACCCAAAGATGTGCAGGGGAGGTGGATTGGCCATGCTAAATTGCCCCTTAATTGGCAAAAAATTAAAAAATAGATTTTGCTTTACTGATGATTGAGAATAAACGGACTGTAATATCTGGCTGAATTGAATTTGTCTTTTGTGGTCTGGACATATGAGAATTTTTCAGATGGTCAGGTAGAGATGTATCTGTACTGAAACAGCTTGGCTCGATCAAAACTTGCACAACTCTTCAGTACTGGAACTGGGATGTTTTCAGGGACATTCTACCATTTCTTGATATCACGTATGGCAAGTTGAATTGGCTGAAGACTAGCAACCATCATGTTGGGTACCTCAGGAGGAGGCCAAGTCAGAACAGCCACTCGGCAGTTCTAGCTGATAATGGTTGAAAATGCTTCAGTTTTCTTCTGCAATTACTTATTGGGTCCAACAACTATTAATAATGAGCATATTTGTGGATCCTCCTCCTCTGGTATGCTATTTTAATTGTCCACTACCATTCCCAACTGGATGCGGCAGCACTGCAACAGTTTAGATCTGATTCGTTAGTTGAGGGATTTGCTTAGCCCCTTCATACGTTGTTTCCACTGTCGTGTTGTAGCTTAGTCAGGTTGACGCTCTTTAGGTTTTTTTTAAACTATATATTTATTTTAAAAAATTCATTTTAAACAAAAACAGAGCTAACCCCAGTTACAATATCAAAGACGAAAAACAAGCAAAAGCTCAAATTAACCGTACCCCAGAGAATTAAACCCTTTAACAACTGACACAGGTGACTAGCTCTTTGAAAGACACAAGATCACCCATCCAAGCCAAGGATCTGGGCAGAGTAGGATTCCGCTACCCAAGCAGGAACGCGTCTCTGGGCTGTTAATGAGGCAACGGTGAGGGTGTCCGTCTTCACCCGTCTGGAGCACCGGTGAGTCTGACACCTGGAAAATGGCCACCAGCGCTCACACTTGCCCTCCACCCCAGAGAAGAATCCGCTCAGAAGAGCCCTGTGCGCCACCTTGAATTCGATCAGACTAAGCCGAGCACATGAGGACTTGGAGTTGACCCTGTGAAGGGCCTCACTCCATACCTCATCAATGGGACCGACTTTCGGGTGCGGCTATGCAGAGCTAGGTCGCAAATTCGGTAGCTCCCGCTTGGAATGGACTTTTGGGCTCTTTTACAGGGCCCCCACGGCATTTGTTTGACATTTCCCGGTGTGGCAAGAAGACTGCAACATTCCCCTGACAGTGTCCCCCAGGAATGTTATGTCTTTTGGCTACCAGACCCGGCAGAAACAGTAAAAGATTTGGCTGCAACAGGATAAACAGGGCCTCTTCCAGCATGCAGGCGGGGGAAGGGCAAGCTTAAAGCTGCAAACTGACCTGAGGGCCTTTATCAAAAGTGAATTCTAACAGCAGAGGGAACAACTGTGAAAAGATTTCACCAAGGCCACTGAAGAAGCGGGGACGAGGCTTCCGGTGGCGGCCATGGAGGAGTAGGTCGCGCATTCGGTAGCTCCCGTCTGGAACGGACTCTTAGACCTTTTTCAGGAGTTTCCACAGACATTTTGGGGCAGATTGGTGAAGTGAACACTGCCAAAAGGATTCCCTCTCGAGACTTTTGGGGTCTTTTGGGCACTTTTTCGACGTTTCCCGGTGTGGGAAGGAGTTAATAATAGCTCCCCGTCAGTATATGGCTTTAACTAGGAGCGGGGTGACAAAAAAGGTGGTGGTGGACCAGAAGAAGGGAGGGAAGAAGGACAAAATGGCAGCGGGCGGAGACCAGGCAGCGTGGAGGCAGTGGGCGGAGGAGCAACAGGGGGGTATCCAGCGCTGCCTCAGAGAGATTAAAACGGACCTGCTAGAGACGATGAAGGCTTCTATTGATAAGCTGCTGGAGACACAGACGGCCCAGGGGGTGGCGATCCGAGAGGCTCAACAAAAGATCTCTGACAATGAGGACGAGATCTTAGTCCTGGCGGTAAAGGTGGAGGCGCACGAGGCGCTCCACAAGAAATGGCAGGAGCGGTTCGAGGAGATGGAGAATCGGACGGTCGAGGCGGAAGAATCTGCGGATTCTGGGCCTCCCGGAGGGGCTGGACGTGGGGGCCTATGTGGTCACCATGTTAAACTCTCTGATGGGAGCGGGGTCCTTCCAGGGGCCCCTGGAGCTGGAAGGGGCCCATAGAGTGCTGGCGAGGAGGCCCAAGGCTAACGAGCTTCCGCGGGTGGTGCTGGTGCGGTTCCATCGGTTCGTCGATCGGAAGTGTGTGCTCAGGTGGGCCAAGAAGGAGAGGAGCAGCAGGTGAGAGAACGCGGAGGTTCTGATATATCAGGACAGGAGTGCGGAGGTGGCGAAGAGGGCCGGGTACAATCGAGCGAAGGCGGTGCTGCACAGGAAGGGGGTGAAGTTTGGCATGTTGCAACCGGCGCGACTGTGGGTTACCTACAAGGACCGGCACCATTATTTTGAGTCTCCGGAGGAGGCGTGGGCCTTTGTTCAGGCCGAGAGGCTGGACACAGACTGAGGGTTGGGATGGGCGACTGGGGTGGATATGTTATGCCTATTTTTGGTTCGGGGGGCCTTTGCATTGTTTTGGGTTTCTTTTTCTCTGTGTTTTTCTCTTTCGGGTTGGGGAGGGTGGATGGGGCGGGTTGGGCACTGTTTTGGTTGGTGGTGGGGCCTGGTAGGTGGAGAGCGCGGGCTTTTTTTCCCCGCGCCGAAGACTGGGGGGGGGGGGGGGGGGGGGGGGGGCGGGGAAGCGAGGATTGTTTCCCGCGCTTAGAACGGAGGGGGAGAGCCTGTGAATGGGGAGCGGGAGAGGAGGGTGTGCCACACAATGGGAGGAGTCGAAGGGGAGGCGGGAGTGGCCGGAGTCAGCTGACTTGCGGAAGTGCAATAGGGGGAGTAAACCAGCTAGGATGGGTCCTAGCCGGGGGGGGGGGGGGGGGGGGGAAAGAGAGAGAGAGAGAGAGAGAGAGAGAGAGAGAAGGAAATCGAGTTGCTGCCGCTAAGATCAAGGAGGAGCTGGAGCGAGTGGGGTGGGTCGAGACGGGGGTATGCCGCTGTGGGGCGATATGGCAGGGTTCATTAAATTGGAGAGGGTGAAATTCGCCTTGAGAGGGTCGGTACAAGGGTTCTTTAGGCGGTGGGAACCGTTCTTAGACTTTCTGGCAGAACGATAGACATTGGTCAATGGCAGCAGCAGCTCGGGGGGTGGGGGTTTACTTTATTTTTGTTTATGTTATTTACACTGGAAGGGTCTGAGGGGGTGTATACACCTGTTGTCTTAAGTTGGGGTGTTAATGTTAATTTATTATTTAGGTACGGGGGGGGGGGTTTGGGGGGTTGCTTTTTTAGATTGTGTTTTGTACTTAACCCTGTTGGGTTCTTTTTTCTTTCTCATTTTGCTATTGGTATTTTATGAAAACCTTTAATAAAAAAATGTTATAAAAAAAAAAATCAATGGGACCCAACTCACACTCATTTCACCTTCACCTCATTCAACAGAGCCCACTCAGCTGATGGGATCTGGCTGTATATGCAGAAAATAGTCGTCGCCCCCCCGCCCTCCACCAACCAGATCTGGCCAAAGACAAAATCCTCAACAGTGAGCAGGGTGGTGCCAAGGGGAAAGAGAGCAAAGCCTTGCAAAAAAATATCTGAAAAGACTGGAACCAGAGATTTGAAATTGCTCCTTATGGCAAACCTTCCCTCCACAAACAGGTCTCCAAATCTCACCAAACCCTTCCCCTCCCATGACCTAAACATAGAGTCCAAACCTGCTGGCAAAGTTGATTGTTGCAGATGGGGCCAGCAAAGAGTTTAAAATGTTGTCTGACCTGCTTCCAGATTCTCAGGATGGACACGACTACCGGATTCTGGAAAAATCTTACCGGAGAGAAAGGCAGCAATGTGGTTACGAGTGCACCAAGGCTAAAACCCTTACAGGGACTCGCCTCCATTTGCCCCATATGGAACCCGGATCACTGAACCACAACATTACCGTCTGAATATTGGCTGCCCAATCGTAAAATAATAAATTGGGTAAAGCCAAGCCTCCTGATTGCTCCAGAGAGATAGGCAACACCCTGCAGATCCTTGGGGTCTTACCCGCTCAAATAAATGAGGACACTAATTTATTAGCTTTGACAAAGGAGGACTTGGGGAGAAAAGTGGAGAGACAGTGAAAAGAAATAAAAATCTCGGCAGCACATTGATTTTAATAGTCTTAGCCCTGCCCGCCAAGGACAGGGGGAGGTTATCCTATATCCAAGTCAGATTTGACACCATTAACCAGACTAGTAAAATTTATGAGGGGGGGGGGGGGGGGGGGTTTAAACCGGGAAGCATTCGCTCTTATCCAGATTCAACTTACCCAAAGGAGCCAAAACTCCCAAGCAGCTTCTTTATCACATCCATAGTGGATACTGGGTTCGTAAAAAAGGTCATTCGCGTACAAGGATACCCTATGCTCCACCCCTCCCCAACTTATCCTACTCCACGTAATAGAAGATCTCAGTGCTATGGCAAGCGGTTCTATTGCTAAAGCAAACAGGAGTGGAGACAATGGACATCCCTGCATCATGCCCCTAATCAGCAGGAAGTAGCCAGAATTCAAAGCATTCGTGTGAACACTAGCAGTGGGGTCACTATAAAATTAAGCAAATCTAGGATATAAACTAAACTATTGTCCAAATCCAAACCGCCCAAGAACCTCAAAGAAATATTCCCACTCCACTCACGCCTTTTCAGCTTCCAGGGAAACAATCACCTCCGGTTCAGGCACTGAGGAGGGGGGGAAAAGAGGACAAAGTTTAATAGACAACGTACATTGGCTGACAGTTGTCGATCCTTGACAAAGCCCGTCTGGTCTTCAGAGATCACCTCTGGGAGGCAGGGCTCCAACCGCAGTGTCACCGCTTAGAGACAACTGGCCTTCTCCCAGCGTTCATAAAATACACCCCTGAAACACCGCAACTGGTCCACCGCCTTGTCCTTTGATAATTCAAATGGTTTATGCAGCTTTTGCCTACTTACCAACAACTCCAGGGTTGGGGCAAGTGAGTAAGAATGGAGTCCGCCAGCCTCTGCTGCTCCGCCCTCACCGTCTTCACCATGCGCACTTCGTAAGAAATTATCTTCCTCCAATAACCACCTTCAGGGCTTGAAGGGGAGATTGGCTCACTTTTATTACATTTAATGTATTCCCCAATAGCGGTGGACATGGGTCCAAATTTGCTTGTCCGCTAATAACGCCATATCCAATCTCCATGCCGAACGCTGGAAAAGACCAGATTCTTTGCTAAATCAACAAAATGTGGGGCATGGTCTGAAATTACAAACACCGAATAACCCACCGCCACCACAAATGGGAGACGACACCTATCCAGCACTAAAAGGTCAATACGCGAGAATACCTAGTGCACTTGAGAGAAAAAAAAATCTTTATCACCACGGTGCAACATGCTCTATGCATCTGAGCAAATAACCTCTACCTTTTCACTGGGCCCTGACATTCCAGGTGACCAACAAATTGGAGGCCTCCCACCCACCCCTCCATCTTCCGCGGAGCCAGCCATTTCCACCAAGAGGGATTATCCAACAGTTACATAGAAAATACAGTAACCAGGCCCACCCAAGATGGCTCGCAAACCCACTAACAAGATTAGGCAAAGAAAGATCTGCAGTCACCGTCAGCAAACTCTCTCTTTCTTCTCCTTCCCCAACCCTCGCCCTCAGACACTACACCCAAATACCCATACGGAAAACAGCAAGTCGAACATAAAAACTAAAACCTACGTTTTAATAAACATAACATAACCCCAAACAGAATAAAAACAGAATTACTATAGTGAGCTGCAATCAGCCCCTCAACACCGCTCCAGTTAGCTATTCAGTTGACAGGGCGGCTCCCATCCTGAGTGAAGAAAAAATGCTTACAGAAAAAGTATAAAAGCCTCTTACAAACATAGTACTCCAACGGGGTGTACTCCAACAGGGAGCTATATATTTTCACAACAGTCAGAACAAAAACCTACATTAAACTAAACCCAAGTCCAACTTGTGGTAAAACATTGAACCCCAACAAGAACAGAAAAATGCAAACATGAACAAGGAGCCCTAACAATTCCATATATCAACATGCCCATCCCCATATCCAAAATCCTCACCTACTATTGTCCAAATCCAGCCCATGCTTCTTGACGAAGGAATCCACCTTTCCTGATACATCAAAAAAAGTATTTTCCCCTCAGTCACTCAACCTGCACCAGGTACACCACCCCAAACCAAACTCCACTTTTGTACAGATCAGCCTCAGCTTTGTTGAACGTAGCCCGCTTCTTCACCAGCTCCACTCCCACATCCTGGTAAAACCTGATGGCGTGGCCTACCCATTTGTAGTTACGACGCTCCCTCACCCATCTCTGGACCCGCTCATTTTCTTTGAAGCTAAGAGACTTCACGATTACTGCTCTCAGCGGTTCAAGATGAGGCTTCAGCGATTTATATACTTCAGCCATCAGACATCTCCGCTTCCAGAGGGCAATCTGGTCACTTTGCCTCAAAAGGGCCACTTCCATGCCTTGTATCATGGCTCCAGGTACCTTTACCGTTTCATTGGTCCTCACCAACGCCAAACGAATGGGAGCCAAGACCTCTTCAATCGATTTGCGGAGGTTTCCTGACACAACCCCTCCTGTGCTTGTCAAATCCTGTCGCCATGGTGCTCGTAAGCATCTTGGCCATTTGGGTCAGTCCCAGAGGCTGCCTCCGCCATTTGTTTACACCAATGAGCCCAGGGACACCTCCGACTCTTTCCTCTGGCTTTCTGGGTATCTCACCCATGTAGGTTCCTTATCCCATTAAATATATGGGTTTTTAAAACAAACATCCTTGGATGGAAAGGGCCACAAGTGCAGTACACCCCAGCGGGAGCCACCTCATGCACATCTTCCCCTTACATAACGGCATCAGAGGTCCCCGTCTGAACCCTCATTATTAGGGATGCCTGGCATGTTCTCCTGCACAATTCATTTGAACCAAGGTTATTCCCTGGCTTGCTGGTAATACAGGTCCTTTTATCTGTAAATCCAAAAAACAACTTTCTTTTCAACTCATCGACCTCTGGCGCAGGAAGTCCCTGACCAGTCAGCACAGCCAAGCCAAAATGAACTTCACTGGCTCCACCGACCTATAGCATGGGAAGTCCCTGACCTAAACAGGCATGAACTTCGCCAACCGCACCAGAGCTTTAGCACATTAAGTCCCTGACTAGAGTTGCGACTAATCTTGCTGACCTCCTTGGCCTTTTTAACGCAGCAAGTCTCTGACCTGAACCCGGCATACAAGCAGAAACTCAAGCGGGAGAATCCAGCTAAGAAGGTTGTGCAGTGCTGGTCCGAGGAGACAGAAGAGCTCTTATGTGATTGCTTAGAGACAGTGGACTGGTCCATATTTAAGAACTCAGCGACCAACTTAAATGAGTATGCTACCACCGTAACAGACTTCATCAGCAAATGTGTGGACGACTGCGTGCCAAAGAAAGCTGTACGTGCGTTCTCCAACCGGAAACCATGGCTCAATCGCGAGATTGACTCCCTACTGAAGGACAGATCTGAGGCGTTCAAGGCAGACGACCCTGACCTATACAAGAAACCCAGGTACGACCTCCGCAAAGCCATCCGAGAATATCAAACCAAGCTAGAGTCACAGACAGACTCTCGGCGGTTGTGGCAAGGATTAAACAACATAACGGGCTACAAAGCGAAGCCGAACAGTATCTCTGGCAGCAGCGCACCCCTCCCCGATGAACTCAATGCATTCTATGCTCGGTTCGAGCAGGTAACCAACAGTCCGCTGGCGAGTGCCCCAGCAGCCCATAATTCACCCATACCCACCATCAGTTTCCGAAGTCAGATTGGCCTTCCTGAAAGTGAACCCTCGGAAGGCGACGGGCCCAGACGGGATCCCTGGTCGTGCACTCAGAGCCTGCGCGGACCAGCTGGCAGAGGTATTCACGGACATCTTTAACCTGTCCCTACTCCACTCCGAGGTCCCCACCTGCTTCAAGAAGACCACCATCATACCGGCCCCAAAGAAGAACCAGGCAACGTGCCTCAATGACTACCGACCAGTGGCCCTGACTTAAGTCGTAATGAAGTGCTTCGAGAGGTTGATCATGAAGCGCATCAGCTCCATACTCCCAGAACGCCTTGATCCACTGCAATTCGCATACCGCTGCAACCGGTCCACATCAAGACACCATTTCCCTGGCCCTACCCATCCCTAGAGCATCTCGTAAACAAGGACTCCTACATCAGACTCCTATTTATTGACTACAGCTCCGCCTTCAACACCATAATCCCAGCCAAGCTCATATCAAAGCTCCAAAACCTAGGACTTGGCTCCCCACTCTGCAACTGGATCCTCGATTTTCTGACCAACAGACCACAATCGGTAAGAATGAACAACAACACCTCCTCCAGAATAGTCCTCAACACCGGCGCCCCGCAAGGCTGCGTACTTAGCCCCCTACTCGACTCCCTGTACACACACGACTGCGTGGCAAAACTTGGTTCCAACTCCATCTACAAGTTTGCTGACGATACGACCATAGTGGGCCGGATCTCGAATAACGATGAGTCCGAATACAGGAGGGAGATAGAGAACCTAGTGGAGTGGTGTAGCGACAACAATCTCTCCCTCAATGCCAGCAAAACTAAAGAGCTGGTAATTGACTTCAGGAAGCAAAGTACTGTACACACCCCTGTCAGCAATAATGGGGCCGAGATGGAGATGGTTAGCAGTTTCAAATTCCATGGGGTGCACATCTCCAAAAATCTGTCCTGGTCCACCCACGTCGACGCTACCACCAAGAAAGCACAACAGCGCCTATACTTCCTCAGGAAACTAAGGAAATTCGGCATGTCCACATTGACCCTTACCAACTTTTACAGATGCACCATAGAAAGCATCCTATCGGGCTGCATCAAAGCCTGGTATGGCAACTGCTCGGCCCAGGACCGCAAGAAACTTCAGAGAGTCGTGAACACCGCCCAGTCCATCACACGAACCTGCCTCCCATCCATTGACTCCATCTACACCTCCCGCTGCCTGTGGAAAGCGGGCAGCATAATCAAAGATCCCTCCCATCCGGCTTACTCACTCTTCCAACTTCTTCCATCGGGCAGGAGATACAGAAGTCTGAGAACACGCACGAACAGACTCAAAAACAGCTTCTTCCCCACTGTCACCAGACTCCTAAATGACCCTCTTATGGACTGACCTCATTAACACTACACCCCTGTATGCTTCATCCGATGCCAGTGCTTATGTAGTTACATTGTATATGTTGTGTTGCCCTATTATGTATTTTCTTTTCTTCCCTTTTCTTCTCATGTACTTAATGATCCGTTGAGCTGCTCGCAGAAAAATACTTTTCACTGTACCTCGGTACGTGACAATAAACACATCCAATCCAATCACAACCCGAACCTTGCTGCCCACACCTGACCTTAAGTGCTGGAAGTTTAGTTGTTTGCAAGTGTAAGTAAGCCACGTCCTATATGTGGTTTCTGAAAGTCAAAATTATCAGAAACATATATGGGATTTTGAATACTTGAGCTGTAGTAAAGTGAAGGATATGGCAGGCCAGATTGTAGTGCAATGTAATTATGTTGCTGCTGATGGCCCACAATAACTCATGGATGTCCAGTTTGGAACTGCTGGATCTATCCCATTAGCACGGCGCCTATGTCACACTTAATTTATCATCATTTGATCATGGTTTCTTCCGGTTAAGAAGCCATCCAATTCCGCAGTTGTTTCTTGTAGAAACAAATGGTTCCCACTGTTGGGTTAATATTTCAGAGTCTGGTCACTAGGGAGTCTCTCTAATCCTGGAAAACCACTGTTACTTCCGGCTAAGGTTTTATCTGCAATAGAGAGTAAGGTAGCTTGAACAGTCAGACTGCTCTCCCCATATTTTTGTGGAGGGAGAAAAATCACAATTTTTTTTCAACTCATCAACATCATGAAGGACTGTCCCTTTCTTCCAGTATGCTATAAACCGATCTATAAGCCTATCAAGTATTACATTGCCTGCCCATTTATAGATCTGGCTGGAAATCCATTTGTTTGTGAGGCTGTGTATTTAAATTATTTGATTTGATTCATTGTCACATGTACCGAGGTACAGTGAAAAATATTGTTCTGCGTGCAGTCCGGACAGATTGTTCCATACATTAAAAAACATAGGACATATATAAATACACAACGTAAATACATAGACATCGGGTGACGCATACGGACTGTAGCACTACTCAGAGAAGATTTGTGAAGAGATCAGTTCAGTCCATAAGAGAATCATTCAGGAGTCTGGTAACAGCAGGGAAGAAGCTGTTTTTGAACCTGTTAGTGCATGTACCTGTTAGTGCATGGGCAGCACGGTAGCATTGTGGTTAGCACAATTGCTTCACAGCTCCAGGGTCCCAAGTTCGATTCCGGCTTGGGTCACTGTCTGTGCGGAGTCTGCACATCCTCCCCGTGTGTGCGTGGGTTTCCTCTGGGTGTTCCGGTTTCCTCCCAGTCCAAAGATGTGCGGGTTAGGTGGATTGGCCATGATAAATTGCCCTTAGTGTCCAAAATTGCCCTTAGTGTTGGGTGGGGTTACTGGGTTGTGGGGATAGGGTAGAGGTGTTGACCTTGGGTAGGGTGCTCTTTCCAAGAGCCGGTGCAGACTCGATGGGCCGAATGGCCTCCTTCTGCACTGTAAATTCTACGATGATAATCTATGATACTCAGACTTTTGTATCTCCTGCCCAATGCAAGATGTTAGAAGAAAAAAACCCAGGTGGAAGAGGTCTTTGATTATGCCGCCCGATTTCCCAAGGCAGCGGGAGGTGTAGTCAGAGTCAACGGATGGGAGGTGGGCTTGCGTGATGGACTGGGCGGTGTTCACGACTCTCTGGGCCGTGTTTTTGATTGCCAGGCTGTGATGCAGCCAGATAGGATGCTTTCAATGGTGCATCTGTAAAAATTGTTAAGAGTCAATGTGGACATGCCAAATTTCCATAGTTTCCTGAGGAAGTATAGGCGCTGTTGTGCTTCTTGGTTGCAGCACTGACTTGGATGGACCAGGACAGATTGTTCGTGTGCATACCTAGGAATTTGAAGCGGTCAACCATCTCCACCTCGGCACCACTGATGCAGACAGGGGTGTGTATGATACTTTGTTTCCTGGTGTGTATGATACTTTGTTTCCTGAAGTCAATGACCAGCTCCGCTCCTTAACGGTCTTGATCTCTTCACAGGTTGGTAGTTCATCCAACTCGGACCTTGCTTCCCTTTGCCCTGGACATCTCCCACACCACCTGTTGGTCACCAAATAGGCTTTCGTCTGACCATCAGTGCAAAATGTGAGAAGCTGTTGTGCCATCCGAAGATTTTAGTGCCGTTTGTGCCTGGTAGTAGGTCCGTATACAAATCATTGAGTAGAATTATATACCTATATGCCGTATTTGAATACCCGATAACCAGGCTACAAACAACCTATTGCGGCAGGAGTGTTTCCTTTGAAGCACTCTTTTTAGAGCATGAACTCAAAGCCATCCATTCTTTATTTCAACTGGAAGCCAGATTTAAGGTCACCAGCAGGCATCCACAATCAAAAACACTGGTATCTTTTGGTTCAACTATGGAACATACTACACAAATCTGTGTCAAGTGCTTAATGTTAAACTGACCACAGGTTGTTTTGAGTTAGCTTTGTCTTCAGAACCTCCCAAAAGACCCACAAACTACAAGTCGATAGACTATCAACCAGAAATATAATAGTAAAATCATAATGGCTATCGTATAGGAGACGACCATTCAGCTGGTCATGTCTGTGCTGGCCCTCTGAAGAAGCAATTCAAAAGAAAAAAAAGGAATAAAAACAAAGAAATGCTGGAAACACTCAATAGGTCAGGCAGTGCTTGAGAAATAGTTCATGTTTCTAGTCAATAATTTTTCATCACACCTGAAGATAGAAATTCATGAGTTTTTTAGCCAGTTGAAGGGTGATTGAAAAAAATATTTAGTCTTATTATATGTGGGTGTCGTGGGCAAGCCCAGCATTTGTTGCCCATCCCAATTACCCTTGAACTGAGTGGCTTGCTAGGCCAGGAAGTTAAGACTGAACCACATTACTGTGGATCTAGAATCACATGCAGGATCAAACCAGATAAGGAGTGTAAATTTCCTTCCCTAAAAAGGACATTAATGATCCATATGGATTTTTACAACGATGATAGTTTCATGGTCACCATTGAATGACAATATAGCAGCCTTTTGAAGAGATAAAGAAAGAAACAGGCCTACAAAGAAAAAAAAAATGCCACAAAATGGAGGTAGGGGTTATGATCTAATGTTGCTGAGCTCAATCTGAAGTCCAGAAGGCTGTATAGTGCCAAGATGAAAGATGAGGTGGGGTACCGCAGAGCTCTGTGCTAAGACCCCCAACTGTTCACATCATATATATTAATGATTTGGAGGAGGGAACTAAATGTTATTATCTCCAAATTTGCAGATGATCAAAAGTTGGATGGGAGGGCGAGCTGTGAGGAGGATGCAGAGATGCTTTAGCGGGATTTGGACAGGCTGAGTGGGCACATGCAGTTTAATGTGGATAAAAGTGACGTTATCCGCTTCAGTAGCAAAAATAGGAAGGCAGATTATTTGAATGGGTGTAAATGGAGTGAGGTGGATACTCAGTAAGACCTTGGGTGTTCCTATGGATCAGTTGCTGAAAGTAGGCGCGAAGGTACAGCAGGCAGTAAAGACGACAAATGGCATGTTTGCCTTCACAGCAAGAGGATTGGGTATAGGAAAAAGTATGTTTTACTGCAATTGTATAGGACGTTGGTGAGACCACATCATTGTGTGCAGTTTTGGTGTCCTTATCTGAGGAAGGATGTTCTTTTTATGGAGGGAGTGCAGCGAAGCTTTACCAGGCTGACCCCTGGGATGGCAGGACTGTCATGAGGAGAGACTAAGTCGGCTAGGATTATATTAATTGGAGTTTAGACGAGTGAGAGGGGATCGCATAGAAACTTATAAAATTCAAACAGGATTAGTCAGGGCAGATTTAGAAGGAATGTTCTTTTGTTTTGTTTTTTAATTTTAGAGTATCCAATTCATTTTTTTCTAATTAAGGGGCAATTTAGCATGGCCAATCCACCTACCCTGCACATCTTTTGGGTTGTGGGGGTGAAACCCACGCAAACAAGGGAAGAATGTGCAAACTCCACATGGACAGTGACCCAGAGCCGGGATCGAACCTGGGGCCTCGGCGCCGTGAGGCAGCAATGCCAACCACTGCACCACCGTGCTGCCCCGAGAAAGAATGTTCTTGATGGTGGGGGAGTCCAGAACTAAAGGTCATAATTTGAGGATAAGGGGCAAGTAAACCTTTTAGGACCGAGGTAGGGACAATTTTTTCACCCAGAGTGGTGAATTTGTGGAATTCACTAGCACAGAAAGTAATTGAGGCCAAAAGCTGTGAGATTTGAAAAAGGATTAACATATAGCTCTTGGGGCTAAAGGAATCAGGGTTTTGAACTTTATGATCATAATGAATGGCTTAAAGGACCAAATGGCCTACTGCTTCTATTGTCTATGTAGGTTTCCCTAACTGGTAATGAGCTTCACTGGAATACTGTAGCAGGCCATTGACAAAGGTCAGAGTGGGAGAAAAGTGGAGAATTAAATAATAATAATAATATTATTTGTATCACAAGTAGGCTTATATTAACACTGCAATTAAGTTATTGTGAAAATCCCCGCGTCGTCACACCCTGACAACTGTTCAGGTCCACTGAGGGAGAATTCAGAATGTCCAATTCACCTAACAAGCACGTTATTTGGGACTTGTGGGCACTGGGCGGCACCATCCGTCTCCAACTCAGCAGAATTTGCCGCCGAGCCAGCAATGAAGCCAAAGCGTCCGCCATTACCCCCATCCTCAGTTCCGGCTGTTATGACACCCAAAATATTGCTACAAATGGGCAGGGTTCCAAATCCACATTTAAAATTGCTCATAGGGTTTAAAAAAAAAAAAGCCCCCAAAAACCCACCAACTTGAGCCAGGACCAGAACATGTGTATGGTTCGCAGGCCCCCTAGAGCACCACTCTCACCCATCTTCAACCCCCCCAAAAAAAGTGACTAATTCTAGCCTTGATGAGATAAGCTCTGAACACCACCTTGAGTTGTATCCAATTTAACCTCGAGCAGGGTGACGTAGCATTCACCCTACGGAGAGACTTGGTCCACACCTCATCCTCCAAAATGGGATCCAACTCCTCCTCCACTGACACCTTAGGGATAAGTTGGACAGAAAGTCACAATAAATGAAGTGCTGAGAAGAGGGAAGAATAAAGACATTAGCTGAACTTTTAGGGAAAAGCAGAGCCCGGGCAGGGAATATTTTAAGAGAAAACAGACTGGCAAGAGCATTTGCAGACAAAGATATTAAGGGGAAATAAAGATAAGTGGATGGCTTGAAAATTGAATGAAGTTATTGGAAAATGAAAAAAAAAAAAAAAAACTGGCACAGACAGAGAAACAGGGGAGACCATGAGTCAAGGACCTTCATTCTGGTAGAGCAACTATGATGTTTTTTTAAAAATAAATTTAGATTACCCAATTATTTTTTCCAATTAAATGTGGCCAATCCACCTACTCTGCACATTTTTGGGTTGTGGGAGAGAACCCACTCAGACACTGAGAGAATGTGCAAACTCCACACGGACAGTGACCCAGAGCCGGGATCGAACCTGGGACCTCAGTGCAGTGAGGCAGCTGTGCTAACCACTAGGCCACCATGATGCCTTCGAGCAACCATGATGATAATGATCCAACAGGGATGTAGAACATGACATTGAATGATGAATAATGGGGTGACTTGTTTCTAAAAGAAAAGAAGGGTGGTATAAATATCCTAAAACTCAAGAGCATAAATCAATCCAGAGACTTACATCCATGTAATTTAGGGAAGAGATGGGGATCTGTAAAGATTTAATCACCTGCTAATGCTCGCATTCCAAGCATTGTCTGGCATCTTTGAATCTGTCTATATATATGTTTCTGGAACATACCTCTTCATTCACCTGAGGAAGGCGCAGCGCTCCGAAAGCTAGTGACATCAAAACAAACCTGTTGGACTTTAACCTGGTGTTGTAAAACTTCTTACTGTGCTCACCCCAGTCCAACGCCGGCATCTCCACATCTCCTATAATAGACTAATAAGGTGCTCCATAATAGACTAATGAATAAGTTCAGAGAATGTGGCGTTAGAGGACAAGTAGCAGATTGCTCACTGATGTTAGGATACCAGACCCCAACATTTGTTAGGATACCGGACAAGAACCCCAAACCACTTCCTTTCATTTGTAAAACTGCGAGGAAAGGATACTTCACCCGTGGAGTGATGAGTCTGACCAATAGGCATCTTTTATGTTAAAAAACTTTAATTTATACACATTTTATACACAGGGGCTGTTTAGCACAGGGCTAAATCGCTGGCTTTGAAAGCAGACCAAGGCAGGCCAGCAGCACGGTTCAATTCCCGTAACAGCCTCCCCGAAAAGGCGCCGGAATGTGGCGACTAGGGGCTTTTCACAGTAACTTCATTTGAAGCCTACTTGTGACAATAAGCGATTTTCATTCATTTCATTCATTCATTTTTAAATACTTTAACAGCAAAGTAGTTTTACAATCATCAATTAAACAGCTCTTAAACATCTGAAACTTAGTACCTATACCTGCTACTAATTCCAATTAAGCCACCCAATACAGTTCAAATGCCACTGATAAAAGAAGTTAAGAGATTACTTGCTTAGCTATGTAGAGACTTTTGAGAGCGAGTCAAAAAATACAATTTCTAATTTGTGGATGACATCAAATTGGGGGGGGGGGGGGGGGGGCACATAGTCAGACTGGGAAAATAATTAGCACAGATTAGCAAGGCCATTAAACAAAACAAAAGCAAGCACTGGGCTTTATTTCTAGAGGAATAGAATTAAAAAGTAGTATAACTATGTTGAATCTTGGTTAGACAACTGATCGCTCTTCTTCCACAAGGTCAAGGACGACTTACTTCAACTCTGGTTCGATTAGTTAGTTCTGAGGTGGCTTTTAAGTCCAATGCTCAACCTGCAGACACTGCCACATGCGGGGCAAGTTGTGCTTGAAGGGTTGAGATGATCACCTTGGCTCCTTGAAATTCTCAACCTCACATTCAAATCGTTTTACTTCACATTGTTTAAATTCCATCAGTGTTTCAACTGATGGATCAATTTTCTTCTATTTCCTTCATTCTTTTTTTTTTGTTGCAATGGCCTTAAACCACCTGCTTCCTCATTCAGAAATAACAACCTCGAGAGAGCTCCAGCAATACTGGAAAGATTCCGAAGGTGAGGGATTATAGCGACAAGGACAGACAGGAGAAGCTGAGATTGCTATCTTCAGAGAAAGCGAAAAGAGAAACTGTTTCCAATGGTTGGAATGTCAATAACCAGACTCAAAAGAACCAGACGCAACAAAAGGAAAACTTTTTTTTTTAAAGCAGTGGATGATTAGAATTTGGAATGCACTCCCTGATAAATACTTGAAATATTAATGAAAACAGCAGGGAAACTGGATTCTCTATAAAAGAGCCGGCACAGACTCGATGGGCCAAATTGTCCTCATCAGTGCTACACTACTCTATGATTTTCTATAGATGGGTTTGTGCACTCCCTCCAACGGCTCAACTTAAATTCTGCACATTCCTAAAGTCTTGATGTGTTCAGTGCCTTTCTGGATGAGCCTTTGCCTTTCGGTTCGTCACAAACCAGGGACATGTCGGCAGCAATATTTGACCTGTTCAAAAAAAAAGATATTTTGAGGACATCCCTAAAGAATTTCCGCTGTTCCCCTCGAGTCTCCTGTCGTCCCCCTCGGAGTGTCCTGTCGTGACTAAGACTGAGTGGAGGAGTTGCTTCAGGAGTCTGGTGTTCGGCTCACAAGCTTTATGTCTTACGCAGAGGAGCTGGTTTTGATTAATTAGCCCCTTAAATGCTAAGCAAGTTGGCTTAGGAGGCAATGTTGCTGTTTGACCCTTTCTTGCCACCAGATTTGAATGAACTTGCAAAGGCACCATAGGTGGCATTCTCTAATGCTCAAGGTGCCTGCTGTAGGTTAGCCATGTTTCCAAAGCATATTAGGATTGCAGGGATTACTGCTGCCTGGTAAGCCATGACCTTGGTCTCAGGTTTGAGATCCTGGCCCTCAAAAGATTCTTTCCCTCAGTTGACCGAGGGAGGCGATGGTGAACTCTACGTCTGCCTTCATTGAGAGGAGGCTCCCAAGATATAGATGATGGTCCACATTTTCCAGGACCATGCCATTGACCTTAACTAATGGATGGTGCTGTGGGTGCTGATTGGAAGAGGCCCTTGGTTTTCCACATGTTTAGTGAAAGGTCCATTTCCTCAAGTGCTTTGACGATGGAGCTGATTCAGTTTCTGAGTGAGCACGCACACAAACATCATCTGCATACTGAAGCTCTATGACTGGAGGTTGCAGTGATTTTGGTTTTAGATTGAAGGTGGCGAGGGTTCAACAGCTTTCCCATCTGTTTTTAGATTACCTCCAAGCCTGTGTGTAATTTACTGGAGACGAGGTGCAGTATAGCAGTGAGGAAAACGGAAAGAGTTGGTGCAACGACAGAGCCTCGTTTGACCCCACTCTTCAGAGTCCAGATTTGTGGTGGTTCCTTTGGAGAGGATCACAGCTTGCACGTCGTGAAGTAGACAGAGGATGGTGACAAAAATTTCAACGGGCAGCCAAATTGAATACTTCATAAGCCTTTGTGGTCGACAGAGTCATAGGCTTTTGGGAGGTTGAAAAAAGCCACGGACAACAATTGCTGATCCTTGCACTTTGCTTGAATTTGCCACTGTACATGAAGATCATGTCTGCGGTGCCTTTTGATGAGCGAAAATCACACTGCAATTCTGAAAGGGGTTCCTTGCCAACTGGGAGGGAGGTGATGGTTGAAGATGATTCTTGCAGTGATTTTCCCTGTGGCAGATAGTAGGGAGAGTCCTCTGTAGTTACCACAATCATACTCGTTTCCCTTTTGAATTATAGTCATGATCACAGCATCAGAGATCCCTGGCATGTACTGCTCTTCCCAGATGAGGGCTAGGAGGTTGAACAGCCATATTAGAACTACATCTCTACCACGTTTCAGAATTTCTGCAGCGATTCTGTCTGCTCCAAATCTTGCACAGTTGTGTCTCCACTGTCATACATTACATTTCTCAAAATACTGTGACTGTTCACAGAAAGTCTTTGTAGCACCAGATGGAAGAAACAAACAAGGCTTACAGGGATTTCCTAAATCTACACTCTTGTCTATCAACATTGCATGTTAAAATTAACAGTCAGTAATATTGTAGGGGCCTCACCCGCAATTCCCTGACCTCGGTTGCTGGTAGGTGAAGTTATGTGCTGACAGTCCACATTGGGTAAATGAGTTTGTTCTGTTTATCTAGTCGATATTTTCAGGTAGCTTCAAAAACATTGTGTCCAGTATTGACTGAAGTTGGATATATTTTGGTGCTAGAGCAGACTTTTTAAAACATGCAAAGAAAATCAATAGCACACTTTGAACGGAGGTGAAAATGATCAACTGGTTTGGACTGTGGAACCACAAAAACCCAGTCACAAACTGCATCTGATCTTCCTGCACCTTCCCCACTAGCCCCATATTCCTATTGTGTGAGTGCTTCCTCACTCAAAGGCTGAACAGTTCCTTTCATCCCACCCCTCCCCAAAATCTCCGATTTAAGCAGTTGTCACAATTAGCGTATTTTTAAAATCCAGTTTTTATTACCCGCTGCCCCATTAGAGCCATTTAAATAATGATATCATTGTGGTATTCCAAATGTTTTCCAAAAATTCAACTGTCTCCATTGAGATTTATTTGAAGAAATAACTTTCCTGTATGCATATCCCCTTGGATTGTGAAGCTCATGTTACTTTACTATGCTGCTATTTTGCCATCAGTGTTCCACATTGAAAATTGTGGTCCGAATTGTTGAGGGTTGATGAGTTGCATATGTGCAACCATAGTTCAAAATAGCTACAAAATATAGACATGCTTAGAAAATACAGTGCTGCCAAAACAGCTTCACATTGAAGTCTTGGTAAACAAGAATTGGGTGAACATAACAGGTAAGGCAAGAACTAAGATAGGTGTACAATCTGATTAGTGGTAGATAATGGTGACTTGGTCAATGTGGCTGATGATGATCAAACAACCACTTTTCTATAAAATTATGTCCCATGGCGCTTCACAGCAGCGTTAGAAAATGAAACTCAAGAAATCATGCCACAGATGACGGATAGCTTGGTCAAAGCAGTAGGTTTGATGGAGTGTGCCAAAGGAGGAGCAGAATGAAGACAGGAGAAAGGTTGTGGGACAGAATTCCAAACGATAGGGCCAAGCTGATCATGAATCAATTAAAATAGAAAATGTGACGAGGCCAGAATTAGAGAACAGATAGCTGGAACAATTGTGGGGCTATAGGAGCTGAGATTGGGATAGGCCACAGGGTTTCAAAGAATGAGAATTTTAAAATGGAGGCCGAAGCCAATGTTGGTCAGTGAGTAGAGGGGAGATTGGTGAATAGGGCATGGTGCAAATTAGACACCAACAAAGTTTTGGATAACTTCAATTTTAGAGAAGTGGCGAGTTTGCTTTGGGAGGGTGCAAGGGGAAGGAACGAATTGACTAATTTCCATGAAATTTACCACTAATTCTAGGTAAACATTAGATCAGGTGGCCAAATACATTGTTCGGAGTAGCACAGAAACTGCCAAGAAACAACATTTAAATCCGAGAAAGTCAATAAATTAATGATAGGACCTGCAATCCTAATATTTTGCAGCTCCAACATGGTATGCTCCTGGAACTCTTGGTTAGGTAGAGCTGTGTTCTGCTGGGAAATAACATTTTTGCCTTTCAAACGGGTGTCTATGTACAAAATCCCATCTTCATGTTTAAGAGTCTTCAAATCAAGCAACAGACATCTGGACTCACCTGCATGGTTTCTGCTTTCCCAAGATGCACATTCTTCCCACAGGAATACATTCTACTTGTTCAAATCCAAAGGACTAGCAGCAAATTGGCAGAACCAAGGTTTAAGGCCCCTGGTGACCACAAAGTCATTGCTGGAACTCAAATCACCTTACACCCATTCAAGAGTTGTTCCTACTGTGTGCTCAGCCAAATATTCATTGAAGAACAGGCTTCCAGTGTTACCTGGTGCAGCCCTTCAGTGGCTGGTCTAACATTCAGGTTGCATTAGTGAAGCTGGCTTATGATCAATCGTTAACAATATCCGGAGTATTGTGGACGGACCTGATCTATGCACTTAAATACTAGCTTGACAGACAGTTGACTTGGTTCAGAGCCTCAGTTGCCAGGCTCATCTCGGAAGCATCTCAACCCCAAAGAGACCCAACAGAAGTGATCAGTTGACTGTCAAACTGAGACAGCTTCAAAATTGAAGTTTTGCCCACCTCCTCACAGCACATCTTTGAAACAGATGCTATGCACACTTTTTCTAAACACACTGACAGAGCACAATACTTAGGACACGGTAGCACAGTGCTTAGCATTATTGCTTCACAGCGCCAGGGACCCGGGTTCAATTCCTGGCTTGGGTCACTGTCTGTGCAGAGTCCACATGTTCTCCCAGTATCTGCGTGGGTTTCCTCCGGGTGCTCCGGTGCTTGTTAGGTGAATTGGACATCTTGAATTCTCCCTCAGTGTACCCGAACAGTCGCTGGAGTGTGCCGACTAGGGGATTTTCACAGTAACTTCATTGCAGTTTTAATGCAAGCCTACTTGTGACACTAATAAAGATTATAAAATTATATTATAAAAACCCACATTTCAATAGAAGTGAAAAAGCAGAACCAGTTAAATAAATTATATATATTTTTTTAAAAGCAATCAAGGCTATAATGGAACTGCTAGATATTCACTGTGTAATGACAAGACCACAATCAAATCATTCTAGCGAAAAAGACCTAAACACTAGGCGAAAGAGTAAGATAAGAGGAAGGAATAAAACAAAATTGTGGTGAAATGAAAAACAAATTAAAAAGGCTTAATAGAAAAAAAACTAAAGGCCCAAGTGAACAACTGGATGCCTTCCATGTTATGCAAGGCTGACTTTGTAAGGCTTATTTGGTTGATGGCCTTGAATTATGTTTAGTATAATGGATGAAAACATTCGACCAACACAGAATTCGCACCAATGTCAAGAAAGTGAATGCTGCTTAGGTGTTACTGGTCATTTGAGCACTCATATTTTGTAGTCACATGCTGAAAGCACTGAAGTGAATCAGGACTGGGGGTTTTTCTGCCAAAATTGGAAGAGCGAATAAAAGTCCAGTACAATGAGAGTTTACAGCGCATGACCAATAAATTTATCGTCTAAAACTTAATGGATTTTCCTTGAGTTTTGCTGCAAAATGATTCAAGTTCTTAGTTAGTATGATGACCGGGATCAATCTGTTGTAGGTTATGCAGTTTAAACTTCAGTTTGTTCTTCCCCATAAGATTGAAGGGATGATACAAATTTGAAACTATCCCCACAGACTTAACCAAGGATGCAGGAATTAATCAGTAAACTCTTATATTATGGAGAGCTGCACACATCACAACTGATGTCAGTTACCAAAGAAATGAAGCTGCACAGAGAACATGGGAGACAAAACGACAAATGAGGAGCCACCAGTGGATTTTTCAGGAAGCAAGATCTTTACACTTGTTTTTCTCTCCACTCCCAAGGGTGTGATCAAAACTCCCAAATTCTGTTTAAAAGAGACACGGGTTTACCAGAGAGCAATGGCTTTCAGGGAGATGGTGGAAAAGCTGCACTTAATTCCCATCCTTAGTTGTTTTGCGATGACAGTACTTGATCCTCTTCTCGAAGTGTTACCATTCTGTGGTGAAGATGTTCCCATCATGTGGCAGCACGGTGGCACAGTGGGTTAGCCCTGATGCCTCACGGCGCCGAGGTCCCAGGTTCGATCCCGGCTCTGGGTCACTGTCTGCGTGGAGTTTGTACATTCTCCCCGTGTTTGCGTGGGTTTCGCCCCCACAACTCAAAGATGTACAGGATAGGTGGATTGGCCACGCTAAGTTGCCCCTTAATTGGAAAAAATAATTGGGTACTCTAAATTTATTTTAAAAAAAGATGTTCCCATTATAATGTTAGGCAAGAAATTCCAGGGTAATCACTCAGCATCCGTCAAGTAACAAGTTACTTGAAAGGGAATTTGGAAATGTGGTGTCCTCATGGTCCTATTGCTCTGCTGATGTAGCAGAACCATATGCTGAGTTGCACGACTGATTTAACAAGTAATTCAACTGCCAATTTTACATGCAAAATAATATTTGGTGCCCAATTCACAGCCCCTCTTTCCACACCTCCAGCTCCATTATTTTCTCCCTAGACTTGCCAATCCAAGTCAGACTCCAGAAGCAACTTATCCACATGCCCGATATTCAAATGTAAATCTATAAAGCAAGGGTTGCAAGATGATTTTTACTGGAGTCTCAGCAAAACTGGATTTTTGTTCTCGTCCATTGATCAGAAATATTTGAAAGTTCGTTGATATCAGAAGCAAGATCCCCTCCTTCTTCATTCACTGATGAAGACCAAATGCATCAGCCAGTTGGTTGAAATCAAAGGTCAATCTCTGCATTATTCCACAATTAATTCATTGCAACAGCAACTAGAACTCATTGGAGATACGTTATAATGGGAGGTATGAAATCTGTTTGCATGCATGCACACACACGTGTGCAGAGTACCAGGCTATTTGATTTGCGGATTTCATATTTGAACGAGAGAATTTTAAAAATGTGCACAGAAATGGAGCAACATTCCACGAGGATGCTAAATATAGAACAAAGCATGTAACAGTACAGGGTATGGTTCAGTAGTGCACTCATTTCAGCTCACCCCACCCTGATCCAGGCACTGTACATTATAACAAAGTTTATTATAACAAATGCATCTCAAGTTATGTTAAGATGACTGCAACAATTGTCTTTTATTTATAAATCGGTTACCAATGAATCATTGCTAGTTCCTTCAAGCTGACAGTACTACAGCATGAATTTCTACATAAATACAGCAACCAGTGCATAGTTTCAAACGTTATCACTACTGTTCTTGAAATTTTCCGGCGAGTGTTATACAGCAAAAGCAAACTGTCAGCATAAGTGTCTTTCAAGTATCACATAATCACATGCTTTATATCTTCACAGCAGCAAATAGATTTTCTTCGTTGTTCGAATTTAGACAAAAATCATTTCAAAACCTCATGACATGGGACTTTTTCTCTCCCCTCCCGTCTGAGGTGAAGAACAACGTAGAAAAGGAATCTCAATTTCTAAACTAATTATTCATATTATTTCAAAAACATTCACTTTTTTCAGTAGATTGAAATATTTAGTGTTAGTGATTTTCTTATCCTTTACAGGATATTAAATATGTATAGGCTGACCTGATACTTCAAAACATCATTACATCAAATTTTGAGATTAAAGCTTTGCAAGTAGCCGAATGTCACTAATTAGAACTGTATGGTTCCCCCAAAACAGACTGAAGCATTATTCTGCAGAACATATTAACATGTTAACTTCTTACCTTCTCGTTTGTCCTTCACCATCTCGATTTTAGACAACAGATGTGTCAAGGTGGAAAGTGGACAAGTGGTGTGCAGCGTGATTAGGTCAGAAATTGTGCTGGAATTAATTTTACCAGCTGATATTACATAAACTAGGCTCTCCAATATTCCCTACAGCACAGCCTTTAACTCTTTTAGGAGCCGAATTCAGAGTTTTAATTGTACAAAAACTCTTGCCTGTAAACCAGTTGAGTTTCAAATTTCTAAAGGATGATGAAACTTCAAATAATTATACTCCGGTACATATTGTGACATCACTCGTATAGATACTGACACAACCGTGGACTAAAGCTTAGATCCAATGGGGACATTAAACTAAAATGGTGCTCAAAATATTGTAATGGAAATTTGCTGCTTTTTCTTTTGCATGCTAGGATTTTCTTTGTTTGCCTATGAAGTACAGACACTGCAATGGTCCAGTAACTAAATGTGTTACATGGTACAGTACTGAGCCACACAGATCAAAAAGATTCAACCTGTGCTGTGGAACTCTGGACTTCAGTGTTGCAAAGGGCAAGAAAATTACTTTGATTTAAACTCCTAAGCACCAGCCAGTGAGCCATGCTAGAAAGTGAACTTACATGGGCACTGGGGGAGGTTAAAAAGAGGCTCAGCCTTGACACGAATCAAACTGTTCACGAATGAAATAGGCAACTAGATGGTGCCATTGCAACAGGAGGAAGCCATTTAATTCCTCGAGCTTGTTCCACCAATCGATGAGGTAATGGCTTATTGGTGACCTGACTGCATACACCTGCCATTGCTCCATAACCCTCAATACACTTGGCAACTCTCAGAATTAAAATTAATTCATCTAGCAAATTAATTCATCTAGCATCAATTGTTGCTTGTGGTAGAGTTTCAAAATTCCAAACCGTTCTTGTTCAACGGGGACATATTGGCACTCAAGTCACAACAATTATGATTAATTCGCAGTTAGACCAGTTTCCTTTGTGCCAAAACGGGAGGAAAATGTGACTAGCTTAATTTTTGCGTGTCATATTCTTGGCTAAGCTTCTGGTAAAGTTGGAAATGGATGCACCAATTATTAACATAAGAACGGGTAACTGGGGATGGAAAATAAATGCTGGTCTAGCCAGCGTTGCCTATATCCCATAAATGAATTTTTATAAGCCCAAACTCAATCATACCTTGCACTTTATTTCAAGCAGACCATTCAGCTTTTCACTTTGGTCTCCCCTGAAAGAAATGGGAAATTACTGTTAGAATCCAATAAGAAACATAAAGCAGAACAAATGTGCAACAGACAAAAAGTTCCAAAACATGACAAAAGAATGTATATAACTACATGACACTGTACATCTGCATGCTATACATTATTTACCTACATCAATTACAATCTTAATTTCCAAACAAATAGAATCAACAAAAAACAAAAAAAATCAGTGAGGAGTTACCTTGATGGGCAAGTGAGTTTTTCTACAGTAAAATTAGTTACACAGTGTTCCAGGTGCAATCCCTAATCTATGTCAGTACAATGGTGCACATTACAATTTGGAGTTGGGAAAAAAAAGACATGCAAGTCAGTGGTTCTGCTCCATATGGATTTTGGGCTCAGTTATGATATCCTAGGTGTCTCCTGCAGTTCAATAGCTGCCAATACTCATCATGGAGGCTATGAATGAATAGTGACTTACAGGGTACTTCACTTCCACGGAAGCACTAATAAGTCATTGCCATCAGACAGAGAAAGGTAGTAAAATTAAAGAGACCCCCAATTTAGGAGGATAACACTTGATATAAACATTCAAAATACATGTAACATTCCAATTGGTAAGACTTAGCAGCACCTCTTACTGCAAATCCAATTTGCCTCTACATAACATGGATAATTTGAGGCTACTAATGTGTGGGGACAGAAAAGGGCAGCACGGTAGCAGAGTGGTTAGCACAATTGCTTCCAGCTCCAGGATCCCAGGTTCGATTCCCGGCTTGGGCCACTGTCTGTGCGGAGTCTGCACATCCTCCCAGTGTGTGCGTGGGTTTCCTCCGGGTGCTCCGGTTTCCTCCCACAGTCCAAAAATGTGCAGGTTAGGTGGATTGGCCATGATAAATTGCCCTTAGTGTCCAAAATTGCCCTTAGTGTTGGGTGGGGTTACTGGGTTATGGGGATAGGGTGGCGGTGTTGACCTTGGGTAGGGTGCTCTTTCCAAGAGCCGGTGCAGACTCGATGGGCCGAATGGCCTCCTTCTGCACTGTAAATTCTATGATAAAAAGTAAACAGCTTTTTCTCAGTGGCACTCCAACCAGAAGATTAGGATTTCAGGTCCAACGTCAGACACCTGAGCAAATAATCCAGGTTGATACGGCAGTGCAGGGCTGGAGGAGTGCTGCATGGTTGGAGTTGTCATCTTTCAGTCGAGGTGTCCAAACCCTCTTGGGTGGGCATAAAAGATTTCTTGGTGCGATTTGATCAAGAACACGGGAACTTTCCGGTTGTCCTTGTATTTATTTCTCATTCATTGCCAAGAAAGAAAATACCTGATAACTTAGTCGATGGGTGTTTATGGACTCTTGCAGAATTGTCGTGTTTTCCTACATTAGTACTTATTGGTGGTAAAGTGCTTGCACATAGTAGGAGAGATAGAGACCGGTGCTGATGTTAAGCATCATCGAAAATGTGTAAGAGATTGTTTGAAACAATGCATCGAACTAAACCACAACCGCCCACGCTACACGCCATTACCTTTCCCAAAGTGACAGACATCAGAGGCCACAAAGGGGAGGACAAAATTTATCAAAGTAAAAATGTTCAACTCAAACAAGTTTCAGCCACTGTATCAAATTAGGTTAATTAATATTTCCCACCAGACAAATGCAGAAGTTCCCTCTCCTCGCAAAGGATTTGCTATTATAATCCTTCAGGTCCATTTAAAGATTCTTTAGTCCAAACAAACCTCATTTGGAGTCCTGTATGAATGGAAGATTTGACTGCTACGGCTAGTGAAGAGCAGCATGTTCTTATTGAGGGTACTTACACTGTATAATCTATTCTTACCCCACTAGACCAAATCTGATCAACATCACTGATGAAAATTGATGTAATTTATGCTCCCCAGGATGTCCGTTGACATTAAAGTTACGTTAACAACATGGTTGTCCATCTTTAGAGGCTACTGGTCTCTCACGGTTAACAGCCATTTTTGCAACTGCTGCATAACATGGATATTTAATGATGCTACAATGTAGGACTAAGGAGACTGTACAGTAGAATAATGCACAGAGCTAATCAAACCATGTAGAGACAGGAGAGCACTTTTAATCATAGATCATAGAATTTACAGTGCAGAAGGAGGCCATTCGGCCCATCGAGTCTGCACCGGCTCTTGGAAAGAGCACCCTACCCAAGGTCAACACCTCCACCCTATCCCCACAACCCAGCAACCCCACCCAACACTAAGGGCAATTTTGGACACGAAGGGCAATTTATCATGGCCAATCCACCTAACCTGCACATCTTTGGACTGTGGGAGGAAACCCGAGCACCCGGAGGAAACCCACGCACACACGGGGAGGACGTGCAGACTCCGCACAGACAGTGACCCAAGCCGGAATCGAACCTGGGACCCTGGAGCTGTGAAGCAATTGTGCTATCCACAAGGCTACCGTGCTGCCCCGAATCAGCTCAAAGTCACTCAAGTAGAGTATACAAATACACTAGTCATTAATGAATGGTTCAGCATAAAGGTTTACATTCCGGTAAATACTTTTAATCTCTTCTCCTAAAGCCATTTTTATTTTCTTTTACTTACCAAATTAGTGACCAAAGGCCTGTTTGACATCTACTCTGGTAACTACTGCATTACACATTTTCCCCATTAGTTGGATCAATCATTTATTTTTGCCAGTTATGTTTCGGACTGCATCAGATACTAATATCAACACCATTTCTCCTTTCATATCAAGCTAATTATAACTTAAAACCCTGCTTTGGAGGTGGTGACGGTGGTTTGTAAACATCGTCCTCTCCTCTCTTTCCCCAATGAGCCTTTCCCACGTTATTTTCTGTTATAATTGCCAACTTTTATTGAGTACTTCCAGAGGTTCTATACTAAATTTTAAAATCAAACTTTATACAGACCATAAAACCGAAAAAAGGAAATATTTCCTTTTTAACCAATTATTTATGGTCCATGAATTCCATGAAAATTACTCGTGTATACAGCAACATTGAAGAGTTTGTGCAGAATAATAATAATAATAATAGCTTATCGTCACAAAGTAGGCTTCAATGAAGTTACTGTGAAAAGCCCTACTCGCCACATTCCTGCGACTTTTCGAGGAGGCCGGTACGGGAATTGAACCCGCGCTGCTTCCTTGTTCTGCATTACAAGCCAGCTGTTTAGACCATTGTGCTAAACCAGCCCCTAAACCAGAAGCAGTGTAAAGTAAAGGGATAACATAATTTGCAAACTGTTTCCTAGAACACAGTTACGACAACCAGTATGTTTTCAATTGATTCAGGAGCAAATATTTTTATAGCACTTCGCACAAAAGGAGTCTGAAAGTGCTTGACAAAAGTAGTTGAAACCGCGAATGCCAAGCAGAAGAGAAAGCACAAAAGAAGAGGTCTGTGCAGACAACAGAATTGGAAGAGTTTTAAGGAGGTGGCAAGTAAAGGGTGCCAGGGATGGAATGTTGAAGGAATTCAGAGGCATAATGGATGAAAGAGCTGCTACCAATGATGGAGCAGCATTACTGTACTGAGGAACAAGTATTTGTGGATAAGCAAATTATGCTGATGGAAACTTACTTGATCAGTTCTCATGGTAATGAATAGGTGCAACATCAGAGTAATGAATCACTGAGGCAATATAAATATAGTCAAGTACTGATGTGACCTATATATGCATTAAGACATGTGTTATGCTTAGTTCTATGAGATGTGGGAGGTCCCAGTAGACAGATGAATGATTCTTGTGAACAAAAAGAATCAAATTCACTGAAAAACAATGAAGAAAGAGAAAATGTCATTTCTATAACTTTATTAAACCAAAATCAACAAATTGTATGTGAACAAAGGCAAATTGTTGTAAACAAAAATTACACTTTAAACAGGAGGTAGGAAGATAGGTCTCAGATGAATCTCACAGTGCAGTTTGGGTATATGGCACTATGTTCAGCAAAAGTCCTTCCAACTCCAGTCTCCCTCAGGTAGAGTTCCAGTTCCTATTTCCATGTAGGATGTAGCCAGAGCCATCTCCCACAGTTGACCCCAACCAGAGTTCCCACAAGCACGATCCACGGCCAGCTCGGTTTACACTGATCCCTTTAAAATAACTGAAGCAACAGCAGCAATAACCTTACTTTCCTTATTCCCGTCCCAGGATTGGATTTGTTTATTGTCACGTGTACCGAGGTACAGTGAAAAGTATTTTTCTGCGAGCAGCTCAATAGATCATTAAGTACATGAGAAGAAAAGGGAATAAAAGAAAATACATAATAGGGCAACACAACATATACAATGTAACTACATAAGCACTGGCATCGGATGAAGCATACAGGGTGTAGTGTTAATGAAGTCAGTCCATAAGAGGGTCATTTAGGAGTCTGTGGGGAAGAAGCTGTTTTTGAGTCTGTTCGTGCGTGTTCTCAGACTTCTGTATCTCCTGCCCGATGGAAGAAGTTGGAAGAGTGAGTAAGCCGGGTGGGAGGGATCTTTGATTATACTGCCCGCTTTCCCCAGGCAGCGGGAGGTGTAGATGGAGTCAATGGATGGGAGGCAGGTTTGTGTGATGGACTGGGCGGTGTTCACGACTCTGAAGTTTCTTGCGGTCCTGGGCCGAGCAGTTGCCATACCAGGCTGTGATGCAGCCCGATAGGATGCTTTCTATGGTGCATCTGTAAAAGTTGGTAAGAGTCAATGTGGACATGCCGAATTTCCTTAGTTTCCTGAGAAAGTATAGGCGCTGTTGTGCTTTCTTGGTGGTAGCGTCGACGTGGGTGGACCAGGACAGATTTTTGGAGATGTGCACCCCATGGAATTTGAAACTGCTAACCATCTCCACCTCGGCCCCGTTGATGCTGACAGGGGTGTGTCCAGTACTTTGCTTCCTGAAGTCAATTACCAGCTCTTTAGTTTTGCTGGCATTGAGGGAGAGATTGTTGTCGCTACACCACTCCACTAGGTTCTCTTTCCATCTCCAGACTTCCTTCTTTAAACTTCTCCCCAACGTAACTCTCTCCGGCCTGCCAAAATTGCACTGTTAGGCTTCTAAGCATTTATGGCTGTGTGTCTTTGTCTGGTTTGAATTAGTTTCAGTTTCCCCAGAAACCTGACATTGGTTCCCTTTCAGTTAATGCTGGACTAAACAAAACCAAGCTTTGAAACGAGGGTCAGTGCAGCCAAAAGTATGTCCAACCAGTCATTTAACAGGTCACAGCTTCCCACAGGTCCTGACAATATAATGCTTTATGTTGTTCGCAAATCAGCCAGCTCTTCTTGCATAGGGGCTATTTAGCACAGAGCTAAATCGCTGGCTTTGAAAGTAGAACAAGGCAGGCCAGCAGCACGGTTCAATTCCCATACCAGCCTCCCCGAACAGGCGCCGGAATGTGGCGACTGGGGGCTTTTCACAGTAACTTCATTTGAAGCCTACTTGTGACAATAAGCGATTTTCATTTAGTCAAATTCAGCTCTGCATGTAAATTGCTCAATGGCTGAGCAAGCTCATCAAGAAGTAGTTCAGTCATGTATATCAGTAAGGATGTTATGCTCAATTTGCAATTGGTGTTAAGTTAGCATATCTTAGAAATAGGTTACTGAAATTGCCTCCCACAGGTTGAAATTTCTACTTTGGATCACTATCTAGTTCTGGTTTGGTTGAAATATTCTGCTGACAAATTCAAAAAAGACTTGTATTTATAATACATAATGATTTTCTTACCACCAGACATCTCTAAGCATTTTACAGCCAACAGTACGATTGAAGTTTGGTCACAATGGGTTTCCAGGAAATGTGACAAGTTAATTTATGCAAGCTCCATTAAACACAATGTGACGATGAGCAAATCATCTTATGTTGTTGATTGAGGCATCAATTTTGGCCAGTATACTATGGATAACGCCCCTGCTCTTTTTCAAATACTGTCATGGGATCTTTAATATTTAGCCTAGAGGGAAGACTAGGTTGCGCTTTAATAGCTAATCGGAAAAATTACACGTCCATCGGTGTAGCACACGTTGGAAGTTTTATACTTGAAGGCGAAGCCGCTACGTTTTTGACCAAGGTCCTAAAAAGATGGTTACCCTGAGATACCAGTTCAGCTCAAGAGGTGCTGCTAGCAAAAGGTTTACTTTTCTTCAAAAAGGTTTGTTGAATAAAAACTTTTTGATAGAAGGTATTGATGGGATGTATGGGAGTATCCTATTGTGTAGAGTGACTTTAAACAGTGCCCAAATAAAGGGATCTATTGGGTGGGATTCTCCGCCCCACTGTGCAGCACACCCCACCAGCGGCAGGATTCTCCATCCCCCAATGGCGGTTCCCATTGTGGGCAGCCCCATGCTGTCGTGAAATCCCCGTGCATGGGTGCGCTGCCGGTGCAACGAAGAATCCTGCCAGTGGAGAATCCAGCCCATTAATTTTAGTGTTGTGACCAAACTGACAATTGAGCACGTGGATTTTATATTGGGGAATATGATTTTGCCACCTCCCAGGACAGAGTCAGTGCCTGAAGAGTCTCAATTAAAAGTTTTCCCCAGAAAGGACGGGGATCTCAAATCAATCCGGAAGGGTTAATGACACCCACACAGAATCAGAAGTGCTTACCATTGTTGAGACACAGGAGCAAAAATCCAGGCAAATGAACACAAATAAAATTATTTGAAACCTCTAACGTGATTGTGAAGATGTTCTTTGTGAGTTGCAAGGAAGGCCAAAAAGTGTTAGAACATAAAATGAAGGTTAAAAGTAAAGAAGCTAACAACATTACTCAAAGTATTAAACAAAACCAGAGTGAAAAGGGGATCAAGAAAACTGAAGAACAATTAACTATTCAAAGACTATGTCAAACAGGAGTATCAAACCTTTCTACTTGAACATTAAACTATACTTTTGATGTTATTTAAGTGGCTACGGAAGAATTTTGACTAATGAAGGCACAAGTTGTTGGCACAAAAAATAAGTAATTTGTAACATACCATCTCAAAAATGAGAAACCAAAGTACCGGTCCAGACAACGAGCTGAAAAATAAAGATAAGCTGATGAGTAAGAGGGAAATAGTCTAATTAATTGGGACGTTCTTCATTGTTCAGGTTCAAAAATAAACTACAAATATGGAGGACAGCTGAATTCTGAACAGACTATCTCAAAAGGTAGCCCTTAAAAATGTACGAGTCTCCTCTTACTAGCAAGAAAACAAATTTTGACATGCACTGTGGGCAGAAACAAAGCTCAGCACAAGAAGAAAGGTTGTAAATTTTAATGGAATCTTCAAGCCTACGGAGTCCAAGTCATGATGAACTGACTGACTTGCAACAATAGCGGAAGATTGCTACGTGTACTGCATGTGATAAGTAGTATGCAACATGTTATAAAGTTATTATATTTTAGGTGGTAGAAATAAAAACAATGGCGATCGGTTTCTTTTTCTGGGTCAGAGAGGCAAAGAGAAGAGGTTTTGAAAATATCTAATTTCATGATTCATATCTTGTGGAAATAAAAATTTAACTTCATTGAAGCCTACTCGTGACAATAAGCGATTTTAATTTTTTCATTTCATTTTTCAAATGGACTATAAATTTTTCAGAAAGATTTACTTTGTGTTGCTAACTGGGACAGGGTACAGGCTGTACTGAGGTATTCTTGTTTTGTTATCTGCATGATTTTTCACAGAAAACAGGCAGTTTTATTTCTGGAACTGACACAGATTGGAAATAGGCAGAGAGAGAAAGCTGCCAGTCGGCGCTTGGAAGCAATGGAGGCCAGAAGCAAAGGATCATCTGAAACAAGGGAGTTTTCCGATTTTGGAGTCATGGAGCTAAAAAGCAGTGATGCCTATGCTTGAGCACAATGGTCAGGAGTCAGAGGGTCACCTAGCAAAATGCTAGTGGAAAGACGTCACCCCTCTCCCTCTTTCCCTCCCCCTCCCCCCCCCCTCTCCCCCCAAACTACAGAAATCTTAGAAGAGAATGAAAGTGAATTCCTGAGAGCTGTGGCACATTTGGGTCTGGTCCCATAAGTGAAGGGAAGGAATTCTCAACATCCTGGAAAGTTATATTGGAGCCATTGGGTGAAAATAAGGATAGAACCAGAGTGACTCGTTGTTAGCAGTACATGTTTTATTTAATTCTGGTTAGTAAAGATTTTTGACGTAAAACCTTATGACACAATTCTTTGTTAACTGGGAGCTCATTCTTTTTAAAAAGGGGTGGTAGTAGAGGTATTACGGTACCTGGTAATGCTGGGGCACCATTGGTAGAAATTGTATGCTTCCTATTGGTCAAGCTGTATGGTAGCTCCGCCCTGCTAGGCGGGGTATAAGAGCCCGTGCCGCCCCAGCAGCCTTCATTCTGTACCCCAGCTGCTGGGGGAAACATCTAGCTTATTAAAGCCTTCATTTGGACTACAATCTCGCTTTATTGGTCATTGACCGTGCATCAAATGGTTAAGGTTCTCGCTCAAGCTCATGGCAACACAAACATTTCTATGCTATTATTTAATTTAGAGAAGAAGAGCACTTCCAGTGTCCTCCTTCAACAAGCATCACAAATAGCCAAAGGAGCTGTATTCAGTCTTGTGGGGTGGTGGGTGGTCAGTTAGCTGGACGGCTGTTTGTGATGCGGAGCAATGCCAACAATGCAGGTTACCAGTTGAAGTTATCCATGAAGGCCCCACCTTATCATCCTTGCCCCTCACCCAAGGTGTGGTGACCCTCAGCTTAAATCACCATTAGTCAGCTCTCTCACTCTCTCTCAAAGGAGCGAGCAGCCTATGATCCGTTTGGACTTTGGTGGCTTTCATTCACTCTTGGGAAGACCAGGGGTTTTATGGAGCCCATGTTCAACGCTGTAGATAGCCTAGAGCAGCACAGAAAGTACAGGGATCAGGTAAAAAGATAGTTATCAGAGATAAAGAAAGGAACCTATGTGAAGAAACAGAAGAATTTTGAACAAATTATTTTGTCTCTGTATTCACAAAGGAAAGGAATGATGCGGATATAGCAGTCCAACAGGAGCAGTGAGAAATATTGGATAAAATCATAATGAGAGGGGAAGTGTGAGAGGAGTTGGAGTCCTTGAAAGCAGATAAGTCGCCAGGGCTGGATGTATTGTTTCCTAGGAAGTTGAAGGAGATCAGGGAGGAAATAGCAAACGCTTCGAGTATTATTTTCCAATGTTCACTCGACAACGGGGAGGTGCCAAAGAACTGCAATGCGGTTCCATTGTTTAAAAGGATACGAAGGAAAAGCCAAATAATTCTAAGTCGGTTAGTCTTACTTCAGTGGTGGACAAATTGTTAGAATCAATCCCGAGAGATCAGATAAACTGTCACTTAGAAAGACAAGGTCTTAGAAAGGAATAGTCAGCATGGTATTGTCAAGGGAAGGTCCTGACGAACAAATTTGATTGAATTCTATGAGGAAATGACAAGGAGGATCAATGAGGGTAGTGCAGTGGATGTTGTCTTCATGGATTAGCAAGGCATTTGACAAGATCCCACATGGCAGACCTGGGATACAGGGTAATGTGGCAAATTGGATCCAAAGTTGACTTAGTAAAAGGAAACAAAAGGGTAACAGTCAATGACTGCCCTTGTGAATGGAAAGCTGTTTCAAGTGATGTTCCACAGGGCTTAGTCTTGGGACCCCTGCCGTTTGTTTTATAGATTAACGATTTGGACTTGAACATCCGGGGGGGGGGGGGGGGGGGGGAATTTGCAGACAACAAATTGGGCGTGTAGTGGGGGATGGGCGGTTGGGAAATTTGCCAACGACAAGTTGGCCGTGTAGTGGTTAGTGCAGAAGCTCCAAAATGATTTGGATGCGTTGGTGGAATAGGCAAGAAAGTGGCAGATGGAGTTCAACTCTTAAGTGCGAGGTAATGCATTTAGGGAGGTCAAACAGTAAAAGGTGAGCACACAATAAATGGGAATATACTGAGAGTAGGATGAAGTGAGAGATCTTGACATGGTAGCGCACAGGTCCACAAGGTCCCTAAAGATAACAGTTCAGGTAGACAATGTTGTTAAGAAGGCATATGGAATGCGCTCCTTCACTGGCAAAGGTACAGAATATAAAAATAGGGATATAATGATGGAATTGTACAAGATACTTATACGGCCACAACTGGAGTATTGTGCGTCGTTCTGGCTACTACATTACGTCTAGTGGGTGGCACGGTAGCACAGTGGTTAGCACTGTTACTTCACAGTGCCAGGATCCCTGGTTCGATTCCTGGCTTGGGTCACCGTCTGTGTGGAGTCTGCCTGTTCTCCCAGTGTCTGCGTGGGTTACCTCCGGGTGTTCTGGGTTTCCTCCCACAAGTCCCGAAAGACATGACGTTAGGTAAATTGGACATTCTGAATTCTCCCTCAAGTGTACCCGAACAGACGCCGGAGTGTGGCGACTAGGGGCTTTTCACAGTGGCTTTGTTGCAGTCTTAACGTAAACCTACTTGTGACAATAAAAAAGATTATTATACAGGAAGGACGTAATTACTCTTAATTAAGAGAGCGCAGAGAAGATTTACTAGAATTTTGCCAGAACTGGAGAATTGTAGCCAAGATGAGAGATTGGGGACGTTTTCCTTGGAACAGAGAGGCTGAAGGATATGATTGAGGTATAAAAAATTGTGAGGGGTGGAGATAAGAGTACACAGGAGGTATCTATTTCCCTTGGCAGAGAGTTCAAAAAACAGGGGCCATAGAAGCAAGCTAAGTGGCAGAAGGATTAGAGGGGACATGTGGAAAAAAAAAATTTTTTTTTTAAAATTTAAAATGCAGAGGATGGTGGGTGTCTGGAATTTGCTGCCCGAGTTGGTGGTGGAGGCAGAGACCCTGAACTCTTTCTTTATTTAAAAAGCACATGGATCTCGCTCCCTTGAGTGCAGTTATATTTTCTATGGTTCTATGGACAGTGTTTAAGTGGAAAAATAGAAAAACAATTTTCTTGGAGGGTTTAAATATGGGGAGTGTTCCATCTGAAATTTTAAAGAAGATAAAAATTGTCATCCACATTAAACAATGAAAATAGAACTGAAGGTAAGGTGCCAGCCAGATAGCCTCGAGAGGCAAAGAGCCTCGAGAGGCAAAGAACTGAAAGAAACATTTTCATTGCAACACTTAAAGACGTAGCCATTGCACGGAATGAGCTCTGCAGACGTGCAATGTAAAAGACGTTTAGGAAAGGAATGTGAAATGAGCAAGTGTAGGCAAGATAAGAAGGATCCAGATCATCCTTGATGTGAAGAATGAATGGGAATAAGGACTGAGCCTACAGAATTCATGATCATGGAAAAAGAACCACATGATCGACCAACTTCAGTACAGGCAGAAGTTGGAAACACAGCCACCACAACGGCTTTGGTGGTGCTAATTAATTTCAAAGAAATAGACAATGCTGAACCTGGTTATATTTTGGCTTGTTTAATTCTCAGACTCCGTGCCAAAAGTATATTTACACTACACCGTACTTCTCCAACAGGAGGAGATCCATCTCATTTTGATAATGGTTCATCTGTGTTACAATATTGAATTATATCAAATCTTCAGTGCAGTATCTAACCTACTTTTATAACTAATTTGTTCACCGTCAGTCAAGGACAATTGAGTGTTTCAGAGGTGGGAAACATTGGCTACTCTGGTCACCCACTGTACATCAAATAGTAAAAAGAGCATCACTCCAGCTAAATTAGTGGTTTGTTAGAATGTTACAGTCAATCACTAATGATGATTAGATGAACAACCTGCCCCCAAAATGGCATATATTCGCTCAAAAATAGAAAACTTGCTCAAATTTAATAGTCAAAATATGCAGAGGAATTAATATATCACTAATTAAACATTTTAAACCATTGACCGGCACTAGCTTCCAACTAAAATAAGTCAGAAAAAAAAGTGCTTTTCCTCACCAGAACCAAAAACAGTTTTATTTGTATTAACAATGTCAGAGAAGTCATTTGATAATTCTGCATTGTCCGGTACCATTATTTATTTGTTCAGAACAAATGTTGAAGATACTCAATATTAAATTCATAACAGAAAATTCTGCTTTAACTGTGTTAGAACACACCAAAGTGGTGCTTTGGTCAGTAGTTCTCCTGTATTTTAGGCTAGTTACACTTTCTGCTAAACTTTGCAGAAATATGAAGAACTGTTTGGCTTCAAGTCTCGATCATAGACACTTTTCCCAAGTTGAGTTTAAAAAGTGGAACTTTGAACAGAGCCTTTGGCCTAGTGATAATCCCACCTTCTCTGATAAAGCCAACATTTAAAAGCCTAAAGAATATTGTTGATATGTGCACTATTACCGATTTCCTTACTTTGTGGTAGTTCCGAAAATGCTTTACTCCTTAAAGTAGGCACAAAGTCGAACCATCACAGCAGTAACACCATTACTACAAAAACTCTGCTGTGAACAAGACTACATTAAATATCTGAATAGTGTGCATGGTGCACAAATAGTCATCTTTCTTGTATGCTCAAGAGTACTAAAGCTGGTCAAGTCTTAGTACAAGGGAAGAAAGCAGAATACAGGAGTTGTTTTAATCAGCATCTGAGTGTTCAGCAGCACTTAATTGATCGTGTACCCACAGATTTTGCTCAACTCCACAGCATGTGTTGCAACTACAACTGCCATCTCACGCCCAGCTCAGCTGCACTTCTGCTGCCCTAGGCATCAGTCCCCTAGGTTTCTAGGAGACGGCTGACAGTTGCTAGGTAACAAGGCTAATAATTAGCTCAGAGCAACCTACAAAGCCTGGCAAAATGCCATTAGTGAATAACAGACTACTGAAGAGAAAACCGGAAACAAACTTGAAACATGAGCAATGCATCTTCATGTGCAGCTCCAGTATCCAAAAGGAGTTTCTTTTTATAAAAGCAATATTTGCATTCGAATCCAAGATCATTTTAGTTGAGTCCAGGCTGGTAGCAAGTGTGACGATATAAGCAGGCGTGATAGTCGATTCGCTCTCTAAATTAGGTAAATTTGGTACAATTAACAGCCTTATTATCTTCCCAGCACCTCACAATGGGGCGGCACTGTAGCTTCATAGCAGGGTCCCAGGTTCGATTCCCGCTTGGGTCACTGTCTGTGCGGAGTCTGCATGGGTTTCCTCCGGATGCTCCGGTTTCCTCCCACAAGTCCCGAAAGATGTGCTGTTAGGTGAATTGGACATTCTGAATTCTCCCTCTGTGTACCCGAACAGGCTGGGGGATTTTCACAGAAACTTCATTGCGGTATTAATGTAAGCCTACTTGTAACAATAATAAAGATTATTATTATGATAGGCCAGAAAATCTGGCTCTTGGAAGTCCAAACAATTCGGGTCTTATTTAAATTTAGATTGCTACTCCATGGTTTGAATTTGGGTGCCTGTAGGTTTGGAACGGGTAGATTTTAGCAACACCACCTCATTCAAGGATAAATCATAAATCAGGCCATCATCATTAATCATGAATTGTTTCCATACATCAAACTGAAGATGAATACACGTTATGAAGCTCCAAAGTGTACATAGAAGATAGCTTCCAGAAACATTAAATATAATGTAGGAAAATGTAAACTTATCCAATTGGCAGGATGAATAGAAAAGCAGTATACTATTTAAATTGAGAGATATCGCAGAACTCAGCGGTACAGAGGGATCTGGGTCTCCTTGTGCGTGAATCACAAAGTTTGTTGGCAGGAACAGCAAGCGATTTGAAAGGCAAATGGAATGTTGGCATTTGTATTCTATTCCCCTTGCAACTGCAGCTGTACAGGGCCTAGATGAAGCCACATATGGAATAGTGTACAGTTCTGGTCATCTTATTTGAAAAAGGATCAATTGCATTAGCAGTTCAGAGAAAACTCACTCAACTCACTCCTTGGATGAAGGGCTTATCTTTGAAAAACAGGAGGCTGAACAGGTTGGGACTGAGAATATAAAGATCCTGAGGGGACGTGATTGGACAGATACCAGGAGGATGTTTCCTCTTGTTAGGGAGACTAGACCTAGGGAACATAATTTAAGAATAAGAGGTTTTGCTTTTATGACGGATAAAAGGAAAATAATTTTTTTGGAGGGTCATCAGTCTGTGGAATTCTCTTCCCCAGGTAGCAGTGGAGGTTGGGTATTTCAAGGCCGAGTTAGGAAAGATTTTTTGATAGACAAGGCAGTCAAGGATCACGGGGGAGGGGCAGACAGTAACAAGGAGTTGAGACCACAATCCCTACGATCTTAGGGAATGGCAAAGCAGGCTTGAATGGCTTACCCCTGCACCCAAGTCCATGTTCATAAATCACAGTGAAATAATAGGCCTGAACACGTCTGCAGATTTAAACCTGAACATTTTTATGTGGTACATGGAGCATTGAAAGCATTTCAATATTCCAGTTTAGTGAGCTACCTCTCACCGACCACCCCCTCCCCATGCTTGACATGGTATAAATTTCTAAAACAAAGAAAAAAAGACACTCCCTAGATTCTTTACTAGGATATTATTCTAAACACCTTAACTGGACTCAAAAAAGGATCATCCTTCCAGAATTTCAGTGGATGCAATTCACCCCTTCCTACAAGCTGATTTGCCCCCTCCCCCCCCCCGCCCATCCCCAACCCACAGTCGCTTATTGGATTTTGTTTTAAGTAAAATGTTTTGCCATCAGCTTCACAAATGTTGCGAAGGAACTTGCATTGTCAGTGCTGCTGAAATTTTAATTTAAGAGCAGTTTTCCCACTTCCAGGCACCACTGCTCACCACGCTCCAAATCCACACTGCATAGGTCTGCAATGCAAAATATCACTCCGACACAAGTGAAAACAAATTTGTTTGCTTTGAATCAGAGATTAATAATCCTGCCCCCAGAGTGAAGAAAAGCGAAAACATTGAAAGAAGTGACTTAGAAAATTAGTAATATTAAGTATGCCACATAAATTACAGACATTATTAAGACATTGTGATTGGACTGGAGAGGATTCTGGTGGCGTTTATTGCTTAATTTATTCCTTGTGAATTTCCAATGCAGCCATCTTAAAAAGATTCCTTATTTGTACTTCGCCATTTTACTCGTATGGTAAATATAGCTCCAGTCACAGCCAAGTGAAGTAGTGGACCATAGAACACATTTGTTTTTTTGAAAACAATTAACCATGTTGTGCCTCATGTCCCTGGGGTCCAAACTCTGGCTTAATCTGAAGCACTGTTCACAATGCCTTACATAATAATCAGTGCCAACACGGAGTTGATTCTGCTCCTGTTTATTTAACACCAGCTGCTGATCTAGCACAAGGGACTAAAAAACCCAGAATGCAACCGAAGAGTACTGCAGTGTTTATTGCGTTTCTACATTAAAATGCCCCTGTACTGGGAGACAAATTTAAAATAAAATTTGATCGCCTTTAATAGAACTTTCTTGCAGCCTCAGATTAGTTTCAAACGGCTTTTAAAAATAAAAATACCCGTAACTAGGAATTTGTTTTTAAAAGTCTCAACATTCCATTAAGCCTTTACCACTTTTTCAAGTAACAGAAATTATTGCAGTAGGACAGGCTTGCTGCTTCTCTTCCCCCAATACTGGCCTCTGTCTCATCAGTATCTCAAATTTGATGACAAAATCTGCTCAATACCTCCAAAAAACATAATTTATAGAAAAATAGATAGGATAATTATTTTGATAAAACACTTAAGGGCAGAAAGTCAAAAGAAATATTGCTACTGGTACAATTTTGGCAAAAATACCACATGAAATAGAGGTGAGAATACAATTATAAATAATCTTTTGCAATATGCCCACAAATAGCTTTTCCTTCAACTGTATCCATGGCAAAGCACTTTCTATACCACAAAACCCAAGTAAATTATGAAATATTTGCCCCCAGTTACAAATTTAAGATTTTAAAACTGCATAATTTCACCATTTGACAATTAAGATAAAATGCTCAGATTTTGCAGCAACAACAGCAGTGGTGCTTATTCCACTGAAACTGACAGCAGCTGTGAAAGGACAGACATGCAGAATAACACAGGTCCAATAGTTGTCATCACTGATTCTACACTCCCCAGAGGATGCACTGTTGAGGTTTTCACCAGAGCGCAATCCCAAGGAAGTGAATTGATGAAAACTTCATGCTGTAAAAGTCAGATCTTATTAAATGCGGTGAGCTGTGTATTAACAGTGTACTCATTTCATAATTACTTATAAACACCCTCACTGGCCCTGAAAAGCTAACTTTATATTTGTGGAATGTCAAATATCGGAATTGTGATACAAAAAATTCCAAAGTAAGATTAAAAAAAAGGAAGTTTGAGAAGGTTTTATTTTAATGAATAATATTTATTTCACTATCTGAAAACGCGGATGAAAGAAGTGAATCACTGGTTGTAACTTCCTGGTTTGCTAGCTGTATGAACACTTTGTAACTGGCTACTTAGCCTGCTTACTGACATAAATGCAGCTAGATGTCTGGAGATTTCCTAGACTTGACACCAGATTTAAGCTGTCAGGAAAAGGGAAATCTACACCAGAGATTGCTAGGTCTTTGTGAAAGTTTCCGGAGGTCACAAGCAATGACCACCATTCATGCACTCTGGTCGTACAATCCAGCTCAATGTCCCCCTACCTAGAACAGACCCAGTTGGAAATTCTGGTTTTACACATCCTAGGGGACATGGTCTCTCATCATAAGAGCAGCTTGGGGCACAATATACTGGAGGTCCATTAAGTGATGCTCTTGTGAAGTTAGTTGCAGACAGGAGATTTTATCTTGCAATGGTGAATGAATTTTCCTGCTCCTGAAGTACTACAATAATAATAATCTTTATTATTGTCACACGTAGGCTTACATTAACACCTGGGACCCTGGTGCTGTGAAGCAACAGTGCTAACCACTGTGCTGCCTTGCCCATACTTAATGTGGTGTGTGTTTTTTCCCCTAGGTTGCAAGGTGTAGCTACAGAGCATCCTAGTCAAGTTGAAGGCTTTTCCTTTTTTGTAAGTAAGCGGGGAAGCTTTCTTTTACAATTACTTTGAAGTGCAAAGAAAATTGCTCATGTGACAACTCAACACCTGAAGCTGACAAACGAGTTTCAAAAATATATACTTTTATGCTGATCCTCTGACAATGCTGAAGATAGTATTCAATTACTAACTTGGCTTGTCCTTTTCCGACAACTGCTCCAAACTAGTTGAAAACTTGGTCACGGAGTACCGGGAAGCCATCAGACATCACATGACTAAAAAGTGTGCTTTGTGCGAAAGAAGGTTTTTAAAAATTCCCTCTCCTGATCACTGTCCGATGATCTTTACTGGAAAATACATGCAAGTAGACCTACCCAAAGTTGAAGTCTGCTACAGGTTGGTTTTATTTCCTGAGCCACTTAAGCAGTTGTCTGTGCCATTATACATTATCCATGTTTTTGCAAGATGAAATCAGCTGGAGATTACTCCAAAAAAAAAAAAAAAAAAAAAATGTTTTTTTAACTAAAACATCCACATTACAATTCACCATTAAAAATGAAACTTTTATTGCCAGTGAAAGGAACCATGCTTGACCCTTGGTGACTTTCACAGTTGATGACCTGATATACAGATTCTGTCAAACAGCATAAACACCATCTCCTGAACTCCTCATTGTGTATTCAACTTGGATCACAAGTAAAAAGCATGTGTCTTATTTAACATAATTTTGGACCCATATTCCTATCATGGATCATTTCCTAAACATAAGTTGTGTAGAAATGATGAATGTTATCAATGGCTTTTATTCTTTCCAATTTGTAAGCTCTTGCTGTTGCACTATGCTATGCTGGCTGAAATAGCCGTCAATCATAAATTCTGAAATGTTTGATTTGTTCCTGCAAAAAGTCTGTGTATTTTAACAAATAGGTCAAACAGCTTTCTCCAAGCGGGAAACCCATATGAAGGAAATAATCTATCTCATGTCCTGGCTTTGTAAATAACACAATCATGAATTTGGTCATGCAATTTTGTACTGTTATCATTTCACACACTGTGACCATTTTTTTTTTTAAATGTGAAATTTGCAGGGAAGGTCTGCAAATATGAATTGTGCAGACAATGATTTGACAGAAATTAGTCAACTGTATAGGAACTAAATTGGCTATCAGTTTGCACATTAAGTTGCATAAGTTTTTTTAAACAATTATTTGCCCGTTAGGCAGAAAAGTTCACTATTTTTTTCCCTTCCTTTTGCTAATCACTATAGGAGCACCTTCATTGAAGAGTGCATCAAGTAATGAAATTCTTGTCTTATGCCTGCAGCTAGCTCGCGTGATATTCATCTGCCTCACCTCCCTGCAGAATAGTGAAAATACCTCAATTACTTTTCCGTACTGACTGTATTTCATTAAGCAGCAACTGGACAATTTAATTCAAATTGTAGTGGCTGAGACTCCATTCATTTGCTGGTATTTTCCCTCCAAATGCAATGGTGTTGACTTAGTTGTCTATTGGAGCTGGACAGGCACATCATTATTTGATTTGGCTTTGGAAAGCTGATTGAAATGTACTCGAATGGGAAGGTTTAACACATATAGGCAAAAATTAAAACTGGATTTTAAATATCAGTTTAAATAAGATGCTTTGTCAGGTCATTAAAGCGCATATTTAAAATCCTCCACTTCAGTGAGATGACTAAGAGTAAGGCAATTGGGATACATAATTCTGCTAAGGGCACAATGGGTGACAGCGTGCACTTGCATGAAACAGTGGAGTGTGAACAAATTTCTAGAAAATCCAAATTATAACACTAGCCTTTTGTTTCATACCTAGAGCACATCACTTCTTTCAGTAAAGGATGATGAACTTGTATTTAAAGAGCACCTTTAGTGACCTCGGATGTCACAAAAACTTTTCACATCCACTTGTGGAGAGTGAAATGACTGTTTTGAAATCACAAGAGTAATATTTTGACTGTTAACACCATAGTATCTGCTGAAAGCGTGACATAGTATGCCATGCCTCTCTCCACTGTATAGTGGGATGTGCGTTCAATGACAGATGTATATTTAGTTGTACCCCACTAATGCTACAGCTTTAAAAAATTGAATGAAGATTTGTAAAAATTAATATACTTCATATTATGGATTTTCTTGTTTCAACCGAGATGCCAGGGCACAATTAAAAACCTAATAGAGTGCACCAAATCATTAGGAACAACAAAGGTTCAAAATATCCCTCAATTCTACACTTTTAAACTGGTATGACAAAAGCATGGTTGAGTACCAAAGTCATACACAGAAGTACTACTAAATTAAATATCAGGTGAAAATGTTTTTTGACATGAGATAATGGCATTGATAATCATAGACCAAAACAATTGGCAAACTTGCATTACATAGACTGCTAAGTGGTACAGAAAGCAAATATTTTCCTACAAATCTCCCCCAAAAAGGTTTTAAATATTGATAAAGGCCGTTGTCATCCAGTTAAAGGAACTGATTACTTGTGTTTTGTAATGTTTAACAGGTAGATAAGAAATATTGCCAAATAGGCCTGCTTAATTAATGTTTTTTTAAAAACAAATTTAGAGTACCCAATTGTTACTTTCTTTTTTCCAATTAAGGGGCAATTTAACGTGGCCAATCCACCTACCCTGCACATCTTTGGGTGAGACCTACACAGACACGGGGAAAACGTGCAAACTCCACACAGCCAGTGACCGGCAGCCGGGATTGAACAGGGGTCCTAGGCGCCGTGAGGCAGCAGTGCTAACCACTGCTCCATCGTGCCACCCTTCAGTGTGTGTTTAAATGTGCTGATATCTGTATTATATATGTAGATGGCCACTTTATGGGGGCAACTATTAAAATGGCAATAAAAGATAACTTCAACAAAAGTAACAATACATTTGTGAATAACCACAAAATAATGGGTGCCGGCTCATTGGTCTAGAGGTACGATTCTTGCTTTATGGCTGGCACGGAGCACAGTGGTTAGCACTGTTGCTTCACAGTGCCAGTGACCCGGGTTCAATTTCCAGCTTGGGCCACTGACTATGCAGAGTCTGCATGTTCTCCCCGCCCGTGTCTGCATGGGTTTCTTCCGGGTGCTCCGGTTTCCTCCTGCAAGTCCCAAAAGACCGCTTGCTTGCTAGGCGAATTGGACATTCTGAATTCTCCCTCAATGTACCCGAACAGGCGCCGTAGTGTGGCGACGAAGGGATTTTCACAGTAACTTCATTGCAGTATTAATGTAAGCCTACTTGTGACACTAATAAAGATTATTAATTCAAATTCCATCTATGAATAATGTAATTAAGAACTATAAGAATACTCAGGTTGTTTCAATTTGGCACGGTAAAACGAAAACGTTGTACTGAATGCATGAAAGGTGAATACCACTGATTGAACATAGTTACCATGCTCTCAAGATGATGTTGGCAGGTTATAGTAAAGTACAAACTAATAAAAGACAGCACCAACTGTTATTAGTGCCTCAACCACAGTTCATTGTTCTCAAATGCAACTGGGTGTTCATATCATTAATAAAAAGATATCTTAGCATGTTTTTGTTGGGGATTGGCAAGGCAGTAATGAGCAAGTGAATATTAAGGAATAAAATCAACAGCATCCAGTGCATTTTTAAAAATTGTGCGCTTGGCTGTACTAGAAAAACACTGGATTCAGAAGAGAGAATGTCAAAGAATTTCCTGTGAAATTTCAAACCAAAAAAAGTCAAATTGTAGAAAGGTCAAAAACTGAACCAACTTTAAAAAATTACAAGAAAAATATAATGGACTTTGAATTCAATTACAAATAGGCAATTTGGCCGTTTTGTTTCATTGGAGAATGTGATAGATGAAATGCATGTCAAAGCAAATACCGTTTGGGAAGACTCAAATGAGAAGATCCTGGAGGCTTGAGAGAAGCTGCAGCACTGAAGACTGTGATGAAGATCCTGGCACTAGCATAAACATTGTGTAAAAGGAAGAGTGTTTGGTCAACTGGCAAAGGAAATTTCAAAGATTTACTAACCCAAACAAAGTTGAGAACACCGGTTTAAATATTAAAATTGTTTTGGCCTGTGAAGTCTCATAAAAAAGGTTAAAACACAAGCGGAATGAAAAAGGTCTTACCTAGGCTATATTAATTGGTTCCACCATCACACATCTTCCCCGTCCCCTCCCCACCATCCCCACAATGCACGGCTGCAAAAGTACTAGTATTTTAGGGGAGTTAAAGTGGAGCTGTTCCACACAAGCCAATCTGCCATAGAGCAGAATATTGCAAATTCTGAGTTTTTTTCAGTGCAAGGCAGAATTCCTTCACTTTCAAAATAAATTACTACTTGTAACCACGGAAAAGGCCCACCCCTCCCCCGCTCACATATACAAATCCAGCTTTTCTGGTTATGTAACAGACTGGAACTAAACCATTACTTTCTCCCATGCAAAACAAAGACAAAAGATAACTAAAAATGGCCACAATTATTACTTACCAGGGAGCAGAAGTAATAAAATGTATATGTTCCTCCAGATGAGAATGGGTTAAGTCCTGTGAATGCCACATTAACACTCAACCACATTAAGCAGTCTTCATTTGACTTAACAGCCATTTTTCACAGTCCCAAATGCTAAGTAGGTTCTGAACCTCCATTTAGCAGCCATTTTGGTCCTTCTGAAGGGTGACCATTTTATACAGGTTCCAGAGCACTAAATATAAAACAGTTGTTTTTCAAGAAATATAGCACTTTAATTTAAGGAGACACACACAGCAAAACACGAATCACTTATATTTACATACCATTTTGCAAGTTGTTTGTACCTAAAATTTGCATTACAAATATCTATGGGGGGGGGGGGGGGAAAGAGAGTGTAAAAGAGAGAAAAATTCTTTGTTTAGAGATAAAGAATTTTTTTTTAAAATTCTGCTTACCTGGCATTAAAGTTGATATGTGATATCTGCACTTCCACAAATAAACCACAGGAACTTGCCCCAAGGCAATTTAGCAAGAGGGAACAGCCACAACAATCGTCAGCCATTTTGAGGTTGCAGAGGCACGGGCAGTTAAGATTACTGTAGCTTCATCCCACCTCAAACAAAAGTTACTTCTCTATAGAGAACAGATAGAACATGGTTTCCTGCCTGCAGTACCACTGTACAATGATTTACTTTAGCTGGGGTGTGGGTGTGTAATGTTTGACTGTGTGCGAGTGTGTGTATATAAATGTGTGCACAATATTCCTTGTCTGCTACAGTCAGATAGCTGCAAGCGCACAACCACATTAGCAACAACAACAGGACTTACCAGCAGACAGAAAGCTCTGATTGTTGGGTATGCAACTACAGTATAGCAGATGTGTCTGGAGGCGGCCCCTCACTGACGTCAACTGCCAGTCAGTCACACTAGGCAATTAGCAAGCAGGATTCGACTGTGCAAGTTTGCTTGCTGCTTCCTAGGAATCCAGGCCAGAGATTCCAGGCTGCCAGAGCAAGCCAGGCGGCTGTTGGAACCGGCAGGCACCAGAGGGAGGGGGAAGGGAAAAAAGACAAAGGAGCCCCAGTTCAAGAACATATAGAAGGAAATTGCCAGAATGCAAGATCTGTCTCCTAGTCTAAACCCTGAAACCCATTATTTGAATTTATGCCCCACTCAATACATGCGTGACTCCTTCCTTTTCCAGAACAACTGTAAATCACTCCTCCTTCCCCCCCCACCGTCAAAATACATACTCAGGAAACATATTAGTCCTACATGTAATAAGGTATTTAATATTTTACTCCAATCATTTTTCACAACACTGAAAATATCCAACAAGTCACATTTAAATTACATTAGGCTTTCATTACCATACATCTATGATAATTTACTTTATGGAAACTAGAAATGTTCCCTCCTCTTTGTTCCATTTCCTCACTTACTATGTATGTTAAGTACACAGCCAGCAGCACAATCTGCTTTTCATTTCACTGGATTTCACTGGCGAGAAAGATCTAGGTGACTCACGCTCACAGCACCTGCCAGTTATAACACATCATTGCAATTGTGAAATAAAGAGCAGACTGGTCGCCATGCATTATCTTCAATAATCGCATGTGTTTTATATGTGCCATATGGATATATACGCATAGCTCAACTTGTTTTTTTAAATGTTAGTTTTGCTTCAGATCTAGTTACCCTGCAAGAATTACTACAAAAAGGAAATGACTGTATCAAACACCGCACTGTAGCAAACACGACATAGGAGATCGAATGTTAGTGTGAAACTGTAAGCCAAATGAGACAGGTATAGAGAACAAAACACCGAAAACCAGTGAATAAAATTTGGGAGATGTATATTAGGAATACAACTGGAGAGACTTGCAAGGTCAAATGAAGGACAACACTGAAGGACTTGTGACGTTTGCGCGCGGTAAATTAACTTAAGCCCACTGAAATAATCATGGCAATGCAGCTAAATTGATCATATGCAAAATTCCTTCAGATGATCAAAAATAAATTAATTGGGAAGATTGATTTTTTTGGAACTTGTGTGGTGGTGGTGGTGGTGGGGGGGGGGGGGGGGGTCGATGAGAGAAATTGCCTGTTAAAATGGATCCCTGTAAGAAAAAACAATGCATACAAAATCATTACTCACGACAGTCTGCAAGAAGTCTTTTTATTCCTTGCCTCCTGGAGGTTACAAACAGCTTTCCAAACACTGAAAACTGTGATAGAGATATTTTTGCTTCAGGTTTTCTAAGAAAATACCTACTCATGGCTTCACAGCAGCTTCCCAGTTCTCCCACCCCTACCAGGAACAAGAATAGGTCAAATTCAAATCTAGTTTTGAATAGCCCATTAACGAAAAACAAATTTAAATGGAGGTATGTTAGCTGCTCAAACACAAAAATGTTAAAAAAACAAAATCCTTCACAAAGAAGAACATCACTCTACATTAGTATTACACAATTAGCAGCTCTCTGTACGATACTCTCTCAGAATACAAGCAGAGCTCCTCCTGCACTTTTTGTGAGTAAGAGACTGGAATAATTATGAAAAGCAGATTGAGAAAGAAAGTATCTGGGGTTCTAAGAGATCTCTGATCACATGATTCCAGCTGCTGGGCTCCCTGCATAATGGAGGAAGCCAGAGTTCCAGCAGAATGCACAAAATGGCTGCCTCAGCTGTTGTTATTTCAGGAGCTCAAGTCAGTGGGAACTGGCCCTAACCACTTTTTAAATTTACTCCTGGATTTTATTTAGTACTTTGGAAAATCTTGTTCTACCCAAACATTGCTATTCCAAAAACTGGTGTACATTGTTTGTTTTTCCATAGTTAAAAACACAAATTGAATGCACTGCATGTGTACTTAACTAACATATTAATTAATTTCCCACACAATGTCAGGAGATGCCAGAGCAGGATGAGCTTTGTATCATTTTGAGGCAGAATTAAAATATTCTGGCTAATATCCATCATTCCATAACAGAAATTTTATAAAATAAACCCAGTGTGCTAAGTATCAGCGATTTTAATTGCATTAAAAAAAGGTTTTAAGTATCTCCAGTTTACCATTTACTTTTTCTTTTAGAATACCCAATTATTTTTATTCCCCAATTAAGGGACAATTTAACATGGTGAATCCACCTACACTGCAAATATTTGGTAGTGGGGGCGAAACGCACGCCGACATGGGGAGAATGTGCAAACTCCACATGTACAGTGACCCGGTGCTGGGAAAGAATCCGGGGCCTCAACGCAGTGAGGCAGCAGTGCTAACCGCTGTGCCACCATGCCACCCCCAGTTTACCATTTACAGAAAAAAATTAGGTTCAATTCACTAATGCACAGGTGTTAAACAAGATGTCAAGATAAATGTATTATTTGAAGAGTTGTTCTCTTCTCTTGTTCCAGTTACTGGATGCAAATACCAAAATACTCAAACCCAACAAGAGGGATTACAAGAATAACATGAGCTCACCCAGAGGCACTAGCAAGTGGAGCTTTCATATGGAATAGCCAAATATTAATCAAAGGGTGTCTAGCTCTTAAATTGAATATAATTAAGATTGAAACAACAGAAGAACTTCTACATCACTATATTGCACCGCCACTTGATTATGTTGAGTAGATACCTTCAGAGTGCACCATTTGTATAATTATTTGAGTGGGGGAGGGCAGCACGGTGGCGCAGTGGGTTAACCCTACTGCCTCACGGCGCAGAGGTCCCAGGTTCGATCCCGGCTCTGGGTCACTGTCCGTGTGGAGTTTTCACATTCTCCCCGTGTTTGCGTGGGTTTTGCCCCCACAACCCAAAAGATGTGCAAGCTAGGTGGATTGGCCACACTAAATTGCCCCATGATTGGAAAAAATTAATTGGGTACACTAATTTTTAAAAAATTATTTGAGTGGGGTTCAGCCCTAGGGTGTGTTGGCGAAAGAAGGAAAAACATTGAAAAATCTTGGCTTCCAAACAAATGCAGTACAATTTAAAAGACCGCAAAAGGCTCCCTACTGCACTATGATCAAAAGGTAAAGGTGCATTTGCATTGCATGCGATCCACATCAGTGTGATTGATTCTAGGAACTTGGGCTTTGTGCAGCAGGCTGCTGAGAATTAACAAGATTGAAGATCAGTTTTAAAACAGGTTAGCTCACGGACAGCATGGTGGTGCAGTGGTTAGCACTGCTGCATCATGGCTCTGAGGACTCAGGTTCAATCCCGGGTCACTGTCCGTGTGGAGTTTCCACATTCTCCCAGTGTCTGCGTGGGTCTCACCCCCACAATTCCAAGAAATGTGTACCGTAGGTGAATTTGCCACACTAATTGAAATTTTTTAAAAATTGAATACTCTAAATTTATATTAAAAAGAACAGGTTAGCTCAGGAACCACTAACACAGGGATCTTTTCATTCATTTTGGGAACCTCGAGCCATATTTAAAATGCAAATGGAACGGTGTGAACAACAGAAAATGCCTGTATGTGCCGGTTCCTCATGAGATGCTGGGTTGGTTGGGGGGTGGGTGGAAGAGGGGGCGGAGGAGAAAGAGACATTGGCCCAGTTTTAAAGCCAATTTGAAGCATCCCTCATCAACTGGCAAGTCTTAATCTGTATGCAGCATCTCCCCCCCCCCCAACCAACCCAATGTAAGGGCATCCTTACAGCATTTTTCATTAGCAATAGGAACTATTACAACTGGAATTAAAAGTTGGACTGCTGAAGCCATGCAACCTAAAGATGAAAATAAATTATAATCCACAGCATGGAAACCAGCCATTGAGACCAACTGGTAAATGCCAATGTCGATGCTGCAACCAACTCTATGCTCGCTTGGTAAACACCAGTGTCGGTGCTGCAGCCAAGAAGTCTCTGCCCACTCTAGTTACCCCCTCCACTTTACCCCCCAAACCATCTATTCTTTCTCCTCCTCCACTTTACCCCCCCCAACCATCTATTCTTTCTCCTTCATCAATGAGTCAAAACTCTCCATAATATTCAAAACATTCAAATAGCAGCAGGTTCCATGTTCTCCACACACTCCATTCTCTTATTTGTGTTTGTTTTGTGATTTATAGTTCTGAACACATCCACAAAAGGGAAGGTTTCCCCATATCCACCTCATTGCATTGTTTCAGAATTTCACCCATAGCCAATTACAGCTACAACACAGCAATGTGGAAAGTTGCCCAGGTGTGTCCTGTACACAAGAAGCAGCAAATCCAGTCCAGCCAATTACCACCCTATCAGTCTACTCTCCATCATCAGCAAAGTGGTGGAAGGAGTCACCAACGGTGCTATCAAGTGGCACTTACTCAGCAATAACCTGCTCACCGATGCTCAGTTTGGGTTCCGCTGGGGTCACTCAGCTCCTGACCACATTTACAGCCTTGGTTTAAACATGGATAAAGAGCTGAATGCTAGAGGTGAGTTGAGAGTGACTGCCCTTGACATCAAGGCAGCATTTGACCAAGTATGGCAACAAGGAACTCTAGCTAAACTGTAGTCAATGGGAATTAGGGGGGAAACTCTCCACGGTTTGGAGTCGTACCTGGCACAAAAGAAGATGGTTGTGGTGGTTGGAGTTCAATCATCTCAACTCCAGGACATCATTGCAGGAGTTCCTCAGGGTAGTGTCCCAGGCCCAACCATCTCCAGCTGCTTAATCAATTACCTCCCTTCCATCAGAAGGTCAGAAGTGGGGATGTTTGCGGATGACTGCACAATGTTCAGCAGCATTCGCGACTCTTCAGATAATGAAGCAGTCCATGTCCAAATGCAACAAGACCTGGACAATATCAAGGCTTGGGCTAACAAGTGGCAAGTTACATTCATGCCACACAAGTGCCAGGCAATGACCATCTACAAGAGAGGATCTAACCATCACCCTTTGATATTCAATAGCTGAATCCCCCACAATCAACATCTTGGGGGTTACCATTGAGCATCGCCTACAAGGGAGGATCTAACCACCACCACTTGATGTTCAATGGCATTACTATCGCTGAATCCCCAACAATCAACATCCTGAGGGTTACCGTTGATCAAAAACTGAACTGGACCAGCTACATTAATACTGTGGCTACCAGGGCAGGTCAAAAACTAGGAATCCTACAATGAGTAGACCCCTCCTAAGCTTGTCCACATCTACAAGGCACAAGTCAGGAGTGTTATGGAATACTCTCAATTTGCCTGGATGAGTGCAGCTCCAACAACACACAAGAAGCTCAACACCATCCTGGATGAAGCAGCCCACTTGATTGCTCCCTCTTTCGCAAACATTCAAACCCTCCACCACTAACAAATCGTGGCAGCCATGTGTACCATCTACAGGGTGCATTGCAGTAACTCACCAAGGTTTCTCAGACCCCACCACCTGGAGTTCCCCTCCAAGTCACTACCACCCTGACTTGAAAATATATCGCCACTCCTTCACTGTCGCTAAGGCAACATCTTGGAACTCTCTCACTAACAGTATAGTGGGCGTATCTACACCTCAAGGACTGCAGCGGTTCAAGAAGGCAATTTACCACCTTCTGAAGGGCAGCTAGGGATGGGCAATAAATACTGGCCTAACCAGCGATGCCCACACCCCGAAAATGAATTTTAAAAAAGACATCTGCCAGGACTCCTTAGTCATCTCTTTTCCAGATGGTTGGGGGGGGGGGGGGGGGGGGGGGGGGGGGGGGGGAAAGAGAGAGAGAGAGAGAGGGGGGAGAAAGAGAGAAAAGGAGAGAAAAAAACTATCTTAATTCTCACCATTTCTTTGTAGATCTGGTCTGCAATTTTGTTTCCGTTGCCTCACTGCTCTATTTTGTAGCATGGAGACCAGACTGCACACAAATATTCCAAGTTTAGATTAACCAACCAAGATTCTCTATAAATTTACTTCCTTACTTTTGAATTCTATTCTTGTAGAAAGGAACTCTAGTATTTTGCTTGCACTATGAACTAGCAACAAGTGTAGCGATTTTTGTATCTGTATTTCCAGATTTCTTCTACCCCACTTATTTTGGTCTTCTGAAGAATAAGCACTCTCGTTATTCCTCATACCAAAATGAACCAACTCACACTTCTTTTTGAATTTAATTGCCATTTATCCACCCCACTCTCAAATCCATATATGTATTTCTGTATATTGGTGCAGTCCACATTAACCATATATACTTCTTTGGTATCACTACAAGTTCAATGCCATATTTGCATCATTTACGTACATGCTGAAGTCATCCCTGCAGAACACTAATAAAAGCAAAATGCTAGGAATTGACGGGAAACATTGGGCAGGATTTACCGGCTGTTCATGGCAGTGCACGAGTTTCCCAGCGACGAGGAAATTCCGTTGACAACGGCAGGGTCGGTAGATCCCGCTGGCAGACCGCCTCCGAAAAACACGCAGCAGAGTGGTCGGTAAAGCCCACCCACCAACACTATTTTTCTCTCCACAGATTTTGTGTTACCTATTTCCAGCATTTTCCGTTTTTAATCCCACTTCCAATCAATCCAAGAACCATTAACACTAAATTGATTTTCAATTTTGTAGCCATCTTTCAAACCCCTCTTCTAACTGGGTCCTGACTCCACATGCACTGGACAAATAAAATAGTAAGCCATTCAGACCACAGTTCAATAGTGGTCTGCACTTCATTTACTTCTACCCTGTCCCAAATCAGTTTGAGTTATTACTGGCACTGGCTGTCCAACATTTTGGCGAAAACAAGAATCAGTAGTGGTTCCCACTTCCAATCACTATCCACTATCACTGTCTTCCCGAAAGAATATAGGTTTGGATGTGGTTGAGCTGTTTGACTTTGATAAACAACTGCCACATCCGTGGAGGTACTGGAGGGCAGCTTGCACCAGAACAGATTTTGAAGGCAACTCACTGCTGGAGTACGAGGAGAGTGGAGGAAAAACTCGCCCAAGTTCCTGCTTATGACTGCTGTCCAATGACCACTGTTGCAAAATGCAAAACGCGTGGATACTGAACAAAACGGGATTATATTTATTAGTCTCCTGGAATTAACTAAAGTAAGATAAAGTCACCATTGTCCCAGATGACCATAGGCTGCTTCCTCCTTTTGAGGGGGCGAGCTGACTGGTGGTGATTTAACCCAAGGATCACCACACTTCAGGCGAGGGACAAGGTTGAGAAGGCATGGCATTCATGAATAACCAAGGAATTAAATAGTCTACTACTCACTGACCCAATTCTCAGTTGGTGAACAACTTGTCCCAGTTGTGAATTAGTACTTGGTTAAATGTTAGACATCTGCTGGCATTCCTCGGACCACAACCAACAATCACCATTAAACAAGGGTGGGAATTGCAGTGAACAATATTGTCTCAAAAGATTCTCAAATTAAGCTCACAAAACTCACAGGCTGGTCTTGGTTACTTCCACTGGTTGATTAGTTTAGTTTTAAACCCCTCTCTTGGTTCCTGCAGTATTCTTTTTCTTCTTCCAAAGTACAACTGTAATACTGAAAAAAGTCCTTGTGTTGAAATAGTGTTTGATTACAACTCAGAAGGACTGGGCATGTATTAAATTAATGATTTTGCAAGAATATTTGGTCACCATTATACAATCAGAGAAATGGTTCAAAATTACGATGAATGACCAGTTAACTTACCTTCTGGTGATTTGTGTCAAAGTACTTGCATTACCCAGGATACTGGGATAACTACCTGTGTTCCAAAAAAGGCCACTTAATTTCAGGTTCACCTATCAAAACCATCGGACAAACCCATAACTGTCACAGCTTCCAAAGCCAGATCGGCCTTCCTGAAAAAGTAAACCCTCGGAAGGCGACGGGTCGGGATGGGGTCCCTGGTAGTGTACTCAGATCCCGGGCGGACCTCTTCAACCTCTCCCCACCTGCTTCAAGAAGTCCACCATCATACCAGTGCCAAAGAACCAGGCTACTGGTGGCCTGGTCATCGATCGTAATGAAGTGCTTCAAGAGATTGGTCACGAGGCACATCAACTCCATACTCCCAGAATGCCCAGATCCACTGCAATTCGCATTCCGCCGCAATTGGTCCACAGCAGATGCCATCTCCCTTGCCCTACATTCATCCCTGGAGCATCTCGACAACAAGGACCCCGACCTCAGACTCCTATGTATTGACTACAGCTCTGCCTTCAACACCATAATCCCAACCAAGCTCATGTCAAAGCTCCAAAACCTAGGACTTGGCTCCTCACTCTGCAACTGGATCCTCTACTTTCTGACCCATAGACTACAATCAGTAAGAATAAACAACAATTCCTCCTCCATTATAGTCCTCAATACTAGGGCCCCGCAAGGTTGTGCACTTAACCCCCTACTATACTCCCTATACACCCACAAATGCATGGTAAAATTTGGCTCCAACTCCATCTACAAGTTTGCTGACGACACAACCATAGTGGGTCGGATCTCGAACAACGATGCGTCAGAATACAGGAGGGAGACAGGGAACCTCGTGGAGTGGTGTAACAATAATCTCTCCTTCAATGCCACCAAAACTAAAGAGACTTCAAGAAGCAAAGCATTGTGCACACCCCTGTCTGCATCAACGGGACCGAGGTGGAGACGGTCAACAGCTTCAAATTCCTAGGTGTGCACACCACCAAAAATCTGACCTGGTCCACCCACGTCAATGCTACTACCAAAAAAGCACAACAGTGCCTATACATCCTCAGGAAACTAAGGAAATTCGCATGTCCACATTGACTCTTACCAATTTTACAGGTGCGCCATAGAAAGCATCCTATGTGGCTGCATCACAGCCTGGTATGGTACTGTTTGGCCCAAGCCTGCAAGAAACTTCAGAGAGTCGTGAACACCGCCCACTCCATCACACAAAGCCGCCTCCCATCCATCTGGCCATGTTTCCTGGGTTCTTCTTTGGCACTCTAGCTACACCTCCCGCTGCCTTGGGAAAGCAGGCAGCATAATCAAAGACCCCTCCCACCCGGTTTACTCACTCTTCCAATTTCTTCCATCAGGCAGGAGATACAAAAATCTGAGAACACGCACAGATTTAAAAGCAGCTTCTTCCCCACTGTTACCAGACTCCTAAATGACCCTCTTATGGAATACTCTGATTAATACTGGACTCCTGCATGCTTCACCCGATGCTGGTGTCTAGGTATTTACATGTACCTTGTGTTGCCCTATTATGTATTTTCATGTCATGTAATAAATGATCTGTTTGAGCTGCTCGCAGAAAAATGCTTTTCACTGTCCCTTGGTACACATGACAATAAACAAATCCAATCCAATCTAAAGACTGGAACAAAAGTGAATCACTTAACAATGCAGCACTTCCTTAGCACTGCAGCCAGCCTCCCTCTGGTGCTCAAGGCTTCAAATTAACAAACTTTTGACTCACAGAAGCGGGGATATCAACTGATGCAGTGGAATGAGGAGAGCTTTGGAAAATGGATAGAGGCGAGTGCATAAATCTACAGAATATCCTTTATCCGTAAATTTGAAAACAAAACACATTCAAAACCCTCACTTTCTGAACCTCAAGTGCCCCCAAGAAGTGCAGAATTCACTTCTAAACTGTTTAATCAGGTCCTTAATTTGTTGGCTACACTCCATTCAACACCATAGGAAAGCAACCAGAAAACAACCATCCAGCCAACGCAGCTCGCTCCATCATCAAGTTTACGATTAACTATTTGTTTACCAAGACTACAATCGCCCTTCACAATCAAAGGATTTAAAACTGCTGCATAAAATCAGGTCTAACCTGTTGAAACACCAGTAAACCATCAGCAGATAGTCCTGAAGATTGAGTGGCGATAAATTAAAATCACAGGACAGGGCTCTGACTTTCCCAGATTTCATTCAAGGTTTGAATATTCATCAATTATTCCCCGTAGCAGAGCAATTAGCTTTCAGAGCTTTTGAAAGTATCTCTTCATGTGAAACTTCTAAAATTATCGCATGATAAATTTCAACCAAGTGGTTTTGTTACGAGTTTTCAAGGTTAGCCCTATGAACTAATTTCATACCGCAAGTCAAATCAAAAGTAATTCTGCAGTGTTTGCAGCATTTGTGCATCACAAAGAAAACCTCAAGCAACTGAAATGGAAGGAATTGGGGGTGGGTGGGAAGCACCCAAGTAAGCAAACTATTTAACTTGGATAGGAAGGATTAGGATAAAAGTAGAAAATTCACTACCTTGCCCCCAAGGTTAGAACAGCCATTTCTCTACTGTGATGAAAAACTGTTACACTGGGAACATCTGGTACTTTAATGTTGCAATAAGTGTTACAGTTTTCTTTTCTTTTTATGAAAAGGATGGTGGGCTCTGTGGAGTCACTAACCTAATGAATCCGACAGAGGCTATGGTGGCTATCCTGGGTAACAACTACCTCGACAAATATCACCTGTCAGTTATATTTGAAGGAAAGCTATCACCATCAGAATTTCAGCTGCAAAACGGTCAGCTTGTTTGGGGATACATGACTTTTGCAGGGTAACATTCGAGCCTTTGGAGTTTTGGGCACTCCGTTTCATCCCATCACCTTCCCTTTGGACATAATGGACTTATCCTACATGTGACACAAAATTGCAACAGAATATTCACCACCGATTACCATCGGGCAACCTTGGAATAAAGTAACATTTAATTTTGTATCCACTGTAATAACATATGTGGACTTTGAATTGATCGTTAAATTAAAATACAAAAATAAGGTGAAATAATTTTCATGAGGTTATTTGGTGATCGCTGTTCCTTATTTGTTGATTCCCAATGTGGATTGTAGTGGGCTGTGTGGAGTTACAGTGCTGTTGCAGGAATTTTCATAAAAACAGGATACTGGCTATGGGAAATTTTCAACCAAAACAATTTTAAAAACCAGTAGTCATTCTAAATTTGTGTTTGATTCGATAAACTTCTGAATCATTGATAATTACATTACAGCAATGATGGGAGTAAGAGTGATGGGTTCAGAGCATAGTTAGTGAAACAGCATGTTGGACTAAGTGTTCTTTCTGCATTGGTAGTGCATGAATGCATCTTGTAATAACAATTGCTTTCATTATACAGCTCTTTACAAGGAAGGAGCAAGATCAGCATTATGCCTCCTCCACAGTAATCCATCCAAAACTGATCGTTGGAAAAGTCATGTCATATAATGTATTTCAAGGGTATTGTGGACATTCTGTATAGGCTTTGAGATCATTGTGCCTTAATATCAACCGTACACAAAACAAGTGCCAATAATGCTGGTTCCCCGCCAGACCTTGTTGCGCTCCTTGTAAACATGTAAACAGCAACTGCAGTTAATTCCATGGCAGGAATTGGGGAGGAGACACAAGGGTGGAAGGATATATAATTATAATAATCTTTATTAGTGTCACAAGTAACCTTATGTTCATTCCTTCATTCTGCTGAAATCAGGCACTTTTTCTGGAGTGCATGCTCATGAAATCAGGCCCTTTTTCTGGATTGCGTGCTCATTTTTTTGCCCAAAGTAACAGTAACCAACACCTCCCAAGTTCTGATAAAAGGTCACGCATGGTTAACGGTTTCTCTCTCCAAAGGTGCTGCCAGACCAGCTGTCTATTGCAAGCATGTTCGATTATATTTGCAGGACTTTACCTGTTTTATTATTAGAGAAGTAAGGTTTGGAGTCCAGGAAGGAAGCTTTGTTTGTGGAGGCTGAACTTGGTCACGCATACAAAAAGAAATATTCAAACTTTGAAAGAAAGTAGAGGCGAGCCATAGAGGATTATCCCCCAGAGCCGAGTCTGGGTTCATAGAATTTACAGTGCAGAAGGAGGCCATTCGGCCCATCGAGTCTGCACCGGCTCTTGGAAAGAGCACCCTACCCAAGGTCCACACCTCCACCCTATCCCCATAACCCAGTAACCCCACCCAACACGAAGGGCAATTTAGCATGGCCAATCCACCTAACCCGCACATCTTTGGACTGTGGGAGGAAACCGGAGCACCCGGAGGAAACCCACGCACACACGGGGAGGATGTGCAGACTCCGCACAGACAGTGACCCAAGCCGGAATCGAACCCGAGACCCTGGAGCTGTGAAGCATTTGTGCTATCCACAATGCTACCGTTATGAAGAAATGCTGCAGAAATTTGGTTCTTGTGATGAAAGACACAGGAGGTAACAATAGTATGTTAAATAATTTAAAACTGTATGGGAGAGGTCACATGTTTAAAAAACTGTGAAGCAGTAAATTGTTGACTGATATAAACATATGGAGATGCCGGCGTTGGACTGGGGTGAGCACAGTAAGAAGTCTTACAACACCAGGTTAAAGTCAAACAGGTTTGTTTCGATGTCACTCGCTTTCGGAGCGCTGCTCCTTCCTCAGGTGAATGAAGAGGTATGTTCCAGAAACATACATATATATATATATATATATATATATATATAGACAGATTCAAAGATGCCAGACAATGCTTGGAATGCAAGCATTAGCAGGTGATTAAATCTTTACATAAATATAAACATAGGTATGGACTTTGAGATAAAGTAAACTTGGAAATCAATTAAGGATCATTCTCAGTGGATGAATCATGAGCCAAAATTGTTTTCCTCACTTGTGATCTCAAATAATTTTAATTTAAAAAAAAAAAAAACAATGTAGAGGTGAGCTTCAATTGCTGCCACACTGGCTGAATTTTTTTTCTAGAATTCATATAATCCCTCGTGTAGGAAGTCACTCGGCCCATTGAGTCTGCACCAACCCTCCAAACGAGCATCCTTTCTAGCCCCACGCCACCTCCCGGATAGGTCGTAACTCGACCCAACTGTTGGGCAGTAAAGGGGCAATTTAGCATGGCCAGCCTGCACATCTTTTGTTTGGAGGAGGAAACTGGAGCTCCCAGGGGAAAATCTACAGACATGGGGAGAACTTGCAAACTCCACATAGACAGTCAGCCGAAGTCAGAATCAAATCTGGGTCTCTGGTGCTATGAGGCATCAGTGCTAGTCACTGTTACCTCAATGTTCCCATATAGTCTACGAGGTCTTAAACCAGGTCATCCTTTAGCTATAGTGCAAAATGGCCCAAATTCTCCTCCCTTCATGTAACTAAAAGTCCTTGTCCCTGGTAACATCCTAGTGAATCCAGTTCCTCCTGTCTTATAACTATATATTTTAAAAAGGCCAACTAGTTCCTCCAATTGTAGAAACAGAAGATACTAGGTAAGAGAATTTCCTTCCAGGGCAGCACGGTGGCACAGTGGTTAGAACTGAAGTCTCACGACACTGAGGTCCCAGGTTCGATCCCAGTTCTGGGTCATTGTCCGTGTGGCATTTGCACATTCTCCCTGTTTGCGGGGGTTTCACCCCCACAAACCAAAGATGTGCAGGGCAGGTGGATTGAACACGCTAAATTGCCCCTTAATTGGAAGAAATGAATTGGGTACTCTAACAAAAATTTTTTAAAGGGAATTTGCTTCCATGATTTTCCGAAACTCAAAAAAATTAATGAGTGGGAAGCTTGGCCTATGTGCACATCCAAACCAAATACAACAGGTCTTCCACATCACACGAGAGAGTGAAAGCTTGCATGATTACAGGTTCAAAATGATAGCTGAGAACCAGATTAATGTCCACTTGGAGCCAAAATGAAAAACACTCCCTAATCTACCCCGCCATCACGCTTTCATATGAACCAGAACATCACAGTGCTTCTTTCAGGAGAGTCCTCCACAATTCAGCAAGAAAATAATAACAAAAAGATTGAAGCAAAACTCAGCAAGTCTTCATAACCTAGGAGCATTTCCAATTTGCTAATAAATCAAACGGCATTGGACCGTGTTAATTGGCATTCTTTAGGTTTTTCTCGAATTTACCAAAATGGATTCTAGTTTTTCAAAATAACCTGCACAAATCAATGGTTGATGCCCCAAATATGGCCATTCACTCTGTGCAGAAATTTAATGCCGCACAGTTCAAAGTGCCAAAGCATCAGACAATCTGGTTAAGGAGATCTCAACATGACTCAACTCCTTCACATGAATCCAAGTAAATTTCGGGGAAAACAAGCAATGGGAAAGCATGCAGAGTGCTCAATCAAAATCTTCAGTTTTGTGCAGAATCCCATATTATTGGCAAGCAACAATTTTAAAAATATTCTTTCATGGGATGGGGGTATTATAGCAAGGCCAACATGTATTGCTCATCTTCGATTTCTCCAACGGTCATGGTTCTTGAACCACTGAAGTTCATCTGCTGTAGGTAGACCTACAGTGCTGTTAGGTAATTCCAGGATTTTGACTCAGTGCCATAGTTCCAGGTAGGATGGTGCATGGCTTGTGAGGAGAACATGCAGCTGGTGCTCCCATGTGAGTTTGCAAAGTACTTTTGAAGGGGCCTTGATGAGATGCTGCAGTGAATTTTGTAATTAGTACAAACCTCTACCGCTATGCAATGATAGAGGCAATGATGAACACGTTTGATCATGTGGGCTGCCTTGGTTCCAGATGAGCGCGCTTCTGGAATGTTGTTGGAGCTACCTAATCCAGTCAAGTGGAGAGTATTCCATCACATTCGTGACTTGTGCATTCTGGATGGCAGACAGGCTTTGAGGAGTCAGGTGATGAGTCACATGCCAATTAATTTCCACCTTCGGACCTGCTTTTGTAGCCACAGTAATTATATCGCTGGTCCAGTTCAGTTTCTGGCCGATGATAATCTCCACTGACAGTGGGCCATTGAATATCATGGGTAGATGTTTAGGTTCTCCCTTGCTGAAGGTGGGTTATGGCCTGGCACGAATGCTGGTTGCCACTTATCAGCCCAAGCATCACCCAGGTCTTCTTGCTGCATGCTTCAGTATCTGGAGTGGTTGCAAATGAAAATAAATACTGAAGTCAGCAAACATCACTATTTCTGACTTTATGATGGAGGGATAATTGTTGAAGTAGCAGAAAATGGTTGAGCCTAGGACATTTTCCTGAGGAACCCCTGCAGCGATGTCCTGAGGTTGAGATGACTGAACTAAGAACCACAGCCAACACCCTTTGTGCTTGGTATGACTCGAACGAGTGGAAAGTCGCCCCTCCTGATTCCAATTTACTTGGGCTCGATGATGCCACACTTGCTGCCTTGATATCAAGTGCTGTCATTCTGACCGCACTTCTTCAATAAAGCTCTTTTGGCCATGTTTGTTAACCAACAATGGAAGCTGCTAATGCTTGCAGCAAATCTTTCAAATGAATAGAACCACACCTGATTGCAAGCAGGTGCCCTTCAAGGAGGAATCTTATGTCAACATAATTGGACTTTTCCTCCATTGATTACAATGGGCACATGTTCCAGCCATTTGATGGGTGATCCCATTCCTTTGATGCTGTAAAATAATCCAAGCCAGGTTTTCAGGCATGTATAAAATGCAGTTCTTATTTGCTTACAAAGCCTGTCATTATTGGCATACAAAAGTCTGACCAAACAACTTTTGAATTTATATTGTATTTTAATATTGCTAAATATCCCAAAATACTGTAGAGGAGCCCATTATCAAACAAAATGTGCCACTGAGCTACATTAAGAGATTTTGGTGCATGTAACCAAAAGACTGGTCAAAGAGTTGAGGAACATCTTTAAGGCGGAGGAGTCAAGAAGGAAATTACAGATCTTAGGGCCCATGCAGCTGATTTTCATACTGGTCATTTGTTCAGTGTACTTTCAACCCTTCTACATCTGTAGTCAGGAAATCAATTGCTATGTGCAGCAGAAGCCTCACCAACAGTACACAGCCAGACTGGATAGCTGCAAATCAATCTGGTTACACATCATCAATCACCTTGTGTCTAGAGGAAAGAAAAGATGTTGGATGTAGTCTTCTACCTTACCCATCTATTTAAAATCACTTTTAAAGAAAGAGAAGTCTCTCCTTAGACCATAAACTTGGCATATTTCACCTGGTGTTTGGAGACCAGTAGTTAGATACCATATAAACAATTTTTCAAATGCATGTCTTTAAGATATTACTGCAACAGCCTGGGGTACTTTTCACTAATGCAACTGTAAATAGTAGGCAAGTTCCTGAGGTCAATAATGGATTTCTTGTTCATCCCTGGATGCATAATAATCCTGGATTTTCAATCAAAACCCTCCACGCAACCGCCTCTCATGGAGACTGAAGATATTTCTATTCTGTATCTTCTTTCTCAAAGATGGAAAAAAATTGATTGCTCTTGTGATCAGCCAACTGATTAGGCTGATTGACATGTTCATTAAATTTCTGCCCGCAGCTGATGCATCAACCAATAACCATGCCAGTACCATCAAAGCCCAATGGAAAAAAATCTTGACTGGGCCAATGCCATTATCAGTGGGATAAGGGCAGTCATTTTAATGTTTAATTTAGAACACACAATTACTTTTTCCAACTAAGGGGCAACTTAGCATGGCCAATTCGCCTACCCTGCACATCTTTTTGGGCTGTAGGGGTGAAACCCACGCAGACACGGGGAGAATGTGCAAACTCCGCACGGACAGTGGACCCAGGGCTGAGATCGAACTTGGGTCCTCGATGCCGTGAGGCTGCAGTGCTAACCAATGTGCCACCGTGGGGCAGCAATCATTTTAAAAAAGCTACCCACAAGCCACAACTGGGACATGGGAATCAAATGAAAATGTGTATTCCTACTAAGGAAAAATACAGGTTTACAGTATTTTTGATGCTTCATTACACCCAGTGGCTTGGAGATCATTGTGAAGTTTTGATGGGGCAGTGGAGACTTCCTGTGAAAAAGCGATGTAAACATCTAAATGATAATCATTAGCAAAAATATTCTTGTCATTTTACAGAAGCCACATTATCTGACACTGAGTCAAATGCTTTACAAAATAATTGGAGATCCCCCACCCCACAAAATGCCTCCAAACATGCAAGAGAATATGCACATCAGGTTAAGAAAAGATCGCGTGGAGTCCGTGTGGGAAATTGAACAGGACGCATAATACAAAATGACAGAGCCCTAGGTAACTTCCATCCAACCTCACCAAACTAGAGACCCGGAACCTCCGTAAAAGAATGAGCGCTTACTCTCGTACCATTACTTTGTTGTTATTTTATTTTTTAAAAATGGTTGTTTCACCTTCCATATGGTGGACATTTCGGTAATTCATTTTCCCCACTTTGGAAAAATAATCTTCAAATAGTCGCAATGCTGAAATAGTTTCCACTGATGCTCTTTCGCAAGCAGATGGGAGCAGTACGAATTTTGAACATCAGGTGAACAAAATTGAAATTTCTTACATAATAAACATTCGATATCTGCAACATGCAAGAGCATCGGTTTGCCTTTAGTCCAGCAGCCTTCAACGTCACTTTTCTGGACCAATTCTACAAATTTCCAGATTTATTGAATTCATTGTGACAATCTCCTTGGTGTTAGTCTGAAGTATATCAGTACAAAGAAACACTTACAAATCTAGGCTCCGTCAAGTTATAATTTAGAACTTTTATTAAAGTGAATTTTGAACACCTCATTAAAAAATTGTTTTATGTGAACATGGTCAGAGTATTCAAAAGCAAAAATACTGCAGATGGTGGAAATCTAAAATAAAAAAACAGAAAATGTTAGAAATGCTCAGCCAGCTCACTTTTGCAGGGGAAAAAGTTTATATTTCAGGTGAACCGAAATATTAACAAAACACTCAATAAAGGCAAAATATTGCAGATGCTGTCGATCTGAAACAAACAGCAAGTGCAAGAAAAACTCAGCAGGTCTGGCAGCATTTGTGAAGAAAATGAGAGTTAATGTTCAGTTCAATAGGACTCTTCTTCAGAACTGAAGTAAAACTGAAGAAATGTGATGGGGTTTATATTCTTGAAAAAAAAAGTTAGTCAGGTAGAGCAAAAAGGAAAGCCAGGGATTGGCAACAGGGGTGATTAAATGAGTGAAAATTAAATCTCTCCTACCTACCTTCTTTTTTGTTCTTCCTGACCCTCCCTCTTTTTCAACGGAATAAAAGCCATCCATCACATTTTACCTTTCTTCAGTTCTAGAGTCATATTGGACCAAGAGAGTATTCAATCCAGCTTGCAAAATATTCAACCAAAACATAAACCGTTAGAAACAATCACTACTTAATTATGTTCTGAAAACAGACAGGAATGCATTTGAAAGGGTAAGCTGTCAGACCTACCCACGCAACCCCAAGACAATGATCAATATATTTTTCAATATCAAGATAATTAACAGATTTCAGAACATAGTATGGCGGAGTTAAGGTAGAAGATCACCCATGTTCCGTCTGAATAGTAGAGCAGGCTTGTAAGGCCGAATGGGCTTTATCTGCCACAATTGTTTTGCGCACTTCGTAATAGTTAATTTTCACAGATGTGAACTCACTTGCATACTTCTGCATTTTCTACTCGTTTCAGATCAATGGTGTTAAGCTTTTTTTCTGTTTACAATGCAAACCCTTTTCATAGAATTTACAGTGCAGGAGGCCATTTTGTCTGGTTTGCACAAACAGGAGGACAGCGGTGCAGTAATATATGACATATATTCCCCACTCTTGAACACAGCTTTGGAGGAAGCACTGATCAGAACTCCAGCCATATCCCTTTCCCACCCCAGAGATGTCCCTTCCGTACAACTCCCAGAGGAGCTTTGAGAAAGGACTAGGAGTGTGTAGCTCAATGACGTTAGTCACAGTAACAGATGGGGAAGTACTTCATTTGTCACCGGAGGTAGGATCCGAAGTAGAAAATTTGACAGAAATTCACAAAACAAGGATTAAAAATCTACAACAGCAACAACTATTCAATACTACATCAAGAGAACTCGATGTAGTGTTACTTCATCACATATATGCGCAATATCAAGTCACAGTACATGTACAATGAAAAATTAACAATCTATGTGCAGGTGTTTGATTATTTATCAACAAGATAGGTGAGATATTTTTTTAATGTTTTTATTTTTCACAAAAAATACACAAAAGGACCATGCAACACGAAGGTCATCTCTCAGCTGACCCATAGCAGAATCGTGCAAACAAATTACTGTTCCCTTTCTGCACAAGCATACAGGTTTCCAGTTCGATCAGAATTTTCAGATGCATCGCAAATCGAGCTACTGAGTGAGGGATAACCAGAGATTAGGTTAAATGTTCCTCTGACACTTATTACACAGACAGCAAGAGCACTGAGCTGGCCCCCACTCAGTTGCATGTTAATATTCAAAATTACTCAAATCAGCACCGATGCATTACTCAAAATCAAATTAAACCGTGCCACAGAAAAAGAAAATCAGCATTAAAATCAGGAGTACCACACATGTATGTACATACGTGTGCAGGGAAGTGGGGCGATAACTGCGACACTCTAGAAGCTAAACATGCATGCACGAAGAATCCTACAGCAATGCAGCAGCTGAAGTTGCTGCTGGAGCTTCTTTGCTGACACCTCAGCATGAAATTATAGAGGCTGACATAAAAACGAGTGGGGGGGGGGGGGGGGGAGGGAAAGAGAACAAAAGCTGTGCAAAAAAAAATGCACCCACATGATTGAATGCAAAAAATGTCAGACTTGGGGGGGGGGGGGGGGGGGAAATAAACGATTTTTTTTTTGCGCGGGGGGGGGGGGGGGGGGAGGAAAAGAGATCAATAAACCAGATTAAATCTTACCTTAACCTCTAGTTTCCAGCGAAGTTTCCAGTAAACACAATAAAGGGGGGGGTAAAGGTCCCCCCCCGCAAACGCCACGGGTTTTATTGAGTATGTGTCGCGCGCGCGTTTTGCTCGGAGTGGTCGGGGCTGGGAGCGTCGCGCGCACGCGCAGTCGCACGGGTGGTCTCGTGCAGCAGCCATGCAGCTCCAGTGCGGCGGCCGCCGCGCAGGCGCAGACTGACCCGGCACGCCGCCACGGGGCTTCCCGGGCCCGCCCCACAGGGGCGAAGGCGCTCCACAACACAAAAAAAAAACCCGATAGACACGCGGTGACGCCGCGGGCTGAGGGATAAATTTGAAATGATCCGCTTACCTTCCCGAGGCGCCAGAGCGTCCCTTCATGAGGAGTTCCGTTGGGTTTTTTTTTCCCCCATCCCCCAACCGCCGCCGTTTATCCGCAAATATTTCACGCCCCTTCAATCAAAATGGCGGCCGCGCGTGGAGTGTGTGTAGATGGGAAAAATGCAGATCGAGCCAAAAATAAAACGCATCTCACCCCCTCCCCTTTCCGACTTGCCCTGTGATTTTATTTAATTTGGTTTTTTTTGCGGGGAAGGTGTGGAAAACACGCGCGCGATTAATTATACTTTTGAAAGCCGTCTAAGGAGCCCCTCCCCCACCCTCCCTCGAGCGACTGGAAGGCGATCGCTCTCCCCGCGCGCGCCGCAAGGGATGGGTGGGCGGGGCGCGACAGCTGACTCCCCGCGCGCCAACGGTTAATATGCAGATCACAGAACGTCCGTATGCATCTTATTAGGGAGCCGGCCGACCGCCCCACCAATCCGGAGCCGGCGCGCGGGCTGGCATGCAGATCGCCGGCGCCGATATGCAAATACCGGCCCCCGCTCGCCCGCAGCCCAACAATGGAGGGGAGGGGCGTGGCCTGTTAATATGTAAATCTCCCGGGCGCCTGATTTGCATAACGGCTCGCCGATTTTAAATTTCAGCCTCCGCCAAGTCTTCAACCGGCCGTGGCCGCCGAGCAAACGTGTCGCGTTGACATCGTCGGTTGTGAAATCGTCCTTTTTCTTTCCCCCCCCCCCCCCCCAGAACAACAACAAAAAAAAACAAGCGCGAAATTGACGGGTTTATTTCTCTTCAAATTATTTTGTTTCCAAAATCCTGCATAACGGCCGGCCCGAAAGGAAGGGCCGAACGGTCCCTGGACGTTTCAAAATAAGAATGAATGAATAAATAAATAAATGAAGGCTGACTTCCTGCTATCGGCTGCACCGTTGTCGAATTTTTGCATTGGTTGATTTATTTTTCTCGACGGGCTTGCAATTGTGCAGCGCTCCCGCGGCGCGTTGCCAGGACTGGCCGCCGGCGTCGCTGTTGAGCACCTGCAGGGCATGCGTTTGGGACTGGTGATCATGGCCCAGATAAAAGCTCTTGACAACTTTGCTGCACAACTTCCTCCAGAATTTTTTTTTTAAATTTAGAATACCCAGTTCTTTTTTATTATAATTGAGACGCAATTTAGCATAGCCAATCCACCCAACCTGCATATCTTTTCGGGTTGTGGGGGGGCGAGACCCACGCAGGCACGTGGAGAAGTTGCAAGCTCCTCACACGGGACAGTGACCCGGGGCCGGGATCGAACCCGGGTCCTCGGTGCCGTCGGGCAGCAGTGCTAACCTCTGTGCCGCCCTGACGTCCTCCGGAAATAACCAACCTCCCAAAAGTTAGATTTTGGAATTTATTTCAACTTTATGTAAACTGGGGGCAGCACGGTGGCACAGTTGAGGCCATTGCTGCCTCACGGCGCCGGGGTCGCAGGTTCGATCCCGGCTCTGGGTCACTGTCCGTGTGGAGTTTGCACATTCTCCCCGTGTCTGCGTGGGTTTCGCCCCCACAACCCAATGATGTGCAGGGTAGGTGGATTGGCCACGCTAAATTGTCCCTTAATTGGAAAAAAATGAAAAATGAATTGAGTACTCTAAATTTAAAAAAAAAACTTTATGTCAGCGGACTGTCTAAACACAGGGCGCTCTTGAAAACAAAAGTAATGATTAATGTTTTTTTTTAGAAAAATTATTGTTTAACGTCTTCGCCCACCATTTCATTTTTTTCCAAATATTGTCCAGTGAATAAGTTTAGGGGGTACGTTCCCTCAGCTGCAGAAAAATACTTTTTACTGTAGTTTTCGGTACATGTGACAATAAATCAAATCAAATTGGGAGCCGCTGGAGCTGTGCTAGTTCGGGAAGAGTGGGATGGGTGAGGTGAGAGGTTTTCATGAGAGGTCTGGGCAACATAGAATCCCTACAATGTGGAATGAGGCCATTCGGGCCATTGAGTCTGCACCGACCCTCTGATAGAGTATTCCACCCAAGCTCACTTCCCCACCATAGCCCCTTAACCTAACATAAACAACTTGTCTTGACACTAAGGGGCAATTTAGCATAGCCAATCCACCTAACCTGCACATGTTTGGACTGTGGGAGGAAACCAGAGCACTCGGAGGAAATCCACACACATACGGGGAGAATGTGTAAACTCCAGGCAGATAGTCACCCAAGGCTGGAATTGAATCTGGGTCCCTGGTGCTGTGAGGCAGCAGTGCTAACCGCTGTGTCACCATGCCGCCCTAGTTGGGGAGAAGCCGTCTCCGTTGGCGGAAGGATCGAGAACCAGAGGCCACTGATTTAAGAACATAAGAACTAGGAGCAGGAGTAGGCCATCTGGCCCCTCGAGCCTGCTCCACCGTTCAATGAGATCATGGCTGATCTTTTGTGGACTCAGCTCCACTTTCCGGCCCGAACACCATAACCCTTAATCCCTTTATTCTTCAAAAAACTATCTATCTTTATCTTAAAAACATTTAATGAAGGAGCCTCTACTGCTTCACTGGGCAAGGAATTCCATAGATTCACAACCTTTTGGATGAAGACGTTCCTCCTAAACTCAGTCCTAAATCTACTTCCCCTTATTTTGAGGCTATGCCCCCAAGTTCTGCTTTCACCCGCCAATGGAAACAACCTGCCCGCATCTATCCTATCTATTCCCTTCATAATCTTATATGTTTCTATAAGATCCCCCCTCATCCTTCTAAATTCCAAGGAGTACAGTCGCAGTCTACTCAACCTCTCCTCGTAATCCAACACCTTCAGCTCTGGGATTAACCTAGTGAATCTCCTCTGCACACCCTCCAGTGCCAGTACGTCCTTTCTCAAGTAAGGAGACCAAAACGGAACACAATACTCCAAGTGTGGCCTCACTAACACCTTATACAATTGCAGCATAACCTCCCTAGTCTTAAACCCCATCCCTCTAGCAATGAAGGACAAAATTCCATTTGCCTTCTTAATCACCTGTAAACTAACGTTTTGCGACTCATGCACTAGCACACCCAGGTCTCTGCACAGCAGCATGCTTTAATATTTTATCATTTAAATAATAATCCCTTTTGCTGTTATTCCTACCAAAATGGATAACCTCACATTTCTCAACATTGTATTCCATCTGCCAGACCCTAGCCCATTCACTTAGCCTATCCAAATCCCTCTGCAGACTTCCAGTATCATCTGCACTTTTTGCTTTACCACTTATCTTAGTGTCGTCTACAAACTTGGACACATTGCCCTTGGTCCCCAACTCCAAATCATCTATGTAAATTGTGAACAGTTGTGGGCCCAACACTGATCCCTGAGGGACACCACTAGCTACTGATTGCCAACCAGAGAAACACCCATTAATCCCCACTCTTTGCTTTCTATTAATTAACCAGTCCTCTATCCATGCTACTACTTTCCCCTTAATGCCATGCATCTTTATCTTATGCAGTAACGTTTTGTGTGGCACCTTGTCAAATGCTTTCTGGAAATCCAGATATACTACATCCATTGGCTCCCCGTTATCTACCGCACTGTTAATGTCCTCAAAAATTCCACTAAATGAGTTAGGCACGACCTGCCCTTGATGAACCCATGCTGCATCTGCCCAATGGCACAATTTGCATCCAGATGCCTCGCTATTTCTTCCTTGATGATAGATTCCAGCATCTTCCCTACTACCGAAGTTAAGCTCACTGGCCTATAATTACCCGCTTTCTGCCTACCTCCTTTTTTAAACAGTGGTGTCACGTTTGCTAATTTCCAATCCGCCGGGACCACCCCAGAGTCTAGTGAATTTTTGTAAATTATCACTAGTGCATTTGCAATTTCCCTAGCCATCTCTTTTAGCACTCTGGGATGCATTCCATCAGGTCCAGGAGACTTGTCTACCTTTAGCCCCATTAGCTTGCCCATCACGACCTCCTTGGTGATAACAATCCTCTCAAGGTCCTCACCTGTCATAGCCTCATTTCCATAAGTCACTGGCATGTTATTTGTGTCTTCCACTGTGAAGACTGACCCAAAAAACCTGTTCAGCTCCTCAGCCATTTCCTCATCTCCCATTATTAAATCTCCCTTCTCATCCTCTAAAGGACCAATATTTACCTTAGCCACTCTTTTTTGTTTTATATATTTGTAGAAACTTTTACTATCTGTTTTTATATTCTGAGCAAGTTTACTCTCATAATCTATCTTACTCTTTATAGCTTTTTTAGTAGCTTTCTGTTGCCCCCTAAAGATTTACCAGTCCTCTAGTCTCCCACTGATCTTTGCTACTTTGTATGTTTTTTCCTTCAATTTGATACTCTCCCTTATTTCCTTAGATATCCACGGTCGATTTTCCCTCTTTTTACCGTCCTTCCTTTTTGTTGGTATAACCCTTTGCTGAGCACTGTGAAAAATCACTTGGCAGGTTCTCCACTGGCCCTCAACTGTTTCACCATAAAGTCTTTGCTCCCAGTCTACCTTAGCTAGTTCTTCTCTCATCCCATTGTAATCTCCTTTGTTTAAGCACAAAACACTAGTGCTTGATTTTACCTTCTCACCCTCCATCTGTATTTTAAATTCCACCATATTGTGTTCGCTCCTTCCGAGAGGATCCCTAACTATGAGATCCTGAATCAATCCTGTCTCATTACACAGGACCAGATCTAGGACCGCTTGTTCCCTCGTAGGTTCCATTACATACTGTTCTAGGAAACTATCGCGGATACATTCTATAAACTCCTCCTCAAGGCTGCCTTGACCGACCTGGTTAAACCAATCGACATGTAGATTAAAATCCCCCATGATAACTGCTGTACCATATCTTCATGTAACAACCTGCCGCGTCGCTTACCATTAATGTTTTCACTTCCCGTTTTATTCCATTTAGTATTCCTGTTCCTATTCACTGAGCTCCCCTCAGTCACTGTACCTTGTACTGTCGCCCTTTTTGATTTTTGACTGTGGCTTCTCTGCCTTACACTTTCCCCCTTACTGCCTTTTGTCTCTGTCCCTGTTTTACTACCTTCCAACTTCCTGCATCGGATCCCATCCCCCTGCCACATTAGTTTAAACTCTCGCCAACAGCTCTAGCAAACACCCCCCCCTAGGACATAGGTTCCAGTCCTGCCCAGGTGCAGACCGTCCGGTTTGTACTGGTCCCACCTCCCCCAGAACCGGTTCCAATGTCCCAGTAATTTGAATCCCTCCCCCTTGCACCATCTCTCGAGCCACGCATTCATCCTATCTATCCTGACATTACTACTCTGACTAGCTCGTGGCACTGGTAGCAATCCTGAGATTACTACCTTTGAGGTCCTACTTTTTAGTTTAACTCCTAACTCCCTAAATTCACTTTGTAGGACCTCGTCTCATTTTATACCTATATCGTTGGTGCCTATGTGCACCACGACAGCTGGCTGTTCACCCTCCGCCCCCAGAATGTCCTGCAACCGCTCCAAAACATCCTTGACCCTTGCACCAGGGAGGCAACATACCATCCTGGAGTCTCGATTGCATCCGCAGAACCGCCTGTCTATTCCCCTTACAATTGAGTCCCCTATCACTATAGCCCTGCCATTCTTCTTCCTGCCCAGCTGCGCAGCAGAACCAGCCATGGTGCCATGAACCTGGCTGCTACTGCCTTCCCCTGGTGAGCCATCTCCCTCAACAGTATCCAAAGTGGTATATCTGTTTTGCAGGGAGATGACCGCAGAGGACACCTGCACTGCCTGCCTACTCTTGCTCTGTCTTTTGGTCACCCATTTTCTGTCTCCCTCAGTACCTTTCACCTGCGGTGTGACCAACTCGCTAAACGTGCTATCCACGACGTCCTCAGCATCGCGGATGCTCCAAAGTGAATCCACCCGCAGCTCCAGAGCCATCAAGCGGCCTAACAGGAGCTGCAACTGGACACACTTCTTGCACGTGAAGGAGCCAGGGACAGTGGACATGTCCCTGAGCTCCCACATCGCACACGAGGAGCATGACATGGGTCTGAGATCTCCTGCCATGTCTTAAACATGGGTCTGAGATCTCCTGCCATGTCTTAAACCTTCGGTTAACTTCAACAATTACAATTTACCAAAAAAAATTAAATGAATAAATAAACAATGAAGAAAAAAATATATCAATATACCAATGAAAAGAAAACAGAAACACTACTTACCAGTCACTGACCTCGAGCCTTCCTCTTGACCTTCACAGCGGTTGTTTTTTTTGGTTAGAGGAGGGGGTAGGGAGGGAAACACTGAAGAAGTGTTTCGGGTTTAAGTGTCACTTGACAACAGCTCCACACACTACCTTCAAATTAGGGTGACCACGACGGAGGTATGCAAATTTCCCATGCAACACCAATCAGCAGCTCCGCTCTACTGCCCTCTGCTGGATGCTTCTCTTCACTCGAACAGCTAGGGTTTCTAGCTCAGGTACACCTTCAATTTAGGGTGACAACGACGGAGGTATGCAACTTTCCCTTGCAACACCAATCAGCATCTCCGCTCTACTGCCCTCTGCTGGATGCTTGTCTTCACTCGAACAGCTAGGGTCTCTAGCTACGGTACACCTTCAGTTTAGGGTGACCACGACGGAGGTATGCAAATTTCCCTTGCAACACCAATCAGCAGCTCCACTCTACTGCCCTCTGCTGGATCAAGGTGGTTGGCTAAAGAAAGAACCGCGATATGAGGATAAGCATTCTTACGCAGTGAGTAGTTAGAACCTGGGGTGCACTGGCTGATTTGTGATAGAGGCAGATTCAATTGAACAGCAAAGGGATACAAAAAAAGATGAGAAAACGAATGTGTGAAAAAAGGTGAGCATTTCAAAGAATAACACGAAAAGTGTTTGCATATATATAGAAAAGCATGGATATGTATATTAAGAGAAAGAGGTTGGCCAGGACTTAGCAATTCTCGATAGCTTCATGAGTTATGATAATACAAGTTGTGAGAGGAAGAGATTGAGTGGACAGAATAAAATTGTTTCCGTTGTTGGAGAACTCTAGAACGAAGGGACATAGATTCAAGATAAGAGGTAGAGGGGACATGAAGAACTATTTTTGCGCAGATGGTAGTGGGTGTCTGGAATTCACTGCCTGAGTTGATGGTGGAGGCAGAGACCCTAAACCCATTTAAAAGGTACCTGGATCCGTACCTTAAGTGCAGTAAGATACAGGGCTATGGGGGCAGGAAGGTGGGAACAGAAAGGGCACCTGTGTGTCCTCGGGCCGGCATGGACAAGATGAGCTGAATGGAGGATAGACAGACTCTGCAGTGAGAAGTAAGCATGCCCATCTCCCACACATCTGCAAGTAAATACTTTCTTAAAAGCATTATTAAAATACCCTTTAACATGCAGCACTTTCATATTATGATTTTGTATTATGATTTAACATCAAACACAAGAACAGAAGAAATAGGTAGGAGTAGGCCATTTTGCCCATCAAGCCTGCTCTGCCTTTCGATAAGATCATGGCTGGTCTGATTGTGGCCTCAACTCCCATTTTCCCGTCTGACATGCAAAGGAGTTTCACGTTGGCCTCTAGTGGGTTTCCCAACCCACCATGGAAGGCAACAGCAGAAGTTCCCGCTATAGCACCGATGTAAAGCTGATTTTTGGGCCTCCTGCCAAATTCTAACCCCCCACCCCCGCAACCACTTAACCCACCAGTCAGTCGGGGCTTTGGAGAATTCCGCCCCAAATTGCAACTGTTGTGACTACACTACTAACAAAAAAGCACTTTGGGTCATACTGAGGAGTGAAAGACAGCTATATAAGTGCCAGTTTCTCTTTTTAATTGAATGGTGGATCGACTCAAGGAGCTGAATGACCTATTCCTCTTCCTGCCACCCTCCTCCCCACAAACATAGACTGTGATCAGCCACTCATCCGCTCTTTTGGTCTAGTCTCCACTGCCTGAGAAGCAGAGTCTGCAGCCCAGGATAAAGGTCCCCGTACAACAGGCAGACATGAGCAGAAACACAGCACTTTGAAGCCGCCACTCCCCTTCCCAACTCAACATCATGACTCCCAGATTTTCCTGCACTCTGGACACACCAATCAGCCAGTCAATCAGGTACACCTGCTGGCCTCTACCTTTGCCAAGTTGGTGCACAAACCATCTTTGACCAGCTCAACACTCACTGCCAAATGTGATTTGCAAGGTTAAAGAGGGCTTTGGACTCACTGTCTACTTGCTGTTTGGTGTCATCAATTTTGTGGGCTTACAGCTGTTCTGGCAAAACCTCTGGACTGCGTAGTCTTGACTCCTAAACAACCCTCTTATGGACTGACCTGATTAACACTACATTTCTGTATGCTTCACCCGATGCCGGTGTCTATGTATTTACATTGTGTGCCTTGTGTTGCCCTATTATGTATTTTCTTTTTATTTTCTTTTATTTTCATGTACTAAATGATCTGTTTGAGCTGCTCGCAGAAAAATACTTTTCACTGTAACTCGGTACACGTGACAATAAAAAAATCAATTAAATCAATCAATCTCCGCAGTTGCCATTGCTGCCTCAGAGAAAACCCTATATCTGTGATCCCATTGGTGGTTGCAGCCCCCAGTTTGGGAATCGCTGCTTTACTTCGCCCAGAGAATGTAAAAGGTGCCATATGGGCGGCATGGTAGCACAGTGGTTAGCACTGTTGCTTCACAGCGCCAGGGTCCCAGGCTTGATTCCCGGCTTGGGTCACTGTCTGTGCGGAGTATGCACGTTCTCCCCGTGTCTACGTGGGTTTCCTCCGGGTGCTCCGGTTTCCTCCCACAGGTCGCGAAAGACGTGTTGTTAGGTGAATTGGACATTTGGAATTCTCCCTCAGTGTACCCAAACAGGCGCCGGAGAATGGTGACTAGGGGATGAATGAAATGAAATGGAAATCGCTTATTGTCACAAGTAGGCTTCAATGAAGCTACTGTGAAAAGCCCCTAGTCGCCACATTCCGGCGCCTGTTCGGGGAGGCTGGTACGGGAATTGAACCGTGCTGCTGGCCTGCCTTGGTCTGCTTTAAAAGCCAGCGATTTAGCCCAGTGAGCATTTTCACAGTAACTTCATCGCAGTGTTAATGTAAGCCTCCTGTGACAATAAAGATTATTATTATTCTAAATGCAAGTTCATCCACTCTAAAATAAACACTGCCATTTGCTAAAAAAATGTCTTTAGTTGTATAGCAGATAATCATTGCAGGAAAAAAATGATACTGGGTACTGTAGACAGCTTTAAGTTCCAATTACTTAAAGGGATGGCATTGTATCTTTCTCCATGCTTTGCTCATTTTTTCACAAAAAATTCAACCCTTTTCTCTTTCGGTTTTTAAGACCTACCCTGCTGAATTCCTCAATCAGTCTTACAGGTCCTGTTAGTTTCTGGAGACCTTTTAACCACAGAAAACATCTCTGTGACACATTATTCAGTCTTCACCCGAAGCCTGAATGGATCAGTTTTTGTATAACACTTGACCGTATCTGTCAGAAATAGCTCAAATTCGCATGCAGTGTGTAATATATTGAAATGTTATTCTGGGCAATCAGCAAAGCCATTTTGCATGGTGCAAGATCAGGTTAAACAGCAATGAGGTAAATACTTCCATAGAATTATATAGAAATTACAATACAAAAACTATCTCCAACCAGTTTATGTTGGTGCTTATCCTACACACAAGCTACAATTCTGATCCCATGTGTGGCCTATTATTCTTCTTTCTTTCAACCATCTATCTAACCAATTATCATGCCAAGAAGACATGAGGGAAAAATATGTATATTATCCTGGCTATTTTCTAAAATTATTGTTTTTATTAATATGCTGACTGAAGCTATGGCTGGTCATGACTCACACAAAAGGAATTTCTGTCTTTCTGAAAATGATAGCAATCTCGTTATCCCTAAAGAAGTGTAACTGTCTCCTCTGACTCCAGAAATCAAATTCCAAGTAAATACACAAAGGCCCCTTTATATTTCTCAGGCAAAGCCAACAGAGATGATCCGTCTGTGAGGACAATGGACCCTGAGACCTCTAGTAAATGTATTAATGGATGGCACATTAACCATCTCAAGAATCCAGATGAGGAATGTACGTCCTTTGTCCAAATGAAGGGGAAGAATTGAGAGTTATGTCCCATAACCGTCACCCCCCCTCCCCCTCCCCTCCCCCTCCCCCCCCCCGCCTCCCGTAAGCTGCCTGAAGGTGTAATATTGCCTTGTGAAGCTAAAAGAGGTAGTCTGCCACATTCTATCAAAAAACATCTGCATATCAGCAGAACTGGAGCTCTGTCCAGGTTTAAATTGCCTGGCCTTCATCTATACTGTGTCTCCTGGAAGGTCCGAACTTCTGTACCAGTACCTACGACAAGACTAATTCACCTCCAGTGCTTCTCCCATTGTGGAAGTCAGCAGTACTGGAACAAGGGATTACCCCACATCAGCTTCAGCCCACTAACCTCTCTGAAGGAATACACCATTGTGACTTTCAAAGTGAAACAACAATTCTTATTTTGTCTGTGGTCTTTGCCCAGTAACACTATCTATCCCTTATCCCTCTTTTTTGTTGTGTGACAGTACGGGGGTCTACTTAGCAACATCCCGAAATGAAATGAAATGAAAATCGCTTATTGTCACGAGTAGGCTTCAATGAAGTTACTGTGAAAAGCCCCTAGTCGCCACATTCCAGCGCCAGTTCGGGGAGGCTGGTACGGGAATCGAACCGTGCTGCTGGCCTGCCTTGGTCTGCTTTAAAAGCCAGCGATTTAGCCTAGTGTGCTAAACCAGCCCCTAGTGTACTAAACCAGCCCCTCGCACGTTTTGAATGTGTGTAAAATAAACTAACCCTCTGACTTTACCCTATCTCGGGTTTGCTCTGGGGTCATTTATAGAAGGTTAGATCACTCCAAAACTGAGGGATTGGAGAAAATATGCCACCACAATAAAGGGGACAATCAACATCACAAACCCCACTCAATTAAACCACCTCCTTTCCATAACAGAAAGGGTATGCTCAAGCCCAGGGGGAACCCAATTTGAATTTGATCAGATTCCAAGTTAAGAGATGAGTCAAATTTGATATAAAAGAGCCAATTGGAAGCTAAGGCAAAATCTCGACGGCTGGAACGAATTTTAAAACACAGGTAACTTACCAAAGGCTTGAAAACATTTTTAAACAACAGCTGTTTGGATTATCAAGCTGCAGACTACATGGTATCAGCGCTATTCTTTAGAGTTGCAACAGTGTTGAATCCTGGCCTCTGTTGGTGTTTAAAGCTCATTCTTTAGTCACGATTCTTCAGAATGAATAAATTATTTTTATCCCTTTTTGGAGCAAGCTTCGTAGCCACCTGAGTTGGCCACTTCCCGACTTAAAATGGAGAACCGCAAAGGCTGAAGGGAAATTCAGCCAACACAGGCAAAAACTAGCAGGTGCAAGTTTACTGTGTATTAGACTCTGCAGAAACCCAGACAGCATCGATACAAGCAGCCATCTGCATAGTAATGTAGCAGCCATCTACATAGTAATGAGCGATCCCCGGGAACAATCGAAACATTTTGAGGTAAACAAGGCCAAGCCAGACTCCTCGGCGCCAGCAGGAGCCAACACAAAAGAAGTTAACGGACACTTAAAGACTGCCCAACGATCAGGGAACAGCTCCAGTATTGGAGAAATCGAACCAAGCGATTGGAACAAAGTCCAATCACTTGAAACCAGGTACGGGGTCCGCCCCGAAAGGCGGGAAGCCCCTGGGGACTATAAAGTAAAGCCCCCAAGTTCAAATCGTCCTTCTTGACAGGGTCACTCAGCAACGTGAAGCAACCCCTGAGAGTGAACTGTCCAGCGGCCTCCAAGCAAGTAAGTCTCAAGTCAACATTCGCTACGAGATAGGCGCTCCTAGCTACCAGTCCGTACCAGCTTTTGAATCCTGTAGACTCAGGACCTGAACGAAAGGCCATTTGTTCCCCTGACCTGGTGGGCCAGTCCAAAGCTAAGTATAGGCCGGTTAGTTTATTAAGTAGAATTTATGCATGAGTAGCGATTGACTGTGTATAATAAATGTGTTTTGATTTGAATCTTATTGATTGGTGTGTTGAGTTATTGATCATTACTTGAACTTGAACCTCATGGCGGTATCATAAAGATACCTGGCAACTCGAGAGCAAAGGTTATAAAACAGAGCCAATTGAACCAACCAAAAGTTAGCAACATATTACTGGCGACATCTGACGGGGCCCGATCTAGAAGTGGCTTCACCACTCCGGGAGAACCCATAAATTTGAATTAGAAATCCAATTGGGAACAGAAAAACCACAAGTGTTCAAGCAGTTCTGATCAATCCTCATAATTCGGAAGTGTGTTAATGCATGTGTAACTAACAGGGCGATAAGGTAAACTGATAGATTTTTGTTGCAACAAAACTGTTGGGAGTTTGTATTCCGGAAAATCGCGAAAGCCGTACCCGTAATTACAGCACCGCCTTAGTACCACTTGTTCCAAATTTTAAGAGAAGCTTTCAGATAAGAAAGATGGCTATGCAGGAAATGCAACGCCTCGTGAAGCCCGAAGAATTCATGGTCGCAGCGACCAGCAGTAGAGTAGGACAATGTCCCGTTTGAGAAGAGGAAATCAGAAAGTACCTCAAAGGGAAAGGATGGCTCCTTTGGAGCGAATTCTGTGACAATGAGGAAACAGGTCCCGGGAGTATAGGACATACTTGGTGGGAAAACCTGAGCGAAATCCATAAGAAAAGTTTGGGAAAAGCTCGCAAGCCGATGGCAATCATGTCCTGTTTGGCACAATTGCGAGGCACAGAGAAGGTCGATAGGACGCTCCGAAAAGAGATAGAAGGCATACATCGAATGAGCAAGGTCGATGTCAGTGAGGTAGAGAAAGAGAATGTAGAATTAAGGAGGATGTTAGCAGCAAAGGACAGAGAGGTGGATGATGCCAAAAGGGCACACCAGTCTTGTCTGGCGCACCTAAGCAGCTTCCAATCCCAGTACGAAAAGGCCTATCAGGACACGCAATGTGCAGTCCTGGTACGAGAGGAAACCAAGAAGCAGGTAGAGGCATTGCAGAGGCAGTGTAGTGACCTGAAGGCAGCGTTAAGAGCACTCCACGCTGCCACCACGGAGCAAAGACAAAGCTCATTAGACCACGCAAAGTGCCGGAAGCAGATTGCAGAACTGCAATCTCTGCTTTCAGTTCAGAAAAGATTCTAGGAAACCTTTGGATCACAGCTAGATGAGGAAGACGGCCCTGATTGGGAAGAATTGAGTGAGACAGCGCAGAGATATGTTCAGGGAACATGTGCGAAGGGAAAGCCCCAGAAGAGAAAAGCGCCCCAACCCCCCACAGAGCAGATAGTTCAGGCTCCAATGAACCCAGTCACCACCCACCGCACCGCCACATCGGACGACACGGAATTTCTGTACACCACCCCCTTAACAGTGACCCAATTACGGGACGCGTGCGAGAAAATCAAACTGTTCCTCCCCACCTCAGACCCCCACCACTTCTTTGCCAGAGTAAAACAGCAGGCTACCATGTACAGCCTGGATGAGCGAGAGCTAGTAAAGCTCACAGTTTTGAGTTTAGACCCTTCGGTCGTAGCAGCCCTTCCCGACCCACAGAATGTAGGAGGAGGCACCCTTGCAGAAATGCATACCGCGATCCTAGACGCGATCGGGTATAACAGGGGTGACCCCGTGGATGGCCTCAATAAGTGCAGGCAAAAGAAAACCGAGCACCCCACAGCGTTTGCTGGACGCTTGTGGATCCATTTCGCAGCAGTTTTCGGAGACTTAGACCGTGCCCATTTGTCCCCAGACAACATGGCCAAATGGACCCGCACCCTTATCTCTCATGCAACAGAAACAGGACAAAAAGCTTGTGCCAATTATGATCCCTCAGAGGAGGCTCATAATGAGAAATGGGTTGTAAAAAGATTGTCCCCCGCCTGGGAGCAATCTGTTCAAAACAAACCCACGAATAAAAATCCCGAAGAACAGCAGGCAGAAGCAGACATACACACAGTTAAGGCACACCAGAACCCCGCATGGGTAAATGAAGGCAGGAACAGCCCCCCACAAAAGTCACAGGAGTGTTACAACGATGGACAATTGGACACTTTGCAAGAGAATGCAATGCCCTACGAAAGCCACAGAGAGCCCAGCAGGCAGGCACTCTGAATAAGAATAAGACAGAGCCCGTACATAGCGTTAGCACCTGTTCAGATCAGACGGACCTGAACGGAGCGGACTGATGGTGTTCGGGCTCCCCCAGTTGGGTCTGCGACACCCTTTGGGATAGGTCCGGCCGACCAGTAGTTGCAGCAAAGATACGGGGACAACCCATCGATTTTCTCTGGGACACAGGAGGGTCCCGCACAACAATCAATTCCTCCACCATGTTTCAAAAGGACACGTGGCCCACTACAGCCACCATCACCCTCAGCGGCTTTACAGGCCACTCACAGCAGGGACACATCACAACCCCTGTACCCATTCAAATCGGCAACATCACCACCAAGCATCCTGTAGTCTTAGTCGACCTGCCCCACACAGCAGAACACATTCTGGAAATCGATTTCATGAATTCCCACAACCTGTCCTTCGATCCAGTCTATCAATGTGTCTGGAGAATGGCAAAATCCGCAAGAGCCCCCCGCAACGCTCACCAGAGGAGAATATGCAAACAAGATTAGCGCAGTAGGCGAATTTTGGTTTGACCCAACCACAATTAGCACAGACAAGCAGGTTAGGGCAGTTTTGCAGAAGCACAGGACAGCATTCGCTACCCACAAACACGACTGTGGCCGGATGACTGGTTCCGTTCAAATCACAGGACCTGACCCTAGACCCCAAAAGCAATACGGATTTCCACAAGAGGCAGAGGCGAAATCGCAAAAGTTATCGACAGCTTATTAGAGCAGGGCGTACTCAGATCAGTAGCCTCCACTAATAATGCCCCGATTTGGCCAGTGAGAAAGCCCGATGGATCATGGCGACTGACCATCGATTACCGGGAACTCAACAAAGTCACCCCCACGGTAGCCACAAGTCCCAAGACCATGCTCAAACAGGGACTCAACTCACAATACTTTACGGTTTTGGACGTCAGTAATGGATTCTGGTCCATTCCATTGGCAAAAGCGTGGCAATACAAATTTACCTTCACTTTTAAAAATCAGCAGTACACGTGGACATGCCTTCCACAAGGATTCCACAACTCCCCCTCCATTTTCCACCGACAGCTGGCAAATGGATTATCAAACTTTTCTGGCCCCGAATGTCTGGTCCAGTATGTGGACGACCTATTACTGCAGACAGACACCAAGGCAGAGCACATCGAGCTTCTGGCCGAATTCCTGGAACTCCTACAGAAAATTGGTTGTAAAGTTCACCCCAAAAGGCCCAGATTTTGGAAAACAAAGTGATATATTTGGGTACAATTATCACGCACGGGAAACGCGAGATCGAGCATAAAAGGATTGACTCGATTGGCCAAATTGCCCCTTCCCCAGAACGTTTCAGCCTTCCGGTCGTTTTTAGGACTGGTTGGCTACTGCCGAAACCATATTGACGGTTTCGCCAGCAAGGCAGCGCCCCTCTCAGACCTCCTAAAGAAAGGAGCCCCCTGGGAATGGCTTCCGCAGCATACGGATGCTGTGGACTCTTTGAAAAGAGCACTCATAGCAGCCCCCGCACTACAAGTTCCAGACCCGCTTTCCCCTACGCTGTAGAGATAGCTAGCACAGACTGCACCCTTTCGGCTGTGCTCCTCCAGGAATGGCACGAACAGTTAAGGCCCATGGCTTACGCCTCCAGAGTCTTAGATGCTGTAGAGCAGGGATTTTCAGCCTGTGAAAGGCACCTGCTCGCAATTTTCTGGGCAGTTCAGTATTTTTCTTACATAACCAGACTAAACCCCATCACAATCCTCACAAAACACTCCCCCACCCAACGTTTACTTGACGGACGACTCAAGGACGGTACAGTTAGTCAAATAAGAGCAGCCAGATGGACCTTTCTTTTGCAGGGACGGGACATCACTGTTAAAAGGACCAAGACCCACACTTTCTTAGCAGATAACCTTCAGTCCCAGGCACCCCCCATGAATGTGAAATCATCTCACCCCACCACAACACAGGCCCCTTTGTTGTGAAAACACCCCCCAGAAAGATAGGTAGTCCAACCCAGAGCCCCAAGCACACAGACACGTGCGAACCCATTAGGATATATGTGGATGGATCTTGCACAATATTAGAAGGGAAGCGCATAACAGCATGCGGCATTTATGTTGACGACGCGCAGGGATGCGCCCTAGAAGAAATAGCAATAAAACTTCCAGGACACTTAGGCGCGCAGGCAGCAGAGCTTGCGGCCGTGGCGTACATTGTAGATCACCCAGATTCCTTCCCCAGCCCAGCAGACATATACTCGGACAGCCTCTATGTCTGCAACAGCCTTAAAGAATTCCTACCCCTGTGGAAAGCAAGAAGATTTGTTTCCGCAGACGGAAAACCCCTCCCATCAGCCCCGTTGCTCCGTCACATTTTCGGAAAAGCCCAGGGCAGGACTTTTGGAATAGTTAAAGTTCGCAGTCATCTCCGTTCCTCCCCCCCCTGGAAATGTAAAGGCCGACGCACTGGCAAAAGCAGGTTCCAGGCAAGGATATTTTCGGACACCCCCCGAAGGCGCACCAGTGAATGCAGTTCAGGTCTCGCAGACTAATATCGAGGATTTAGTGCAGGCCCAGAAGCAGGATAACAATCTCAGGGAGATTTTGAAAGGAAAATTTATGGCATCTTACGATAGTGTGACAGTGTGGTGTTAAAAGACACCCTTTATGTGGTTCCTGAACAGGACAGGAATCAGCTCATTGTTCCATGACAGTCATGGACATCAGGGAATTGATCCCACTACGGCCCACCTCAGGCAGCTCTGTTGGTGGCCCAGTTTAAAAGAAGACATAACGCTCTACGTTGAGAATTGCCTTACCTGTGCCCAGAGCAATCCGGACAGATACGCCAAGAAAGCTCAACTTAGTGACACCCGCCCTGTTAATGGCCCCTGGACTAACCTCCAGATTGATTTTATAGGACCATTGCCCCCTTGCAGGAATGGTTATAAGTATGTACTCGTTGTGATAGACATGTTTACAAAATGGGTAGAGGCATTCCCATCCAGAACTAACACGGCAAAGACCACAGCCAAGATCTTAACCCACCACATCTTTACAAGATGGGGACTCCCCCGCAGCATTGAATCCGACCAAGGTTCCCATTTTACGGGACGTGTCATGAAGAACGTCCTCACGATATTTGGCATTACCCAAAAATTCCACATCGCATACCACCCCCAGTCCAGTGGCATCGTGGCGCGCATGAATCGGACCCTAAAATCCACCCTCAGAAAAATGGTCCAGCAAAACAACACCACTTGGGACTCAATCCTCCCTTTTGCGCTGATGTTTTTGCGAAATACAGTTTCAACATCTACAGGTTACACCCCACACACTCTCATGACCGGACGCCCCATGAAAGGCACAGAATTTTTATTGGGATTAGATTTGACCAGCCCCGAAGTGACGGCCCTCACACACGAGAAAGCAGTAGAACAACTGGTAGAGAATGTTAAAACGGCTCAGCTAGCAGCCGCGGTACGATTAGGCACACAAAAGAAACAGAGCAAGGCCTGTTTCGATAAGACAGTACATGCGACTGAGTTCAGTGTAGGACAGCAAGTCATGCTCTCCATATACAACCCCAAGCACATTCCTGTCACCAAAGTATATTCGGGTCCGTACTCCATTGCGGACAAAGTAAGCCCCTCCGTGTATAAAATTAAGTACTCCAACGAAAGACTGCGTGGTTCCATATTAACCAGCTTAAGGCATATGGCCCACAGTCCACCCACACACACCACGTCATGCTCGACGCAGCAGACCACACCCCGCTCACAGCCAACGTAACCCCCCTCCCCTCCCCAACACGTCCAGCCCAGCCACGGACTCAACCCCGACTCCACCCCTGACCTATACACTCCGCCCCGGAACGCCCACAGACTGCAGCAGTAGCGACAGCGACTGTGACACTGACACAGCACGCCTCCCTACTATCCCCAGGCAACAGGACCCACACCCAGCGAATCTGACCACGATTCGAGTGATCCCTTCCTCATCACTTTCCTCAATAAACCCCACCAAAGACCACCGCCCTACGATTACGACTCCGATTCCGTCCCCACAGAACTAAGACACCACCTTTTGGCACCTAGATAATTCATACAGGCTCGTCCGGAACAACGAGATGGACCCCAAATCGCACCATGCAGCCCTATCAGCCCTTATACATTCCAGAGTATGGCATCTGGGAGAAGATGAAGACTTTGAGTCTGACTCCCAAAGCGAGAACCCCTTTGCGACCCTGTTCGCAACTGATAACTGAGGTGTCCAGATGATGTTTTAAAAAGGAACCGCTTGGGAGAAAACGGTGATCTTTCTGATGGAACCTGCAGCATGTTTCATGTTGTTTGTAGTGGTATTGTTTAATGTTGTTTGTAAGATCGAAAAAAAATTCACGGCCCCACGCCACCACCTTCTGACGCCCACTGGCAGTCAGAGAAACTAGTTTGTTCCATAGAAACATCAGAGGAACTAGTTTGTCCACAGAGACTTGTTAATGTCCCAGACACCAGTTCAGAGGAACTCGTCTGTCGACAGAAAAACAGACCCCCGTTCATAACTGCCTTTCTGGTTTAAAGGTAGAACCAATACGGCAACCCCCCCACGATGACTACATTTCTTGCCCGTTCTTGTCGGTTGCTCAGGCAGTGGAGAAATGGCATTGCGACCCGCCCTGCCTGAGGACCCCACCTCTGGTCAACTACGCTCGGGTAGAGCACACACGGCATTGGTCGCCGTCCTACCCGGGGATTCCATCCAAATCGTACCCGTCGTGGACCATACGCACCTCATTTCGGCAATTTTCGTTCAAAAAGTTTTGTTTTTGTTTTCAGGTGACCCTTAGGTTGCCAACCCTATGCTATTTACATCCTCAAACATTTGGATGGTAAATCGCACAGCCTGCGAGACGGCTCGCACTGGTTCAGTATTTTTAAGTGTGTCTTGTCCGGAATATTCGGTTTAAAAGAAAATGAGGGAGTCACACATGGTGACAAATTGTAAAGGGAGAATTGGCACTGAAGGACAGACATACTAACAGACAAGATATTAAACCAAGATAGTAACAGACACTATGCTTGATCCCACAGAACTCCAGAAGCTCCAGTAAAAGAGACAAAACGAAGAGAAGAGAAGAGAAAGAAGAAGAACCATGAGGACATCCTCCGTGTTGCTCATCACCCTAATGAACATTTGGTTGCGCGCAAACGCCAACCCCCTGCCCACCCCCCCCCCCCCCCCCCCCCCCAGCCGTTAATGATTTACTTCCCCATAGCACCCAGAGCCCAGTCACAAGCGACACCACACCATCTTGGTGTGACAGGTTTATAACCTGGTACTCCCTGTCCTACGTGATAGAATCCCTATTGGTATTGGCGATACTCTGCTGCATCGTGCAGACTATTCGTCTGAGGAAATGGCGAAGGAGAGCCTACCGCGCTCGCACCCCCGGTATGTAGGATAAGAGCCCCTATTTCCGGTTATGACCAGACCCCCGACCCCTGCGGTCTATAATAAAGAACATTTGTTTGCGTTCTTTTTGTGAATAAAGAAATGTGTTTCATGAGCAATTGTACAATCCTGAGCTTGACTGCCAAACCAGGAAAAATGTGAATAATGCTGCTATGATTTTGTTTGTATCATTAAGGAAGTTAGTATGATTGAATGATTGAGTGAGTGTAGTTTATTGAGGATAGTTAGAGGTATTGTTTTTTTATTTTGTAATGCATGTCCTGTTTTGACATAGCGCCACTTAGAATGTTAGTTAAACTTTTTCTTGCATAGTTATGGTCAGTGTAGAGGCCATAGAAGAGTGCTCACCAGGTCAGGGAATGAAGACAACGCAGTTATGTGATCCTTTACGCTTCGCGTTAGGATCACAAGGAGGGTGTGTAGCCACCTGAGATGGCCACTTCCCGACTTAAAATGGAGAACCGCAAAGGCTGAGGGGAAATTCAGCCAACACAGGCAAAAACTAGCAGGTGCAAGTTTACTATGTATTAGACTCTGCAGAAACCCAGACAGCATTGATACAAGCAGCCATCTGCATAGTAATGTAGCAGCCATCTACATAGTAATGAGCGATCCCCGGGAACAATCAAAACATTTTGAGGTAAACAACGCCAAGCCAGACTCCTCGGCACCAGCAGGAGCCAACACAAAAGAGGTTAACGGACACTCAAAGACCGCCCAATGATCAGGGAACAGCTCTGGCATTGGAGAAATCGAACCAAGCGATTGGAACGAAGTCCAATCACTTGAAACCAGGTACGGGGTCCGCCCCGAAAGGTGGGAAGCCCCTGGGGACTATAAAGTAAAGCCCCCAAGTTCAAATCGTCCTTCTTGACATGGTCACTCAGCAACACGAAGCAACCCCTGAGAGTGAACTGTCCAACGGCCTCGCTTTATCCTGGAATTTAAAAGCTTTAGCTCACCTTGCTAGGTCTGCTGATTCTGAATTGAAGCTGGACTTCCACTAGATCCCTTGGAATCTTGTGCAGCAGTGAGGGATTTAAATTTTTTGCCTTCAGCTTCCAGGCATTTCCCTGGCAATGTTCCTCTGCCCATCTGGTTCTCGTGTTTTTCTTCAGGGCAGAATGCTTATTTGAATTTTTCTTCAGTCTTGCAAGATTTTAGTTTTTCTCTGCATTTTTTGCAACATTTTGAGTTTTGCCATTCGCTGCCACCATGTCGTAAGATGTTGGATAGCACTCGGTAAGTCTCGAGTTTAAATGTATGTATTAACTACAAGAACTATGTACATACATACAGAAAAGGGTTCAAGCTAGGAGCTGTCTCCATGTTTGTGCATTTGGCTCTATCCAACACTAGACTGACACCCAGGTGCAGATCATGTGTTCTCTTACGTCATTGTGGTGATGATACTGTACTCAGTCTCACGTTAACGCCATGTATGTCTTTTTTCTCTTCCCACACATGGTATGCACTAAAGCAGACTTTTCTCCATTTCCATAGCTATCAATTCCTGGAGCAGGTCGCTGGCCTGTCACCAGAGGCTTATAGCTTGAGGGATTCCACTCCACATCATGCATGGCTGACCGGGGATCTCTCCCGCTTTGACCGCCTGCCATTGACATGTGTTGGAAGGATTTTTCAGGTTGATATTCAACCTGTTTTGTCGCATTATGAACGCACCTTCCTTGGCCAGCCTGGGGTGGGACTCGAACCTGGAGCTTCTGGATCAGAGGCGGGGACACTACCCACTGCACTACAAGACCTTCTCAGCCCCTTCTCAGTCTCAGAATAAGGGGCAGGCCATTGAGGACTGAGATGAGGAGGAATTTCTTTACTCAAAGGGTAGTGAATCTTTGGAATTCTCTGCCTCAGAGGGCGACAGGAGCTTAGTCATTAAGTATGTTCAAGACAGAGATCTTGTTAGGTGGATTGGCCATGCTAAATTGCCCTTTGTGTCCAAAGATGGTTCAGGAGTTATTGGGATAGGGTGGGAGAATGGACTTGGGTGGAATGCTCTTTCAGAGGGTCGGCGCAGACTCGATGGGCCAAATGGCCTCCTTCTGCACTGTAGGGATTCTATGATTCAACAGATTTCTAGATATTAATGATGCCCAGGGGTGTGGAAAAAACACAGCATATTATGTTGAGTTAGATGATCAGCCATGTTCTAATTGAATGGCAGAGCAGGCACCAGGGGCTGAATGGCCTAGTCCTGCAGTTCGTCCCTACCATATTGTGTAGTTGAGGCAAATATCATTGATGCATTTAAAGAAGAGCTTGAAAAAGACATGAGGGAAGAATTGAGCATAAGGTTAAACTGATGGGTTTATAAGAGAGTGAGAGGCTCGAGTGGAGCAAAGGTACAAGCAGGAACCTGATGGGCCGACTGGCCTTCTACTGTGCCAGACATTCTGTGCAATAACGCTGCTGCGTAAATTATAGAGTAAACATGTTCTTCTGTACGTCGTGCAGCAACAGGACTACTGCAGCCTTGTGTGATAATCAGCAACTAAAGTCAGGAGCATGTTTCCAGTTTGTTTTCATCTGTTGTACGTTAAATGCACTCTTGTTTCAGAAAATGCTGCTGCTGTCGGCAGGCTGTTAGGACAGGCAGACACGCAGGAGCCAGGGCAATGCTCCTGCTGTTGAAAACCTGCCTCGTTGAAAAACAAGATTATCTGACCTTTCAAAGAGAGAGAAAAAAAACAAAGGCACCAGTGATTGCGACTGGATTGACTACAAAATGGAGGCCTTGAGGCGCCTGCAGTAAACATTTCCCACCGGGATGAAGCCGAGCGACCTCACAGCTTGGCCTTTCTCAGATTACAGAGAGAGTCCTTTTGTCGAGCCCCTGCCACCTTTTATCACTAAGAAATCAAGAGAGGTATTTGCTCTTAGCCCTCCCTCCCGCCTCATATGCTCGTCAAACAGAAACTCGCCTTGTTCCTGTACAAAGGTGCTTTTCTTCCAGGGGAATTCAGCCCTGCGTCGGTGTGCCCTTTTCTGCGCTGCTAGGTTGGGCGCCTTACCACAGATGTGGGGCTGCCGTTGGGGCGGAGGGCTTGGGGGCACAGGCTTGAATACCGGTGGTTTTGTTTCCTTGGTTTTATTTTTGGTGTGCTGTGGGTATTTTTAGAGTTTTGCTGGTGTGTTTTGCATTCGGCTGTATTCGCTAAATTAAATTCTCTGGGGAATTCAGAGTGCAAACCTATCCTGCGGAGAGAAAGGGAGCGAGGCTAATGTCTGGAGCTACGTCGTGTACTCCATATGTCGTACATGTCTGAGTCATTACCGTGTACGCTGCATTTGCAATAACAGCAGGGCGGGTGAGGGGGGGTGCGGTGCGGCAGTGATTTGTCAGGCATCTCAAACCAACCGTGCAAACCGCCGAACCCGTCAGCGGAAACACAGCCCGGGCCTCTGACGTATGTGAAATTGCGCAGACAAGAAACAGCAGCCACAGCTTTAGAACATAGAACATAGAACGATACAGCGCAGTACAGGCCCTTCGGCCCACGATGTTGCACTGAAACAAAAGCCATCTAACCTACACTATGCCATTATCATCCATATGTTTATCCAATAAACTTTTAAATGCCCTCAATGTTGGCGAGTTCACTACTGTAGCAGGTAGGGCATTCCACGGCCTCACCACTCTTTGCGTAAAGAACCTACCTCTGTCCTATATCTATTACCCCTCAGTTTAAAGTTATGTCCCCTCGTGCCAGCCATTTCCATCCGCGGGAGAAGGCTCTCACTGTCCACCCTATCCAACCCCCTGATCATTTTGTAACAAAAAAAGAACGCACGCATCATCAAGATGGTTCTTCTCTGGCTAATAAAATCCTCATACAGCATTGCTTCAGAAATAAAACACATCACAATGCGTGTCTTGGGGAAACAGTTTTTTTTGTTGGGGGGGGGGGGGAAGAGACAAATTATTTTTTTGAAAATTACATTTTTTGGGAGTGGGGGACATTTTTTAATGACTTTTTTTGGGGTGGAATGGAACAAGTGATTTTTTTTGAAACAGTTTTGTTTTGGGGTGGAACAAATTAATTTAAAAAATAAGACGTTTTTCGGCAGTGGAGGTGAAAAAATAAATTTTTTAAAGCAGCATTTTTGGCCTGTGGGGGTGAAACAAATTCAACTTTTTAAACAACTGTTTGGGAGTGTTGGGGGGGGGGTGGAACAAGTTAATTTTTAAACGATACTTATTGAGGGTTGGGGGGCCAATCATTTTTTTAAAAACAACTTTTGTTTTGGGGGTGGAACAAATTGATTTTTAAAAACAACTTTTTTTGGGGGGGTTGGGGTGGAACCAGTTAAAAATTTAGAACGACTGCTTTGGGAGGGGGCAGGGGGTTGGAACAAGTTAACCTTTCAAAAATACTTTTGAGGGGTTGGGGAAAAAGAAATTTTTCAAACGGTTTTTTGTTTCGGGGGTGGAACAAGTATTTTTTTTTAAACTCGGGGGGGGGGGGGTGGTGGAACAAATTACATTTTAAAAACATTTTTTGGGGGGGGCTGAACAAATTAAAATTTTGAAATTTCCAGGGATGGAGGGTGAAACAAATTAATTAAAAAACATTTTTAGGGGGTGGGGGGGGGGGGGGGGGAACAAGTTATTTTAAAAAAAAACTACAATCTGTTAAACGTATTGTGGAACATTCATAAAAAAATAGGTCAATAAGCTGTACCGACATTGCACAAGAACATTGGATGTTTGTGCAGCTCAGTCGGGCGGGGGGGGGGGGGGGGATGTTAGGGCGAGTTACCGGTTAAACCAGACCAGTTAGTTTAGTTCAGCTGGGCTGTGTTAGGTTGAGGTGTTGCTCACTGCTCCTCCGGCTCCAGTCCGGGTTTTGCAGGCGGCCCACGGGAGGTTTCACTGTTAAGCTGGCCGGCTCAGGCCGGATTGAGCTGGTTCCAGCCGCCCAGCAGCAGCAGGCGCTTTGTTGACTGAGCAGTCAGACAGCCTCCCTCCCCCTGGAGACCATTAACTCTGTGTGTGTGTGTGGAGGAGGGGCAAGAAAACCCTTCAGCAGATATCTCGCAGCAACAACTACCCCCCCCCCCCCCCCCTTATTATTTTGTCCACATGCTACAAATAATATCCAGGTCCCACTTGACGAAGAATATGCCATGTGATATGGAAGCAAAATAACTTAAAACTGACAGCCCTCCCCCCCCCCCCCCCAACATTATTTAACCCCCCCAAAAAGGGGTAATAAAATTAGAGGCCTGAATTGATCTTTAAAACACCGGAAAAACAGAGGATTAAGAATACTGGTCTCAACTGTTCTCTAACCCCCCCCCCCCCCGCGCCTCCTTTCTTTCTGGGCAATTTAACCCATTTATTAAATTTAAAACTGCAGATCTACGTCCCCGAGCGCGTGCAGGAAACACCCATTCAGCCAACCCTGATTGAGGTTACGTGAGAAGGCGCCAGCCGCACCCTATCGTCGTATATCTCGCGTCTCACTCTCTTTTAATCGCCCGCCCCCACTCCTTGCAACATTGCATTTGTTCAGCCGGCACGGCGGCACAGTGGTTAGCACTGCTGCCTACCGGCATCGAGGACCCGGGTTCGATCCTGACCCCGGGTCATTGTCCGTGTGGCGTTTGCACATTCTCCCCATGTCTGCGTGGGTCTCACCCCCACAACCCAAAATGATGTGCAGGGTAGGTGGAGTGGCCGCGCTAATGTGCCCCTTAATTTGAATTTTTAAAAAAAACATTGCTTTTGCTTCCCTGGGACACCCTCTCCATTACCTGCATTGGTCCTCGCGCTGGATCGTAGTGCCGCTGATGTGGGCGAGGAGCGGCTCTTAAACATTCATCGGTTTTAAGAAATCATTTTACCTTCTTTCCCACAACTCTCTCTCTTTCTCCTGGTCCCTCCTCAACCGGTTCCACCCCTCCTGCGCCATAAAAAGGGCCTAACAAATAGTCTTTCGGCACACCAGTGAGAATGGCCGTCTCATTTCACGGACGGACTTCAGGGGAATGTCACAATCACATCCTATCCGACAATCACCCAATGTCTCCTTCCACACATTCGTTACAGAGGGGGCCCCGAGTGCATGCAAGTACTTGGCTAATTCTCTACCCCAACCCCATTTTAGACCAAAGTAAAATAAAAGCAAATTACTGCGGATGCTGGAATCTGAAACAAAAACAGAAAATACTGGACAATGTCAGAAATAGTCAGGAGTGGAAATTGGGCAAGGGATCTGCTGTTACAGTGCTCTGCAAGTTTGTAATGAGTTAAAATGGATTGCAATCACCTGAACAAAAAAGTTCCTTGTTCGAATGCAATATAGATTCCAAATAAAGAAACATAAAATGCACTGTATGGCTTTCAGTGAGGTGCAAAAAAACAGATTAATGTTGCTTTTGTCTTTTCTTGCACAGGTGCTGGCAGCCATCTTGTATTTCATAGAATGACACAGCAGAAAATGGAGGCCTTTCAGCCCATTGAGCCTGTTCTGTAGAGCTGCCACTTTTCTGTTTTTATCACAGATTTCCAGCATTTGGATCGTTTCCTCCATTTTGTCACTGCTACATAATTTGGCCGGTAACACATTACTGCACTAAACAGAGGGCCAAGAAAGAAAAATAGAACCTTGTCTCAGAAAATCGACCGGTGTCTGTGACTTGTATCTGGTGTTTTTGTGTAATTGCAGGTCTGTATGAGGGCGTCTGGAATCTTCTCTGAGTGCCGCGAGGTAGCGCTGGGGCCTCTGAGAGGGAGCAGTTTACATAAATAAGTGGTGATGTAATGTCTGCCAGGGTTGACTAATCCACCAGCAAGCCTTCCTACTGGTGGAGAGCTTGCCAGTTCTATCTCGCAGCCCAAGTGGGTGAAACCAGTTGATTCCTGCTGGGTAATTTAATCTGCACCGGGAAAATAAATCCTAAATTCGTGACATTGATTGGAGGAGTCTGTGTGGTGTGAGACTGTGCAGGAACCTCATGTGCATCAGGCATTGCAGGTTTTTAAAAAAACTATAGTTTGCCGCATTCACTCATGAAATGGCGTAAGCGTTTTAGAACTCGAGAACTCAGCAGATGATTCCATTCCCATGTGTCCCCTGACTGTGAACAACTTTTAAAATCATTAATCCAGCCTTACAAATAGCGCAGACGCAATGAAGGATCTTGCATTTCTATAGAATCTCTCACGTCGTCAGGAAACCATAAAGAATCTCTCAGCCAATCACTTTTTCGAAGTACACTTGTTGTGGTTTTGCAGCGAGACACAGCGGTGGTGCTTTTTCTTTTCAGCAAAACCGCTTGACCATCAAGTGTGATAAAGAGAAATACACCATGTTTTACATGGCAGTAACAAGCCACCCAGCCAAACTGGTCCACGCTAGGCAGCACGGTAGCACAGTGGCTAGCACTGTTGCTTCACAGTGCCAGGATCCCCGGTTCGATTCCCGGCTTGGGTCACTATCTGTGCAGAGTCTGCGCGTTCTCCCCGTGTCTGCGCGGGTTTCCTCCGGGTGCTCCGGTTTCCTCCCACAGTCCAAAGATGGGCAGGTTAGGTGGATTGGCCACGCTAAATTGCCCTTAGTGTCCAAAAAAAAAAGGTTAGGTGGGGTTACGGGGATAGGGTGGAGGTGTGGGCTTAAGTGGGGTCCAAGGGCTGGTGCAGACTCAATGGGCCTAATGGCCTCCTTCTGCACTGTAAATTCTATGATGCTATGACTGTGAGTTGAAGTCCCACTCCAGGCTGATACTCCAGTGTGGTATTGAGGGGGTGCTGCACTGTCTAAGGTGCTGTGTTTCAGATGAGACATTAAATTGAAGCTCTGTCATTGCACTATTTCAAAGAAGAGCAGATTTCTGTCTGTGATTCTCGTGACCACAGAGGGGTAAAGAGAATTATTTTATTGCAAAGCAAACTATATACACGGTGCACTCCAAGTCCCAGCCCAGACGGCTCGTGCTCGGTTTCCATCTGGGCCTGCCTTTTATGACAGAGTCCATAACTCTGGGGTGGCTAATTGGTCCGTCCCCATACACCTCGTGCGGGTTTGTAACAGTTATCTAAGCAAATATTTATCCCTCGACGGTCATCCTTAAGCAAACAGATCTGATCATTATCACATTGCTGTTAGTGTGTAAATTCACTGCCACATTTTCAATGTTACAGCGTTGGCTGCACTTCATTGACGGCTGAGAGTTTTGGGATGTCCTAAGTTTTGCGGAAGGTGCTATATATAAAAGCCAGTCTTTATGTTTTTCCTCTGTATTTATAGCACACTGCTGGGTGTGATACTGAGCTGTACGATTTGATTCCCAGCCTGTGTCTGGTGCTTTGGTGACTGCCCTCTGTTGGGGAAGAAGAACGACTGATGCCGCAATTGGCCTCAAACCATATAAGGGAGAAAAGTGGAAACTAAAAGGATGTGGGCTAGTGTTCATTTTTCTGATTGCCTTTCCGTGTGTAATCATTGACAGCTGGACGAAGTTACAACTGGGACTTGTACCCAAAGCCCATTCATTCGCACTTCCCAGCGGCATCTGTTGTCTGGTGGTCTTTTTTTATTTCCTCTCCATAATTCAGGGCCACTGAGGCTTGCTGTGAGTGGATGCCCGGATGAGCTCAGGTAAGTCACAGCAACTGGTGACTCAGCCACCACTGGAATGTACAGGTTCCATACCTAGCGTTCAGTACCTGGCATTAGGTGAGAACCAGGTAATGCCACTCAGCCTCCCAAGCCCGTTCTGTCATTCAGCGAGGCGGTGGCGCAGTCGGCAGCACTGTCTCACCTTCCAGTCACAAGCTTCCCGCGTTAGGTTCCATTCCACGTCCTTGGCACAAAAATGAAGCCCGACCCCCCAGTGCAGTACTGAGGGAGTGCCGCACTGTTTGAGATGCTGGCTTTCAGACAGAATGCTAACCCGAGGCCCCGCCTGTCTGCTTGGCTGGGAGTTTTGAGCGAGGGAGTTTTCCACGAGTGTCCTGGCCAATAGCAATGCTTTAATCAACTTCATAAAACTAGATTATCGAGTCTTTACCGTTTTGTGGGAGCTTTCTATGCAAATTATATTTTCTGAACTGGCATTTCCTACATTACAACACTTCAAAAGAACGTCATTGGCTATAAAGTGCTTTGAGACTTTTGGTGGTTGTGAAAGGCTCTATATAAATTAAAGTCTTTCATTCTTTCTTTTTTGTATATATCTTAACTTCAACCTGTCTTGTCAAAGAGTCACGTTTTACGGCACGGAATGAGGCTCTTCGGCCCATCACTTCCACGGCGACCATCAAACACCTAACTATTCTCATCCCATTTTCCAGCACTTGGTCGGTTGCCTTGTAAGCTACGGCCTGGATCTGGATCTGCTGGGTCTGGAGAAGTAACTGCGGGTCAGCTAGGCTCATCCGTCTGGTAGCGGGCGTTGGACTTGGACTTGCTTCTGATCGTGGTGCTGCAGTTGGAGATAGACGTTGCCGGAGCGCCAGGTCCAAGAGAGATCGAACACATGGCAGTGTCTCTCTTTATCCTTGGGGTGTTTCGCGCTCTTTTGGGTGGTCCTTAGGTTCGGGCCCAATTAATTGGGCAGTTCCCGATCACTGCCTTCGATCTGAGCCAATAAAGGGGCGGGTGCCTTGATGGCTGGGCGTGTCCTAAGCGGTCATTGACCTTGCTGTTCATGCTTCCTTACTAAGGGGCGTGGTGCCTAAATGTCTGGAATCGTATCGGATACCTGAGTATCAGTCCTTTGTCTTATGGAGATGGATCATTAAAATGCTAATCGGCTGGGGGTTTCGATGCTGTCCGGATTCTCTGCTCACAAATATACATTCAGGCTCTGAGCCTGCCTGAATCTTACATTGGCCATATTTCCCTTTAGGCTTTGCGAACATCCATGTTTCTTGTTGTAAGTGGCCATCCCAGGTAGCTACAGTCCATCCTCTTGATCCTAAACCCGAAGCGTGATGGATCACACTACTGAATCTTCTTCTGTTCTCTGGTGTGTCGGGTACCCGTAATCAAGGACAGGTTCTATCCTACTCTGTCCTATGGATTGGAACATTTACCTCAGTTTTTAATACATCACACATCTATAAAAATTCTAAGGGGGCACTATAACATTCAATCATACATTTCAACTTCTTTACACAAAGGGGAACCTCTAACTGTCCTTACCTAAACTACACTTTGCTGCTAGCTAATAACCAAAAGAACTTATATTACAATACAAAATAAACAATAGCAGCATCACATTTCTACTTAAACTTATCACACTTACAGAAAATGCAACTTGTATTGAAAACCGCGGAATTTAGTAGTCAAAGTGTTCAAAAAGAGTGTGGGGTCTGTTGAAGTCCGAGAAAAGGGGCTCTGAGTTTGTATACTGGGGGGCGGGAGGCTCTCCTTTGCCATTTCTGAAGTCTAAGTGTCTGGACGACACTGCAAAGTATTGCTATAATCAATAGGGCTTCTACCGTGTAAGAAAGGGAATACCACTTTATGATGTTTTCGCACCATGTCGGGGTATCAGTGGCTGTTTCTATGTGTGGTGTGGTGTCCGGGCTAGGGGTATCGTGTTGGGCGGTCATGTTTAGGGCCTGTGTGGTGAAGGATATAGGGGCTGATAACGTGCGTAACTGTAGTGATCCAACGAAGATCATGATGCAGGTCATCAGGTCCATCTTCATTTTGTCTTTGTCTTCCTCTGTCTCCTGGTATATTTGTATATTCCTGGTACAAGCAAAAGATCTGTTATTATCTTGTTGTTTAATATCTCGTTTGTCTTTCTGTTTCTCCTTAACATCAATTTCCCATTTAGAATTGTCACCACATCTGACTCCCTCATTTTTTTTTTTTAAACCAACCATTTGGGAGACAAGACATCTGAGAAAGAAATTGTGTCACAGTGCGAGCAATCTCGCAGCTTGTGTTCGATGCGCTGAGTGGGCGGACAATTTCTCCATCCAGTGTTGAGGTAGTGTTTCCTAGCAGCAAATTTGTTTCAACCAAGTGTTTGAACATGTAAATAGCAGGTGGAGGTTAGCGACCGAAGGGTCGCCGGAAAGCAAACAAAAACTGTGGCAAAGTGCATTCTTTGAAACACACTTTAAAAGAACAGTAAAAGAGTTTTGAAAAGAACTTTCCGAATGGGGTGCGAATGGGGCAAGAATGGATGGAATCCCCGGGTAGGGCGGTGATCAGTGCCATTGCTCCACTACCCTAGCTTGGCTGACCAAATACATAGGGAGTCCTCAGGCAGGGCGGGGATCAGTGCCGTTACTCCACTGCCTGGGTGACCTTACAAGAACGGAAAGAATTTGAATATCTATGGACTTCCGACAAACTTGTTCCTTTAACTACCATGTGGCGTCAAAAGAGTAGTTATGACTGCATCAAGAAACTTAGCATGAGACCGAAAGAATAGACTGTATCAAGAGATTTGGTGAGATCGACACAAAAAGTCGTACAAGAGGCAAACATTCAACATTTTTTTAAAAAACTAGAGAAAGAACGCGGGCAGGCTCCATCAGAGAATGGAACACCATAAATCTCAATCGGTTCCTTTCTCACATCATCTGGACACCTCAGGGTTCCATTCCGAAAAGGGTCGTAAAGGGGTTAGCATGGGAGTCAGACTCTGAGTCATCACCATCTCCCGGTTGCCAAACTCATGACTGGAGTTTCTGTGCCATGGCGGCCTGGGCCGATGTGGGATCCATTTAATCGTTTCTTATCAGTCAATAAGAGCTATCGGGGTGCCATTGTTTCTTATCCTGTAGGGCGGTAGCGTCAAGGGGGGGATCACTATCGTTGGGCGGTGGGTCAGGATCTGGTAGTGGCAAATAAATGGTCTCTGAGGGGGCCGAACATATCTTGGTCGGTGTCACTGGGACTGTAGTGACTGGGGCCTGGTCTGTTTTGCAATGAATCTGGGATTGCAAGGAAGTCCGTTGTGCTTTCACTGTCGCTATCATTATCGCTAGCGGCCGAATCAAGTGTGAGGTGGAAACTCATCCCTGGGGGCGGAGTCAAAGTCGTGTCTGTGGACGTGCTGTCCTGGCTGGGGGAGGGTTGGATTAGGTTGCCAGTGGGCGGGTCGTCGTTGTCTGCTATTGCCAGTGAAATGTGGTGTGAGTGGCTGCACTGAGTTCCATAAACCATAAGTTGGTTTATATGAAACCATCCTGATTTTCCGTTTGGATACGTAATTTTATATACTGAGGGGCTTACTTTATCAGAAATTGAGTAGGGTCCTGAAAATTTGGGGGCGAGGAATGAACTTGGATTGTACAGGGAGACCATCATCTGCTGTCCGACTGTATATTCTACCGGGTGTACTGTTTTATCAAAGCAGGCCTTACTCTGCTTTTTCCTAGCGCCTAGTCGAACAGCTGCAGCGAGCTGTGCTGCTTTAATATTTTCCATTACTTGTTGGACCGTTTTTTCGTGGGTAAGGGCGGTGATTGTGGGGCTGGCCAAATCAAGTCCAAATAAATACTCGGTACCTTCATGGGTCGTCTGGTCATGAGGGTGTGGGGGGTGTAGCCTGTTGAACTCGACACCGTGTTTCTAATGAACATCAGTGCAAATGGGAGAACTGTGTCCCATGTTGTATTATGTTGTTGCACCATCTTCCTAAGCGTTGCCTTTAGGGTTCGGTTCATGTGTTCCACAATGCCGCTGGATTGTGGGTGATAGGCAATGTGAAACTTCTGTTTAATTCCGAAAATTGTTAGGACATTTTTCATTACTCTTCCTGTAAAGTGTGAACCTTGGTCCCACTCAATACTACGGGGGATAGTAAATATCTAGTAAATATTTGCTGGGTTAGAATTTTTGCTGTCGCTTTAGCCATGTTTGGCCTGGAAGGAAATGCTTCCACCCATTTTGTGAAGGTGTCGATCACGACCAACACATATTTAAATCCATTTCTGCAGAGGGGGAGGGGACCAATGTAATCTAATTGGAAGTTTGTCCATGGGCCATTAACAGGGTGGGTGTGTCTTAGCTGACCTTTCTTTGCATATCTGTCTGGGTTGTTCTGGGCGCAGATTAAACAATTTTCAATGTAGTGGGTTACATCAGTTTTAAAATCGGGCCACCAGCAGTGAGGTCTGAGGTGGGCAAGGGTGGATTCTATTCCTTAGTGTCCGTGCCTGTCATGTTTTGACAAATAATCTGGTTCCTGTCCTGGGTGGGGACCACATAAATACCATTCTTTAATATGATTCCGTCGTGTACCGTTAAAGTCTCTTTGAATCTATCATAGGGAGCTGTGAAGTCTCCTTTTAAAATTTCCTTAAGCGTGTCGTCTTCCTTTTGTGCCTGTGCCAAATCTTGAATTTTGGTCTGTGAGACCTGGACTGAGTGTACTGGGGCACTCTCGGGGGGTTGCCAAAAGTGGCCATGTCGTTAGCCTGCTTTTGCTAGGGCGTCTGCTTTTACGTTATCGGGTGGGGAAGAACGATGATGGCTTCTAACCTTTATGATTCCATATTTGCGATCTTTAGCTTCTTTGAGAATGTGCTTTAGTAATGGCGTTCAGGTAGGGGTTTACCGTCGGCAGATAGAAACCCTCTAGATTCCCACAGGGGCAGGAATTCCGTCAAGCTGTTGGAAACATATAAACTGTCCGAATATATGTCTGCTGGGGTTGGGAATGAATCTGGGTGCTGCACAATGTATGCAATGGCTGCTAATTTGCCTGCGAACCTAAATGTCCTGGCAATTTTAATATCTCCTCTAATGCGTGTCCCTGCGCGTCTTCTACATATATGCCACATCCAGTAATCCTTTTCCCATTATCAATGGTGGAGGAGCCATCTACATACATTTTTAGAGAATTATCTGTGGGCTGGGTTCTCTGTGGTCTGATGCCTGCTTTTGTCGGTAATGATTTAGGAATAAAGGGTCCTGTGTTGTGCTTGGCTGCAATGATTCCTGCATATTGTAAATTATCTGCCAAAAATGTGTGTGTCTTTGTCCTTTTCACTGTGATGTCACGTCCTTGTAGGAGTAGGGTCCAGCGCGCTGCTCTAATTTGCCTAACTGTACCGTCCTTCAGCCTACCGTCTAATAGTAGCTGTGTTGGGGTGTGCTCAGTCAAAATGGTTACGGGTTTGAGTCCTATTATTTACACAAAGTACTGAACAGCCCAAAAAACTGCGAGCCAGTGCCTTTCACAGGCTGAAAATCCTTGCTCTACCGGATCGAAAACTCGTGAGGCATAGGCGACGGGTCCTAAACGATCGTGCCTTTCCTGGCGAAGTACGGCTGAAAGGGTTCGGTCGGTGGTCGCTATCTCTATTGCGTATAGGGAGTGTGGGTCTGGTGCCTGAAAAGCGGGAGCTGTACCTATGGCGCGTTTTAGTGCATCGATGGCATCCGTATGCTGTGGAAGCCATTTCCATGGGGCCTGTTTCTTAAGGAGCTCGGAAAGTGGGGCTGCCTTTGTGGCGAAACCGTCTGTATGGTTCCTGCAATAACCAACCAGTCCTAAAAATGACCGGAGTGCTGTAACATTATGGGGCAAGGGCAATTTAACAATTGAACCAATACGTTTATACATTATAACTGTTCCTTAATAAGTGACATTTTCTTGGAGAATTTGGGATTTTTTGGGGTTGATTTTACATCCAATTTCTTTTAGGAGACCTAATAGTTCAGAAAGAAGCGAAATGGGCTCTTCCCTGGAGTCAGTCTGTCAGAGCAAGTAGTCCACATACTGAATGAGGCATTCAGGTCGGGAAAATTTCGATAATCTATTCGCCAATTGTCTGTGAAAAAAGGAGGGGGAGTTGTGGAAACCTTGTGGAAGGCATGTCCACGTGTATTGCTGTCCCTGGAAGGTGAATGCAAATTTATACTGGCAATTTTTATCCAAGGTCATGGACCAAAAGCCATTGCTAATGTCCAGAACCGTAAAATAGTTTGACTGAAGCCCCTGCTTTAACATGGTCTCGGGACTCGTGGCAACGATGGGGGCTGCTAATGGAGTTACTTTATTGAGTTCTCTATAGTCGATGGTCAGTCTCCATGAACCATCTGGTTTTCTTACGAGCCAAATCGGGGCATTGTTTGTTGAGGCTAAGGGCCGAATTACACCTTGATCCAATAAACTTTGAATTACCTTAACTATTTCTCCCTCGGCTTGCTGTGGAAAACCGTATTGTTTCTGGGGCTTAGGATCGGGACCTATAATGGTGACCATTCCTGGAATTTTACCGCAATCGTATTTGTGCTGGGCAAAAGATGCTTTGTGTTTCTTTAAGACTTCCCTAATTGTTTTGTCCATGGTAATCGTTTGTGGGTCAAACCAGTAATCTCCCACTGAGCTAATCCTGTGTTCGGAGTCTCCTACTGTGAGCGTGGCGGGGGCTTATGCTGCTCTAGCCATTTTCCACACACACTTATTCACGGGGTCAAAAGAAAGGTTGTGTGAGCTCATGAAATCTATCCCCAAGATGTGCTCTGCTGTCTGGGGTAAACCTACTAAAACGACTGAGTGCTTGGTTCTAATGTTACCGATCTGAATATCCACAGGGGCCGTAATGTGTCCCTGCTGGAGGTGTCATGTAAATCCACTAAGAGTGATAGTGTCTGTAGTGGGCCATATATCTCGCTGGTACATCGTGGAGGGGTTTAATGTGGTTCGGGACCCTCCTGTGTCCCAAAGGAACTCTACGGGGTGTCCCCGGACTGTACCTGTGACTACCGGTCTTCCAGACTTGTCCCAGAATGTGCTGCAGACCCAAGTTTGGGGAGTCCGAACACTGTCAATCGGTGTCATTTATGGCCAAATTATCTGAACGTGTGCTAACATTGGGGATAGGCCTGGCATTGTTCCTATGTGGGGCATTTGCGTGCTGATTCCATTGCGGGTTCGGGGGGGCATTGCATTCTCGGGTGTAATGAACTTTCTGTCCACAATTATAGCATCCCTGTGCTTTATGGTGGTGTGCGTTATTTCTACCTTCATTTACCCATGAGGGATCTTGATGTGTCCTTACTGGATTCATGTTTGCTTCTACCTTCTCCTGCTCTGCCTTTTTATGTAGGGATTGTTCCCAAGCTCTAGAGAGTCTCTTCAGAACCCACACTTCATTGTGTGCCGAGTCTGAGGGATCATAATTTGCACATGCTTTTTGTCCTGCATCTGTGTTGTGGGAGACTAAAATACAGGTCCATTTGGCCGTATTGTCTGCAGTTAAATGGGCGCGGGCTAAATCTCCAAATACTGCTGTGAAGTGTACCCAGAGGCATCCAGCAAATGCTGTCGGATGCTCTCCTTTCTTCTGCCTACATCGGTTGAGTCCTTCTACGGGATCTCCTCTATTATAGCCAATTGCATCTAGGATGGCTGTCTTCATATCCTGGAGGCTACCTCCTCCTACATTTTGTGGGTCGGGAAGGGATGGACTAACGGATGGGTCAAGGCTCATTACTATGAGTTTTACTTCTTCCTGCTCGTCCAGACCGTACATGATTGTCTGTTGTCTAACTCGAAGTGGTGTGGGTCTGATGTGGGGTGAAAGGTTTCTATTTTATCATGGGCATCCCTTAACTGGATGATGGTTAGTGGGGTGATGTACACAAAATCGGGTTGGTCTTCTGTCGGTACTCTGCACTGCGTGGTGACTGGATTCATAGGGTTGTGTTCTGCCTGTGCAGTCGGTGGTGCGGGTTCTTTCCTTTTCTGGGCCTGGGGGGGCTCTATTCTGAATCTCTGTTCCATTTACGTATCGATGGGCAGTTTAATTATTTCCTGCCAATTGGGACCATCTTTCTGGTCTAAATTTGGTCCAAAGGTGTCTCTGAAACCATTTTGCACTGAGAGCAATGACTCTAACCGTGAGATTTGCTGCCTGCATTTGGCGTGGTCTACCGAACTCTGCTTTTGTTCCGTTGTGGAACTGTGGAGTGCTCGTAGGGCTTCCTTTAAGTCCTCGCATTGCTTCTTCAATTGCTCTACTTGGTGTTCCGTTTCTTCCCTTGGTAGGCCTTATCATATTGTGTCTGAAAGCTGCTGAGTTTAGCTAGACAAGATTGGTGTGCCCTTTTGACATCAGCCATCTCCTTGTCCTTCGCTGCTAGCTGCTCTCGGAGTTGCTCATTTACTTTTTCGCATTCACTAACGTTTCCCTCACTACTCTTCTCTTTCTCTACAAGCTGTCTGCGGCGCGTCCTCACGACCGCCTCTGTGCCTCGCAATTGTGCCAAACAGGACACGATTGCCATCGGCTTACGAACTCGACCTAAACTCTTTTTATGGATCTCGGTCGGGTTATCCCACCAAGTTTGTCCTATACTACCAGGACTTTGCGCAGGTCAAGGAGACACAGCCGGAGTGAGACACATCCAGAGGGGGAATTGGAACTTGGTAATTTGGTGCAGTGAGGTAATCAGGAAAGTTTTTAAAAAAATATTTTTTTATTCTACATTTTCACATTTTCCTTCAAAAATTTACACCCGCCCCACAAACAGTAAATGGTAACAAATACAAAATCAACCCCCTCAAAAATACCAATGATCCCATCCTCCCACCACCCCAGACAACGGCCCACCTGTCACTATACGCATCCAATAAACCAAACCCTCCCACGGTGGAAACAAAAAACAAAAGAAAAAAAGAAAAAGGAGTCCGGGACCACCCATGGTCACCATTGACCTATAGAGTCCACTCCCCCTCCCCCCCCTACACTCAACGCCATCCAGCCTCTGAAAGAGTACCGTACATGATACCCAAGAGTTGTACCCCCCCCCCCTCCCCCCCAGGTCTCCAGCTCCTCCCGTCCACTGCCTCTTGTAAAACTCCTCCTCCCAACCTCGATTCCTTCCCCCCAACTTTCCACCCCGGCTAGACCACTCGGACCCTGTTCTGCCAGGCTCCGATGGCCGCAGCCCCTCCCCCCACCTCACTCCCATTCACTGGCCGGCTTAAACCGGCCAGCGTGGAGGCCCCCGCCCGGGTCCCTTTCCCCCTTGCCCGGCCCTAGGAAAGCCCAGAGATCCCCTTTTAGCACACACACCCCGCATATCCACCTACACCCCAAAGAGCCTTCATTTCGAGTGAAAGTCCCATCACTTCCCTTGTCCAAATATATACAACATTGGCTCCTTTAGCCTCTACACCCGCACGCAGTGAAACCAAAAAGAAGAAAATACAGTCATGAGGTTACATTGGCACATGGCCATTTCTCAATTTGTCAGTTCTGCCACAGTCCTTCTGATTCGCAAACTCCTCCGCTGCTTCCGCCGTTCCAAAATAAAAGTCCCTGAGCTTATAAGTCACCTTCAGCTTCGCTGGATATACAATGCCGCACCGCACCTTACCAATGTACAGTGCCCTCTTCACCCGGTTGAAGGCAGCCCGCCTCCTCGCCAGCTCCACCGTAAAGTCCTGGTATACACGTAAAGCAGCTCCAGCCCACTGCACCACCCGCTTCTGCTTGGCCCAGCACAGGACCTTCTCCTTCACACTGTACCTACGGAAGCACAGAGTCACTGCCCTTGGAGGCTCACTCGCCTTTGGTACAGGCCTCCACGACCGATGAGCCCGATCCAGTTCATATCGGGAGGGATCCTCCCCCTCCCCCAGTAGTTTTGCCAGCATCGCGGCAAAATACTCAGTCGGCTTTGGTCCTTCAACTCCTTCGGGCAGCCCCACAATCCTCAAATTCTGTCGCCAGGATCCGTTTTCCAGGTCTTCCATTTTTCCTCGCAGATCCTTGTTAATGTCCATCACCTTCCGCATCTCCTTCCCCATCGAGGCAAGTTGATCACCGTGCTGCAATAACATCTCCTCCACTTCCTTCAGCGCCTCCCCTTGCTCTCGCACCTCCGCCACTGCGCTCGCCACCTCCGTCCTCGCCGGGGAAACCGCCTCCTTCACCAGCGCACTCAAAACCTCCCTCATCTCCTTCCCCACCGTCTCCATGCATTTTGCAAACTGCGCAAACTGCTTTTCGAATTCCGCAGCCATCACCTTAGTTATTCCTTCAGCCATAAGCACTGCAGCCTCCCCTGGTGCTCCAGCCTCCATTTTCTTTACTGACCCCGCGGTGACCTTTCCACTCCCCAATGGACTTTCAGCCGCTTTTTTGCTGGTCTTCGACATTCTTGTCCTCTGTGCTGTCGCCTGACTTTTACTGCCTTCGCTGGACCTAGGGCCGGGCGTTAACCCCCGACAATGCCGTTCCCAAACGGGAGCCCTCCAACGCGCAGCTGCCTCCCGCCCGCCGTCACCGGAAGTCCCCGAGGTAATCAGGAAAGTTAAGTGATAAGTCTAATTCTTAGACTTAGTCTAAGTCTAATTCTGCTGTTTTCAGTTAAAAGTGCAGTGTGTAGCTTAGTGTCTGATTGGCTGGAGCTGCCCCCACCCTAATTGCTGAGAGGCAGTTATTTGTCAGTCACCTGAAGCCTGTTTAGTCGCACAAGGGTGTACATTGTATTCTTCTCTTTGAAGCTTAAGTAGTGTGAGTCACCCTGGTTAGCTGAGGTCTGTATAAAAGAGTAAGCTTTGCGCAGGGTCAAGGAGACACAGCCTGAGTGAGTGAGACACATCCAGAGTGGGAATTGGAATGTGGTAATTTGGTGCAGTGAGGTAATTCGGTACAGAGTGGGAGAAGGTGCGTTTTCCCTACCGTTTTATTCTCTTTCTTCTGGCGTGTAACTTTTAATCTGCAGGGAGAGAACCAGAGAGCATCCTGGGAAGGTAAATGATTAAAAAAAAATGTTTTATTACCTTTTCAAATTGTGTGGGGAGGGAAAACTGAAGTGACATCACAGTAAAACTGTGACCTGATTGGCTGGTTGTGAATCTACACGACATTTAAAAATTAAACATTGTTAAACTAATTAAACAGAATTACTTAATTATAATTTAGAGGGGTATCGAAGCCAGAGACAGGAGAGTACTGTATTTAGTTTTCACATTTATAGTAGAAATCTAGTGCTAGGAAACATATAGTTAACAGTAACTTAAAATGAAAAAAAAAAAAATTTAATTTACTAATTAATTAACGCAATGTCAATTAGAGGGATGCAGTGCTCTGACTGTGAGATGTGGCAGGTCCGTGAGGCTTCCAGCCTCCCGGATGGCTTCATCTGCAGAAAGTGCACCCAACTAGAGCTCCTCACAGACCGCATGGTTCGGTTGGAGCAGCAGTTGGATAGACTTAGAAGCTTGCAGGTGGCAGAAAGCGTCATAGATAGCAGTTATATAAATATGGTCACACCCAAGGTGCAGGCAGAGAAATGGGTGACCACCAGTAGGGGCAGGCAGTCAGTGCAGGAATCCCCTATGGTTGTCCCCCCCACGAACAGGTATACCCCTTGGATACTGTTGGGGGGGATAGCCTATCAGGGAAAAACAGCAGCAGCCAGGGGAGTGGCACCACGTCTGCCTCTGATGTTCAGCAGGGAGGGTCAACGCACAGAAGAGCAATAGTCATAGGGGACTCTATAGTCAGGGGTACAGATAGGCGCTTCTGTGGACATGAAAGAGACTCCAGGATGGTATGTTGCCTCCCTGGTGCCAGGGTCCAGGATGTCTCAGAACGGGTAGCGGGCATCCTGAAGGGGGAGGGTAAACAGGCAGAGGTCATTGTACATATTGGTACTAACGACATAGTCAGGAAGGGACATGAGGTCCTGCAGCAGGAGTTCAGGGAGCTAGGCAGAAAGTTAAAAGACAGGACCTCTAGGGTTGTAATCTCGGGATTACTCCCTGTGCCACGTGCCAGTGAGGCTAGAAATAGGAAGATAGAGCAGCTAAACACGTAGCTAAACAGCTGGTGTAGGAGGGAGGGTTTCAGTTATCTGGGCCACTGGGAGCTCTTCCGCGGCAGGTGTGACCTGTATAAGAAGGACGGATTGCATCTAAACTGGAGAGGCATAAATATCCTGGCCGCGAGGTTTGCTAGTGTCACACAGGAGGGTTTAAACTAGTATGGCAGGGTGGTGGGTACCGGAACAATAGGTCAGAAGGTGAAAGCATTGAGGGAGAACTAGGGAATAGGGCCAATATGGCTCTGAGGAAGAGCAGACAGGGAGATGTTGCTGAAAACAGCGGGTCTGGTGGCCTGAAGTGCATATGTTTTAATGCAAGGAGCATTACGGGTAAGGCAGATGATCTTAGAGCTTGGCTTCGTACTTGGAACTATGATGTTGTTGCCATTACAGAGACCTGGTTGAGGGAAGGACAGGATTGGCAGCTACACATTCAAGGATTTAGATGTTTCAGGCGGGATAGAGGGGTAAAAGGGGTGGCGGAGTTGCGCTACTGGTTAGGGAGAATATCACAGCTGTACTGCGGGAGGACACCTCAGAGGGCAGTGAGGCTATATGGGTAGAGATCAGGAATAAGAAGGGTGCAGTCACAATGTTGGGGGTTTACTACAGGCCTCCCAACAGCCAGCGGGAGATAGAGGAGCAGATAGGTAGACAGATTTTGGAAATGAGTAAAAACAACAGGGTTGTGGTGATGGCTAATTATAACAATATTAGGCGGGAACTGAAATACCTAGATTGGGGGCGGATGTTTGAGGGTAAATCAACATCTGACATGTGGGAGGCTTTCAAATGTCAGTTGGAAGGAATTCCGGACTGGCCTGTTCCTGTGCGGAAGAAGGATAAATACGGCAATTTTCGGGAACCTTGGATAACGAGAGATATTGTAGGCCTCGTCAAAAAGAAATAGGAGGCATTTGTCAGGGCTAAAAGGCTGGGAACAGACGAAGCCTGTGTGGAAAATAAGGAAAGTAGGAAGGAACTTAAGCAAGGAGTCAGGAGGGATAGAAGGGGTCACGAAAAGTCACTGGCAAATAGGGTTAAGGAAAATCCCAAGGCTTTCTACACGTACATAAAAAGCAAGAGGTTAGCCAGGGAAAGGGTTGGCACACTGAAGGATAGGCAAGGGAATCTATGTGTGGAGCCAGAGGAAATGGGCGAGGTACTAAATGAATACTTTGCATCAGTATTCACCAAAGAGAAGGAATTGGTGGATGTTGAGTCTGGAGAAGGGTGTGTAGATAGCCTGGGTCACATTGAGATCCAAAAAGACGAGGCGTTGGGCGTCTTGAAAGATATTAAGATAGATAAGTCGCCAGGGCCTGATGGGATCTACCCCAGAATACTGAAGGAGGCTAGAGAGGAAATTGCTGAGGCCTTGACAGAAATCTTTGGATCCTCACTGTCTTCAGGTGATGTCCCGGAGGACTGGAGAATAGCCAATGTTGTTCCTTTGTTTAAGAAGGGTAGCAAGGATAATCCAGGGATCTACAGGCTGGTGAGCCTTACGTCAGTGGTAGGGAAATTACTGGAGAGAATTCTTCGAGACAGGATCTACTCCCATTTGGAAGCAAATGGACGTAATAGTGAGAGGCAGCATGGTTTTGTGAAGGGGAGGTTGTGTCTCACTAACTTGATAGAGTTTTCCGAAGAGGTCACAAAGATGATTGATGCAGGTAGGGCAGTGGATGTTGTCTATATGATCTTCAGTAAGGCCTTTAACAAGGTCCCTCATGGTATACTAGTACAAAAGGTGAAGTCACACGGGATCAGGGGTGAGCTGGCAAGATGGATACAGAACTGGCTAGGTCATAGAAGGCAGAGAGTAGCAATGGAAGGATGCTTTTCTAATTGGAGGGCTGTGACCAGTGGTGTTCCGCAGGGATCAGTGCCGGGACCTTTGCTGTTGTAGTATATATAAATGACTTGGAGGAAAATGTAACTGGTCTGATTAATAAGTTTGCAGATGACACAAAGGTTGGTGGAATTGCGGACAGTGATGAGGACTGTCAGAGGATACAGCAGGATTTAGATCGTTTGGAGACTTGGGCGGAGAGATGGCAGATGGAGTTAATCCGGACAAATGTGAGGTAATGCATTTTGGAAGGTCTAATGCAGGTAGGGAATATACAGTAAATGGTAGAACCCTCAAGAGTATTGAAAGTCAGAGAGATCTAGGTGTACAGGTCCACAGGTCACTGAAAGGGACAACACAGCTGGAGAAGGTAGTCAAGAAGGCATACGGCATGCTTGCCTTCATTGGCCGGGGCATTGAGTATAAGAATTGGCAAGTCATGTTACAGCTGTATAGGACCTTAGTTAGGCCACACTTGGAGTATAGTGTTCAATTCTGGTCGCCATACTACCAGAAGGATGTGGAGGCTTTAGAGAGGGTGCAGAAGAGATTTACCAGGATGTTGCCTGGTATGGAGGGCATTAGCTATGAGGAGTGATTGAATAAACTCGGTTTGTTCTCACTGGAACGACAGAGGTTGAGGGGCGACCGGATAGAGGTCTACAAAATTATGAGGGGCATAGACAGAGTGGATAGTCAGAGGCTTTTTCCCAGGGTAGAGGAGTCAATTACTAGGGGGCATAGGTTTAAGGTGCGAGAAGGAAAATTTAGAGGAGATGTACGAGGCAGTTTTTTTACGCAGAAGGTAGTGGGTGCCTGGAACTCGCTGCCGGAGGAGGTGGTGGAAGCAGGGACGATAGTGACATTTGAGGGGCATCTTGACAAATACATAAATAGGATGGGAATAGAGGGATACGGACCCAGGAAGTGTAGAATATTTTAGTTTAGATGGGCAGCATGGTCGGCGCAGGCTTGGAGGGTTGAAGGGCCTGTTCCTGTGCTGTACCTTTCTTTGTTCTTCTTTGTTCTTTGACTTGTCTCTTCATTTGCACAAAACTCAGACCATAGGGGCCATCCTTTCCCCTTCAGGTGCTTCCTAATTTCCTCTTCCCATATGGGACACTGCTCTGCTCTATTGGTCGCTGTGATCTCGGGTTCCTGTGGGTGCATAAGGCGTTCCATTGCCTTCATTGCCATGTTTTCAATTATGTCTTTTCCTACCGTAATCTCTGTATCTCTACCGTGAATTTGGGACAGTGGGGAATAAAGCGGTGATGCAAACAGCGGGTATGGCTTAAGCTATTTTCCGGTTCACACAACTCCCGAAAGTTATCGGCAACAAAATCTAACGAGTTTACCTTATATTCCTGTTAGTACGCATGCAAATTACTACACACTTCCGAATCTTGGAGGTTTGATCGATACTGGTCTTACACTTGTGGTTTCTTTAACTTTTCCAATTGGGTTTCTAATTCAAACATTTTGTGGGTTCTCTCAGAGTGACAAAATCACTTCTGGGTCGAGTCCCGTCAGAGGTCGCCAATAATGTTGCTATATTTACTCGCTATAAATATGGCAGTCAATAAGGTTGCCCTTCCTTTGTCTAGATATCGATATTATATTGCTTTCAGAGTCGCCAGGTATCAAATGATACCACCACAAGGTTCAACCGGATATCGATCAAAGACCCAACAACCAGTTAGTTAGTTCAAGTTCAATAATACTTTATTTACACACAAGATTAACTTATACATGCAACTTAAACACTACGAGCTAAATTACACCTCACACTATGACAACCTGTATTTAACTTCAGGCACCCGGCTTAGGTCAGCGGAACAGAGGCCTTTGTTCGAATCTGGATCTACTGGGTCTGGAGAAGTAACTGCTGCTCAGCTGGGCTCATCCGTCTGGTAGCGGGCGTTGAACTTGGACTTGCTTCTGGTTGTTGGAGACAGACGTTGCCGGAGTGCCAGGTCCAAAAGAGATCGAACACATGGCAGTGTCTCTCTTTATCCTTGGGGAGTTTCGTGCTCTTTTGGGTGGTCCTTAGGTTTGGGCCCAATTAATTGGGCAGTTCTCGATCACTGCCTTCGATCTGAGCCAATAAAGGGGCGGGTGCCTTGATGGCTGGGCGTGTCCTAGGCGGTCATTGACCTCGCTGTTCATGCTTCCTGACTAAGGGGAGTGGCGCCGAAATGTCTGGAATCGTATCGGATACCTGAGTATCAGTCCTTACGGAGATGGGTCATTAAAATGCTAATCGGTTGGGGGTTTCGATGCTGTCTGGATTCTTCGCTCACAGATATACATTCAGGCTCTGAGCCTGCCTGAATCTTACATTGGGCATATTCCCCTTTAGGCTTTGCGAACGTCCATGTTTCTTGTTGTAAGTGGCCATCCCAGACGCCCCCCCCCCCCCCCAGCGATTCCCCGGCCCGGGGGGGGGGGGGCACGACAGAGAATCCCACCCATCATGTCCAATCCACCTAACCTGCACGTCTTTGGACTGTGGGAGGAAACCGGAGCACCCGGAGGAAACCCACGCACACACGGGGAGAACGTGCAGACTCCGCACAGACAGTGGCCCAAGCCGGAATCGAACCTGGGACCCTGGAGCTGTGAAGCCACAGTGCTAGCCACGTGTGCTACCGTGCTGCCCTAATGAAGCGTTTTATGACGTCAATGCATTTCATCCACTGTTTTACATCCAACAATTGATGCTCTGGGTTCTCCTGCAATGACGACCCTCTTTGTATGGACAAGATAGGAACCAGATAATGCCATCCAGCCCTACGAATTTGTTCTGTCATTCAGTGAGGTTGTGGCTCACGTGGTAACAATCTCACCTCGGAGTTACGAGATCCTGTGTTTTAACATCCACTCCAGGGTTTCAGCTAACACTCCCACACAGTCCTGAGGGAGTGCTGCGCTGTTTGAGGCGCCGGATTTCAGATGCAACGTGAAACCGAAGTTCTATCTGTACGATTGGCTGGATTTAGGAGATCCCAGCGCACCATTTTGAAGAAGAGGCCAGGCTCTCTGGCACTGAGTCTGGCTCTGGGGCTCAGAAGGGAAGGGGGGGAGAATAGAAAAGCAATACTTGTAGGAGATTCAATGGTTAGGGGAATAGATAGGAGATTCTGTGGTCGCGAGCAAGACTGCCGGAAGGTATGTTGGCTCCCGGGTGCCAGGGCCAGGGATGTCTCGGATCGTGTCTTCAGGATTCTTAAGGGGGAGGGGGAGCAGCCAGAAGTCGAGGTGCACATTGGTACCAACCGCGTAAGTAGGAAAAGGGGTGTGGAGGTAATAAACAAGTTTCGGGAGTTAGGCTGAAAGTTAAAAGCCAGGACAGACAGAGTTGTCATCTCTGGTTTGTTGCCGGTGCCACGTGATAGCGAGGCTAGGAATAGGGAGAGAGTGCAGCATAACACGTGGCTGCAAGAATGGTGTAGGAGGGAGGGCTTCAGGTATTTGGATAATTGGAGCGCATTCTGGGGAAAGTGGGACCTGTACAAGCAGGACGCGTTGCATCTGAACCAGAGGGGCACCAATATCCTGGGAGGGAGGTTTTCTAGTACTCTTCGGGAGGGTTTAAACTAATTTGGCAGGGGAATGGGAACCGGATTTGTAGTCCAGCAACTAAGGTAACCGATATTCAGGACGCCAAAGCGTGTAGTGAGGCAGTGGGGAAGGGAACACTGATAAAGGAGAGTACTTGCAGGCACGGAGATGGGTTGAAGTGCGTATACTTCAACGCAAGAAGCATCAGGAATAAGGTGGGTGAACTTAAGGCATGGATCGGTACTTGGGACTACGATGTGGTGGACATCACGGAAACTTGGATAGAAGAGGGGCAGAAATGGTTGTTGGAGGTCCCTGGTTATAGATGTTTCAATAAGATTAGGGAGGGTGGTAAAAGAGGTGGGGGGGTGGCATTATTAATTAGAGATAGTATAACAGCTGCAGAAAGGCAGTTCGAGGAGTGCCTGCCTACTGAGGTAGTATGGGTTGAAGTCAGAAATAGGAAAGGAGCAGTCACCTTGTTGGGAGATTTTATAGGCCCCCCAATAGTAGCAGAGATGTGGAGGAACAGATTGGGAAATAGATTTTAGAAAGGTGCAGAAGTCACAGGGTAGTAGTCATGGGTGACTTCAACTTCCCAAACATTGAGTGGAAACTCTTCAGATCAAATAGTTTGGATGGGGTGGTGTTTGTGCATTGTGTCCAGGAAGCTTTTCTAACACAGTATGTAGATTGTCCGACCAGAGGAGGGGCAATATTGGATTTAGTACTGGGTAATGAACCAGGGCAAGTGATAGATTTGTTAGTGGGGGAGCATTTTGGAGATAGTGACCACAATTCTGTGACTTTCACTTTAGTAATGGAGAGGGATAGGTGCGTGCAACAGGGCAAGGTTTACAATTGGGGGAAGGGTAAATACGATGTTGTCAGACAAGAATTGAAGTGCATAAGTTGGGAACATAGGCTGTCAGGGAAGGACACAAGTGAAATGTGGAACTTGTTCAAGGAACAGGTACTACGTGTCCTTGATATGTATGTCCCTGTCAGGCAGGGAAGAGATGGTCAAATGAGGGAACCATGGTTTACAAGAGAGGTTGAATGTCTTGTTAAGAGGAAGAAGGAGACTTATGTAAGGCTGAGGAAACAAGGTTCAGGCAGGGCGCTGGAGGGATACAAGATAGCCAGGAGGGAACTGAAGAAAGGGATTAGGAGAGCGAAGAGAGGGCATGAAAAATCTTTGGCGGGTAGGATCAAGGAAAACCCCAAGGCCTTTTACACATGTGAGAAATATGAGAATGACTAGAGCGAGGGTAGGCCCGATCAAGGACAGTAGCGGGAGATTGTGTATTGAGTCTGAAGAGATAGGGGAGGTCTTGAACGAGTACTTTTCTTCAGTATTTACAAATGAGAGGGGCCATATTGTTGGAGAGGAGTGTGTGAAACAGACTGGTAAGCTCGAGGAAATACTTGTTAGGAAGGAAGATGTGTTGGGCATTTTGAAAAACTTGAGGATAGACAAGTCCCCCGGGCCTGAAGGGATATATCCAAGGATTCTATGGGAAGCAAGAGATGAAATTGCAGAGCCGTTGGCAATGATCTTTTTGTCCTCACTGTCAACAGGGGTGGTACCAGGGGATTGGAGAGTGGCGAATGTCGTGCCCCTGTTCAAAAAAGGGAATAGGGATAACCCTGGGAATTACAGGCCAGTTAGTCTTACTTCGGTGGTAGGCAAAGTAATGGAAAGGGTACTGAAGGATAGTATTTCTGAGCATCTGGAAAGACACTACTTGATTAGGGATAGTCAGCACGGATTTGTGAGGGGTAGGTCTTGCCTCACAAGTCTTTGAGGAGGTGACCAAGCATGTGGATGAAGGTAAAGCAGTGGATGTAGTGTACATGGATTTTAGTAAGGCATTTGATGAGGTTCCCCGTGGAAGGCTTATGCAGAAAGTAAGGAGGCATGGGATAGTGGGACAGTTGGATAACAAACTGGCTAACCGATAGAAGTCAGAGAGTGGTGGTGGATGGCAAATATTCAGCCTGGATCCCAGTTACCAGTGGCGTACCGCAGGCATCAGTTCTGGGTCCTTTGGTGTTTGTGATTTTCATTAATGACTTGGATGAGGGAGTTGAAGGGTGGGTCAGTAAAATTGCAGATGATACGAAGATTGGTGGAGTTGTGGATAGTGAGGAGGGCTGTTGTCGGCTGCAAAGAGACATAGATCGGATGCAGAGCTGGGCTGAGAAGTGGCAGATGGAGTTTAACCCTGAAAAGTGCAAGGTTGTCCATTTTGGAAGGACAAATATGAATGCGGAATACAGGGTTAATGGTAGGTCTTGGCAATGTGGAGGAGCAGAGAGATCTTGGGGTCCAAGTTCATACATCTTTGAAAGTTGCCACTCAAGTGGATAGAGCTGTGAAGAAGGCCTATGGTGTGCTAGCGTTCATTAACAGAGGGATTGAATTTAAGAGCTGTGAAGTGATGATGCAGCAGTACAAAACCTTGGTAAGGCCACTGTTATAACCTGCCTACTGACGATTGGCTGGGGACTAATGACTATCCCACAATCCTATGGGAGTATGAACTTCCCCAATGAGGGGGGGCGGAGAAACTCCTACTATAAATAAGCTGGCCAGTCCAGGAACCAGCAGGAAGGAGAAGGTAGCAAGGGAAGTTACTGCTACTGTTATGTATATATTGTTATAGTAAATAAACGTTATTATTTTGTATCCTTAAAACTCGTGCTGGATTCTTCGGGGCCCTTACAAAACTGGCGACGAAGGTAAAAGTTTATCATAGAATCATAGAATTTACAGTGCAGAAGGAGGCCATTCGGCCCATCGAGTCTGCACCGGCTCTTGGAAAGAGCACCCTACCCAAAGTCAACACCTCCACCCTATCCCCATAACCCAGTAACCCCACCCAACACTTTGGGCAATTTTGGACACTAAGGGCAATTTATCATGGCCAATCCACCTAACCTGCACATCTTTGGACTGTGGGAGGAAACTGGAGCACCCGGAGGAAACCCACGCACACATGGGGAGGACGTGCAGACTCCGCACAAACAGTGACCCAAGCCGGAATCGAACCTGGGACCCTGGAGCTGTGAAGCAATTGTGCTATCCACAAGGCTACCGTGCTGCCCACCATGGCAGCCTCTGTGCCCACCAAAGTGAATAGCTGTCTACACTGCTGAAGCCACCTCCCTGGATCTTTGTTGGATACAGGTTGGAAGTTGTTTTCTATTATACCATGCCTCTGTACGGACGTTTGGATGTTTTTGATGCTGCGCTGGAAAGCTGGAACCAGTACACACAACGAATGCGTTACTATTTCCGGGCAAACAATGTCACTGAAAACGAGCGCCAGGTGGTCATATTGCTCACCGCCTGCGGGCCGCATACGTTTGGGGTGATTAGGAGCCTTACGTACCCAGCTGCGCCGGACACCAAAACGTTTGACGGACTTGTGAATATAGTGGGGCAACACTTTAACCCAACCCCGTCCACGATAGTCCAGCGTTACCGGTTTAATACCGCTGAGAGGACCCCTGGAGAATCCCTTGCCGATTTTTTATCCAGGCTACGCGGGATTGCGGAATACTGTGACTATGGTGAGACCTTGTCAGAAATGTTACGCGACCGTTTGGTTTGCGGTATTAACAATGCGGCAACCCAGAGAAAGTTGTTAGCGGAGCCAACATTGACTTTTCAACAGGCAATACAAATAGTCTTGTCCCGAGCGAGCGCAGAGCGAGGAGTACAGGAGCTACAAGGAATGGAAGTGCATGCCTTAGGGCGCAACCCTTTCCACCCAAAAACGTCCCCCCGCACTCCTGCGGTACCTTGGGCGAGGCAATGACCAGACCGACGCCAGTGGCCATCGGACATTCCTCCCCGAAGGGAGCCTTCTCCAGAGCCAATGGATGAGGAGCCATGTCCGTGTCAGACTTGTAGGCGCCGACCCCGTCGCGGACGGCGCTCCTGGGGACGCCAGAGGCGCCGTCGTTCCGACCGAAACTGGGACCAGCCCAGGGGCCGTAACTGGGACCAGCCCAGAGGCCGTACCTTCCATGTGGATGAACCTGCGGTGACCACTCCTGAGGACGTGGAGACGGAGGACGACTGCCTGCAGCTGCATTGTGTGGCAGCTCCCCGTGTGGCCCCCATTAAGGTTACAGTACGGGTCAATGGCCACCCGCTGGAGATGGAGTTGGATACTGGCGCAGCGGTCTCCGTGATCGCCCAGAGGACATTCGACCGCATCAAACAGGGTATACAGACCCTTACATTAACTGACTCACAGGCCAGGTTGGCCACCTACACGGGGGAACCACTGGACATTGCAGGAACTACAATGACCCCTGTTGTCTATGGACGCCAGGAGGGGCGTTTCCCACTTATCGTAGTGCGTGGCCATGGGCCCAGCCTGTTGTGTCGGGACTGGTTGCGCCATTTGTGGTTGCAATGGCAGCACATCCTCCAAACAGTTTCTGGAGGGTTGACTGAGGTGCTAGGACGATACCCAGAGGTATTCCAGCCTGGTTTGGGGAAAATAAAAGGGGCCGTAGCCCGTATCCAAGTTGAACCAGGAGCCACGCCGCGCTATTTCCGGGCGCGGCCAGTGCCTTACGCTTTGCTCGAGAAGGTAGAAGGGGAGCTCACTCGTTTGGAGAGTTTGGGTATTATCAGGCCCGTCCGTTTTGCTGACTGGGCAGCACCAATTGTACCAGTAATGAAGCCAGATGCCACAGTTCGCTTGTGTGGCGACTATAAACTTACAGTGAATACAGTTTCCCGACTCGACCGATACCCAATGCCTCGCATAGAGGATCTCTACGCGAAACTTGCAGGCGGACTCTCATTCACAAAATTAGATATGAGTCACGCCTACCTGCAGTTGGAGCTGGACCCTGCCTCCCGACCATATGTAATAATTAACACATACCGGGGCCTGTATGAATATATACGGTTGCCCTTTGGAGTATCCTCTGCCTGCGCAATTTTTCAACGTGTTATGGAGGGCATTTTGAGAGGTTTACCACGTGTGGCTGTCTACCTAGATGACATGTTGATTACAGGGACGTCGGAGCAAGAGCATTTGGAAAATCTGGAGGCTGTCCTTAGACGCCTTTCGGAGGCTGGAGTCCGTTTACGTCACACAAAGTGCGTATTTCAGGCAAAAGAAGTAGTCTACCTAGGTTATCGGGTGGACCGCGAGGGTCTGCACCCCGTCGCAGAGAAGATGCGTGCAATTCAACATGCCCCCACCCCGACTGACACTTCGCATCTTCGTTCTTTTCTCGGTCTCGTAAACTAGTTCCTCCCCAATCTGGCAACTACGCTGGCCCCCTTGCACCTGCTGCTAAAGAAAAATCACACCTGGGTTTGGGGTCAGCCGCAAGAAACCGCTTTCCGGCGGGTAAAGCAACAATTGTCGTCGTCTGGGTTACTAATCCACTATGATCCGGGAAAGCCTTTGCTCGTCACATGTGATGCATCCCCGTATGGTATTGGGGCTGTCCTGTCCCACAAGATGGAGAATGGGGCCGAGCGACCGATAGCTTTCGCCTCTCGCACATTGACTGCAGCGGAGAAAAAATACTCGCAGATCGAGAAGGAGGGCCTGGCAGTGGTTTTCGCGGTGAAACGCTTCCACCAGTACGTGTACGGCCGACATTTCACTATCGTGACTGATCATAAGCCCCTGCTGGGACTCTTCAGAGAGGATAAGCCAATACCGCCCATTGCTTCTGCACGGATTCAGCGCTGGGCTTTGTTGCTTGCTGCATATGAGTATTCTCTGGAGCACAAACCAGGGACGCAGATAGCAAATGCCGACGCACTGAGCCGATTGCCTTTATCGACCGGCCCCATGTCGACCCCCACGACCGGTGAGGTGGTCGCAACCCTAAATTTTATGGGCACCTTGCCTGTCACGGCATCACAGATCCGTGAGTGGACCCAGATGGAGCCAGTCTTGCCAAAGGTTCGGCACATAGTCCTGTATGGTGGGCAGCATAGACAGCTCCCAGGCGAGTTGCGGGCATTTTCCTCCAAGCTGTCAGAGTTCAGCGTGGAAGACGGCATCCTCTTGTGGGGGACGCGTGTGATTTTCCCGGAAAAAGGCCAGGAGCTGATATTATCAGACTTGCACAATGGGCATCCGGGCGTGACCAAGATGAAAATGTTGGCCCGGAGTTATGTCTGGTGGCCAGGCCTCGACACCGACATTGAGAAGGTGGCCCAAAACTGCTCCATTTGCCAGGAGCATCAGAAGCTTCCGCCGGCCGCGCCCCTACATCACTGGGAATGGCCAGGGCGGCCTTGGGCACGCTTACATGCAGATTTCGCAGGCCCTTTTCAGGGATCCATGTTCCTTCTGCTAATTGACGCCCAGTCCAAATGGCTGGAGGTGCATAAGGTGCAGGGGACAACGTCCTGCGCAACAATTGAAAAAATGCGTTTATCATTTAGTACGCATGGCCTCCCCGAGGTGCTGGTCACGGATAATGGCACTCCATTCACGAGTGAGGAGTTTGCTAGGTTTACAAAGATGAACGGCATCCGCCATATCCGCACTGCCCCTTACCACCCGGCTTCAAATGGGTTGGCAGAGCGTGCAGTACAAACATTCAAAAGAGGCCTAAAGAAGCAGTCTTCCGGATCAATGGACACGAGACTGGCTCGCTTTTTGTTTACGTACAGGACCACCCCCCATACAGTGACTGGGGTAGCTCCTGCAGAACTCCTAATGGGCCGGAGACTTCGCACCCGCCTTAGTATGGTCTTCCCAGACATTGGCGCAAAAGTACGCCGCACACAAGAACGGCAGGGACCGGGATTGTCTCGGCATCGTCCGATTCGGCAGTTTGCGCCCGGTGACCCAGTATTCGTGCGGAATTTTGCTGGTGGTGCCCAATGGGTTCCTGGTGTAATCTTTCGCCAAACGGGCCCTATATCGTACCAAGTGCAAGCCCAGGGTCGTCTCCAGCGAAAACATGTAGACCACGTCCGGTCCAGAAGATCATCCCCGCAAAAGATTCCCCGCCCCCGGAGCTCAGTTCAACAGCGGCAAAGACCAGAAACAAGGGAAGGTAGTCTTCCAAATCTTCCACTGGTGCCTCACTCGAAGCCTGCGCAGGTCGTGACGGGACCGAATGGGGATAGAGACGCTGACATGACGGAGGCAGCAGACTCTGACTCCGAGATGGAGACACAGGATGAATCAGAGGGGGAATCCTCAGGTCCACAGGCCGTGGATGTACAACCGCGCCGTTCATCACGGAAGCGCCGGTCTCCGTCTCGTTATACGCCGCCAGATCCAGCGCCGCGTGCAAATGGCGTCCGGCCTGCGGCCAAACGAGTTCGACGCCTTCCTTCGCCAGGGCCTACGGTGGATTCCTTGGACTTTGGGGGGGGAGGGATGTTATAACCTGCCTACTGACGATTGGCTGGGGACTAATGACTATCCCACAATCCTATGGGAGTATGAACTTCCCCAATGAGGGGGGCGGAGAAACTCCTCCTATAAATAAGCTGGCCAGTCCAGGAACCAGCAGGAAGGAGAAGGTAGCAAGGGAAGTTACTGCTACTGTTATGTATATATTGTTATAGTAAATAAACGTTATTATTTTGTATCCTTAAAACTCGTGCTGGATTCTTCGGGGCCCTTACAAAAGCCACATTTGGAGTACTCTGTACAGTTCTGGTCGCCTCATTTTAGGAAGGATGTGGAAGCTTTGGAAAAGATGCAAAGGAGATTTGCCAGGATGTTGCCTGGAATGGAGAGTAGATCTTACGAGGAAAGGTTGAGGGTGCAAGGCCTTTTCTCATTAGAACGGAGAAGGATGAGAGATGACTTGACAGAGGTTTATCAGATGATCAGGGGAATAGATAGAGTAGACAGTCAGAGACTTTTTCCCCGGGTGGAACAAACCACTACAAGGGCACATAAATTTAAGGTGACTGGTGGAAGATATCGGGGGGATGTCAGAGGTAGGTTCTTTACCCAGAGAGTAGTGGGGGCATGGAATGCACTGCCTGTGGAAGTAGTTGAGTCGGAAACATTAGGGACCTTCAAGCAGCTATTGGATAGGTACATGGATTACGGTAGAATGATATAGTGTAGATTAATTTGTTCTTAAGGGCAGCACGGTAGCATTGTGGATAGCACAGTTGCTTCACAGCTCCAGGGTCCCAGGTTCTTTTCGGGCTTGGGTCACTGTCTGTGCGGAGTCTGCACGTCCTCCCCGTGTCTGCGTGGGTTTCCTCCGGGTGCTCCGGTTTCCTCCCACAGTCCAAAGATGTGCAGGTTAGGTGGATTGGCCATGATAAATTACCCTTAGTGTCGGGTGGGGTTACTGGGTTATGGCGATAGGGTGGAGGTGTTGACCTTGGGTAGGGTGCTCTTTCCAAGAGCCGGTGCAGACTCGATGGGCCGAATGGCTTCCTTCTGCACTGTAAATTCTATGATAATCTATGATTAACCTAGGACAAAGGTTCGGCACAACATCGTGGGCCGAAGGGCCTGTTCTGTGCTGTATTTTTCTATGTTCTATGTTAAGAGCAGGGGGGTTTGCTACGGTGGCGTGGCCAATATTGCTGCCTGAATCCACGTCACAAAGAACCCCTCATCAGGCTGGATGTGATGGTGGATGGGGCGAGTGGGAAATTCTGCTCTACTCCTTGGCAGAGTGGGAAAAAAAGACAGAGAAAAGCCCAAGATGAATACGAGAAAAGATAAGCCTCCTCTCTGGCATCCTCAAGCACTTGGAGCCAGTCCAGGGTATCACACGGACCACTAAACCAAGACTTACACCAATAACTCACTTGCTGGAAAAAACATGTTGAACTATCAAAAAGACACAGTGACTCAAGCAGTTTGATCTTTAAAGTGGTTTTGCTGAGAAGACCCATCGCTTTGAGCGTTAAATTGTGACCCCTTGACCGGTCAAGGCCTGGTGGTTAGTAAATAATGCACTGAATGGACCCATTTAGATGAGGAATGCCCAGATTAACATGTGTGGCGAGGACAACGGCTCATTAATCCGACAGTAAAGTGTACACCATGTGCAAGGACTGGAGACACCTGAAGTAACAAAAAAAAGCACCCATCCACACCAACCCTAGAGAAAGCGTTGGCATTTTAAGGATCGAAAGAAAGCTGGAGAGTGGGTGAGGCATGGGTCGGAACACAAGCACCTGAAGGAGATTTAAATGAGGAAAGATGAGGGGGGGGGGTGGAGAGGCTTTGGTGAAGCACACAGTAAAACCAGTGTGGTAAACCACTGTTACACTTATATTAGGTGATGTAAGGTAGGACCTGTACTACAGGTACGATGTAGACCCTGCCTGCTGGCTCCACCCAGTAGGCGGAGTATAAATATGTGTGTCCTCCGTGCAGCAGCCATTTCGCCAGCTGCTGTGGGAGGCCACACATCTTAGAGCAATAAAGCCTCAGTTGTATTCAACTCTCGTCTTTGTGCAATTGATCGTGCATCAACCAGAATGGCCCATTTCTTTGCTGTAAATCCCATATAATCTCACAGAATGTGTTGCCCAGTGGGTAAATGCGCTGAGGGCCTGACGTGGTTCTGGGCCAATCAGTGAAGACCAGGCCCGAGATTATTCAGTGACTTGTTCTCGGCTGTGATATTGGTGAGGAGGCTATAATAGTCTCTCAGTAAAGAAGAAAAACATTCTAAGCAGTGCAGATAGAAGAATTGTAAAACCACACTTTTGTGAGGGCCACAAAGAATCCAGCACGAGTTTTAAGGATACAAAGTAATAACATTTATTTACAATAACATATATATATAACAGCAGCAGCAACTTCCCTTGCTGCACACTCCTTCCTGCTGTTTCCAAACTGGCCAGCTTTATTTATACTTGGAGTTTACTAATGGTTTCTCCGCCCCCCTCATTGGGGAATCTCATACTCCCACAGGATTGTGGGATTGTCATTAGTCCCCAGCCAATGGTAAGTAGGCAGGTTATAACACACACAGAGATATCGAAAGATGAAGTGAATGTGGAAGAACTGAAGCAAAGTGTTTCAATGCAGGCAAATGTGAGGTCATCTATGTTGGACCTAACAAGGACAGAAAAGGTAATTTTCTAAATAGAGAAAAGCTAGACACAGCAAAAGTCCAATGAGACTTTGTTGGGAGGGAGGGTGGGGGGTCCAGGTCCATTGACTATTAAAATATCATGAACAGGCTCAGAAAATAATCAAAATGGTTCCTTTTATCCTTTATATCTAGAGGAATAGAATACAAGGGGATAAAGTCATACCCTCAGCTATGTAAAGTCCTGGTAAAGTCCTACCTTACCTGAAGAGCTACGAGCAGTTTTGTGGCAACACACCTTCGTAGTACCTTGAAGTGAACGTAGTGTAGATTTACTGAATAACACTGGGACTGCAAGGGAGAACAGATTACGTTTTGTACATTGGCCTGATTTTGAGTCAGTGGAAAATGGCGCTCGCTCCGCCTCAACGAAAGCTGCCCATGATGTTTTGACCATTTAAAAAAAAGGAAATTCCAATTAAGGGGCAATTTAGCGTGGCCAATCAACCCACCCTGCACATCTTTGGGTTGTGTGGATGAGACCCACGCAGACACGGGGAGAACGTGCAAACTCCACACGGGCAGTGACCGGGGCCGGGATCGAACCCGGGTCCACGGCACTGCGAGGCAGCAATGTCAACCTTGAGTGGTTTTTGAGTGCCTGCCAGAGAGGCAAGGTGGCACCCTCGACAGGGAATCACTGGACAAGGCAGGAAACAGTGAGCCTCTTCAACCATCAGATTGAAGAGTCCTCACTGAGCCATGCAGAGTCCAAAGCAGGAGGTATGAAACAGGAAACACAAATTAGGTTTAAATCTTGTAGAGAAAACAAAATGAAGATTGGGAAAGAATCATGGAATTAAGGGAGATAAAGCTAAAAGATGTAAACAGAAAACATTAATATTAATTTCTTGAAAAATCTGCAACATTAAGGAGAAAATCACACTTCACCCTTGCAAACCTGATTTTTCAGGACCAGAGGGGCTGTTTATGGCTAATTATCACTTATTCTTGAATGTATTAGCCTAACTTTTACAACAATCCTCAATGCAATGGATACGTATCCCAAGTTCATGACATGACAGTAATTTTAATGCTGAGTCTATTGGTGGGGACTGAACAGTGCACTTTGTGGAGCAGGAGTTGCGATCAAATTTACTTTGTAATAATGACAAACATTGCCAGCCTCATTGCTATTGTTGCTGCTAAATCTGGACCATGGTCTTCAGTGCATTAGATACATTCTCTTTATGATCTTGTGTTTTCTTCCTTTACCATCTATTGGACAATCTCTTTGGTACCTTGTGTCCAGGAAAAATGTTGGATTTATGTAGCGCTTTTCATAATTCAAGGACATCCTGAAGTACTTTACAACCAATGGAATACTTCTGAAGTGTAGTCCCTCTTACAATGTAGGGAATGTGGCCATCAATTTGCATCTAACAAACTCCCACGATCAGCAGTCTGGAAATTACCAGGTGGTCTGTCGGTTGAGGGATATACATCGGTGAGGACACCCGGGGTCACTCACCTACTCGCTTTCAAAGTAGCGTCATGCGACCGTTTATTTCTTCCTGAGTGGGCAGACCAAGTGTCAGTTTAACGACTTAGCAGACAGACAAGACACTGCCTTGCTCCCTCAGTACTGCAGTGGAGCCTTGATTATGTACTTACGTTTCTCTCGTGGGTCTTGAATCCACAGTCATCTGACTCAGAGAGGGGAGTGTTATCCCCTGAATCTCAGCTAACACAATGGCTTCACTATCTTGTGTATACTGACACGTTGTGCATGCTGTCTCCAGTACATCCTATACTCTAGCTTTAGTACTGAAAATGCTGTGCACAATTCGCTGATAAAACCGTGCGTTACAATACACGGATACGGCTGTTCGTATAATGTGTTCAGTAACTTCAAAACATTTTGTCCACCGTCTCTGGTACAATGTGTACAAGGTCTTCAGTCATTTTGCAAGTCAGCACACACTCTGATGACAATATCCTTTTAAATTCTGGAACAGAAGTGAAGTACATACCGTGCTTGAGCTGGTTCTGGTAACCCTGTCACAGTTGGTTTGCTGTCAATCTAGATTGGACAAACAGTCTAATATTTTGAGTGGATTACTAATCTAACAACGATTACTGGAATCCATTACGAGTGATGCACTTTGAGACACATCAGCGAGATAAGAATCAGAGAATCAAAGAGTGCTTACAGCGCAGAAGGAGGCCATTCGGTCTATCGAGCCCATGCAGCTCTTTGCAAGAGCAAGCGAAATGAAGATTGGGAAAGACACATCTCTGTCCTTATCATGCAGCCCTGTAATTTTTTTTCCCCTTCAGTGGTTTATACAATTCACTTTTGAAAGCCACAATTGAATCTGTCTCCACAGCCATTTCAGGTGGGGCATTTGAGGCTGTAACCGTTTGCTGTGAAAAGACGTCTTTCCGCATGCCACCTTTAATTCTTTTTCTAATCACCTTTAGGTCAGTCTCTTCTGGTTACCGACCTTGTCACCAACAGGAAGGCTCTCTCTATCTTTCTTGTGACGGAATCACAAGATTCCATCTTGTGGGCATCCATTTTTAGGGCAAAAAGGTTAGGAGGTGTTTTTGGGTTATGGGGATAGGGTGGAAGTGAGGGCTTAAGTGGGTCGGTGCAGACTTGATGGGCTGAACGGCCTCCTTCTGCACTGTATGTTCTATGAATAAGGGACCAAAGGGTATGGTAATAATATGGGAATGTGGGGGCAGCACGGTGGCGCAGTGGTTAGCACTGCTGCCTCATGGCGCTGAGGACCCAGGTTCGATCCCGGCTCTATGTCACTATCCATGTGGAGTTTGCCCATTCTTCCCGTGTTTGCGTGGGTTTCGCCCCCACAACCCAAAAATGTGCAGGGTAGGTCGATTGGCCATGCTAAATTGGATAAATGAATAAGGTATTCTAAATTTTTTCCAAAAAAAATAATAATACGGGAATATTAGGTTATAAAGTTACTTTTTTAATTTGTTCATGGGATGTGCCAGCATTTATTGTCCATCCCTAATTGCCCTTGAGGGGGTCAGTTAAAGGTCAACCACATTGCTGTGGGCCTGGAGTCACATGTAGGTCAGACCAGGTAAGGCTAACAGATTTCCTTCCCGAAAGGACATTAGTGAACCAGATGGGTTTTTACATCAATCGACAATGGTTTCATGGCCATCAAGATTTTTGTTGAATTCAAATTTCACTACCTTCAGTGGTGGGATTTGAACCTAGATTACTAGTTCAGTGAAAATACCACTATGCCACCGCCTCCTTCGGTAAACTCACAGAAGAAAATACTTATTAACAACGGTCAGAACTGGTTTGCGAAACACGATGGGGTCGACTTCCTGCATAACAATGCGAATTTGCTGATAAGAAAATACGTACACCCAAAAATGGCATCATATGGTTTCCTCTCTTACACTAGCATGTAAACATAAAATGCGCTCCCCGATAAATAAAACCACAATCAGATAGAAGAATATTGGGTCCCGAGTCTCGTTATATGACTTGAAGCCATACTCTGACTAAGTGAGGAACATTGACCCTGTAATATCCTGCACAGGACCTATGGGGTGAGGATGCTTGTCTTCCACGTGTTCCTTGCGGAGTACAAGCTCCCTCGCTAGAGGCGGGGTATCCCAATTAACCAGTGCGTATAAGGTACTGACCAGATGGGAACCCGGTAAGGATCCATCGGGTAGTGTACATATTGTTTGTGTAAATAAAACATTGTTCTTATTTTACTCGATGCGGACTCCCCATGTCCTTATTAAAGACCCCCACATTACAGTTACCTCAAGCGTCGCCATCCAATAATAGGCCAAGACAAAATTTCATAGAATTAGACAAATACTTTCATTATCATAAATGTGGTCTTTCCACCAAATATGGGAGATTAGACGGAGTGATCTGATTACAACTTAAAGAAACATCTACATAATATTAATTATATATCCCAAAATTTACGACAAGTATCTGAACGTGATTCAAATAGATTTAGATATGTTTGGAACCTAACCAGTCTCACTCACTCAGGGATCATTTTAATATTTGATTGGTAAGGTGCAGAAGTCATAGGGTAGTAGTCATGGGCAACTTTAACTTTCCAAATATTGAGTGGAAACTCTTTAGATCAAATAGTTTGGATGGGGTGGTGTTTGTGCAGTGTGTCCAGGAAGCTTTTCTAACACAGTATGTAGATTGTCCGACCAGAGGAGGGGCAATATTGGATTTAGTACTGGGTAATGAGCCAGGGCAAGTGATAGATTTGTTAGTGGGGGAGCATTTTGGAGATAGTGACCACAATTCTGTGACTTTCACTTTAGTAATGGAGAGGGATAGGTACGTGCAACAGGGCAAGGTTTACAATTGGGGGAAGGGTAAATACGATGTTGTCAGACAAGAATTGAAGTGCATAAGTTGGGAACATAGGCTGTCAGGGAAGGACACAAGTGAAATGTGGAACTTGTTCAAGGAACAGGTGCTACGTGTCCTTGATATGTATGTCCCTGTCAGGCAGGGAAGAGATGGTCGAGTGAGGGAACCATGGTTGACAAGAGAGGTTGAATGTCTTGTTAAGAGGAAAAAGGTGACTTATGTAAGGCTGAGGAAACAAGGTTCAGACAGGGCATTGGAGGGATACAAGATAGCCAGGAGGGAACTGAAGAAAGGGATTAGGAGAGCTAAGAGAGGGCATGAACAATCTTTGGCGGGTAGGATCAAGGAAAACCCCAAGGCCTTTTACACATATGTGAGAAATATGAGAATGACTAGAGCGAGGGTAGGTCCGATCAAGGACAGTAGCGGGAGATTGTGTATTGAGTCTGAAGAGATAGGAGAGGTCTTGAACGAGTACTTTTCTTCTGTATTTACAAATGAGAGGGGCGATATTGTTGGAGAGGACAGTGTGAAACAGATTGGTAAGCTCGAGGAAATACTTGTTAGGAAGGAAGATGTGTTGGGCATTTTGAAAAACTTGAGGATAGACAAGTCCCCCGGGCCTGACGGGATATATCCAAGGATTCTATGGGAAGCAAGAGATGAAATTGCAGAGCCGTTGGCAATGATCTTTTCGTCCTCACTGTCAACAGGGGTGGTACCAGGGGATTGGAGAGTGGCGAATGTCGTGCCCCTGTTCAAAAAAGGGACTAGGGATAACCCTGGGAATTACAGGCCAGTTAGTCTTACTTCGGTGGTAGGCAAAGTAATGGAAAGGGTACTGAAGGATAGGATTTCAGAACATCTGGAAAGACACTGCTTGATTAGGGATAGTCAGCACGGATTTGTGAGGGGTAGGTCTTGCCTTACAAATCTTATTGAATTCTTTGAGGAGGTGACCAAGCATGTGGATGAAGGTAAAGCAGTGGATGTAGTGTACATGGATTTTAGTAAGGCATTTGATAAAGTTCCCCATGGTAGGCTTATGCAGAAAGTAAGGAGGCATGGGATAGTGGGAAATTTGGCCAGTTGGATAATGAACTGGCTAACCGATAGAAGTCAGAGAGTGGTGGTGGATGGCAAATATTCAGCCTGGATCCCAGTTACCAGTGGCGTACCGCAGGGATCAGTTCTGGGTCCTCTGCTGTTTGTGATTTTCATTAATGACTTGGATGAGGGAGTTGAAGCGTGGGTCAGTAAATTTGCAGACGATACGAAGATTGGTGGAGTTGTGGATAGTAAGGAGGGCTGTTGTCGGCTGCAAAGAGACATAGATAGGATGCAGAGCTGGGCTGAGAAGTGGCAGATGGAGTTTAACCCTGAAAAGTGTGAGGTTGTCCATTTTGGAAGGACAAATATGAATGCGGAATACAGGGTTAACGGTAGAGTTCTTGGCAATGTGGAGGAGCAGAGAGATCTTGGGGTCTATGTTCATACATCTTTGAAAGTTGCCACTCAAGTGGATAGAGCTGTGAAGAAGGCCTATGGTGTGCTCGCGTTCATTAACAGAGCGATTGAATTTAAGAGCCGTGAGGTGATGATGCAGCTGTACAAAACTTTGGTAAGGCCACATTTGGAGTACTGTGTACAGTTCTGGTCGCCTCATTTTAGGAAGGATGTGGAAGCTTTGGAAAAGGTGCAAAGAAGATTTACCAGGATGTTGCCTGGAATGGAGAGTAGGTCTTACGAGGAAAGGTTGAGGGTGCTAGGCCTTTTCTCATTAGAACGGAGAAGGATGAGGGGCGACTTGATAGAGGTTTATAAAATGATCAGGGGAATAGATAGAGTAGACAGTCAGAGACTTTTTCCCCGGGTGGAACAAACCATTACAAGGGGACATAAATTTAAGGTGAAAGGTGGAAGATATAGGAGGGATATCAGAGGTAGGTTCTTTACCCAGAGAGTAGTGGGGGCATGGAATGCACTGCTTGTGGAAGTAGTTGAGTCGGAAACATTAGGGACCTTCAAGCAGCTATTGGATAGGTACATGGATTACGGTAAAATGATATAGTGTAGATTTATTTGTTCTCAAGGGCAGCACGGTAGCATTGTGGATAGCACAAATGCTTCACAGCTCCAGGGTCCCAGGTTCGATTCCGGCTTGGGTCACTGTCTGTGCGGAGTCTGCACGTCCTCCCCGTGTCTGCGTGGGTTTCCTCCGGGTGCTCCGGTTTCCTCCCACAGTCCAAAGATGTGCGGGTTAGGTGAATTGGCCAATGATAAATTGCCCTTAATGTCCAAATTGCCCTTGGTGTTGGGTGGAGGTGTTGAGTTTGGGTAGGGTGCTCTTTCCAAGAGCCGGTGCAGACTCAAGGGCCGAATGGCCTCCTTCTGCACTGTAAATTCAATGATAATCTATGATTAATCTAGGACACAGGTTCGGCACAACATCGTGGGCCGAAGGGCCTGTTCTGTGCTGTATTTTCTATGTTCTATGTTCTATGGTATCATTTTCAAAACATTATCTTTTTAAAAAATATATATTTATTAAAGTTTTTTAACACAGTTTTTCTCCCTTACAAACAATAAACCCCCCCCCCCCCCCACCTCGTAACAAAACAAAAACGAGAAATTGCGCAGAGCAAGATATATACATGGCAAAATGATATATTTACACAGCTTTGTACACTGGCCCTCACCCGTACGTGCCAGTTTCCCCAACCCTTCATGTTATCTCTTGCTCATCCACCCTCCCAGGCAGTTTCCCCAACCCTTCATGTTATCTCTTGCTCATCCACCCTCCCAGGCAGTCCCCCCCCCAAGGTTGCTGCTGCTGCTGACCGACCTTCCTCTAACGCTCCGTGAGATAGTCTAGGAACGGTTGCCACCGCCTGTAGAACCCCTGCGCAGACCCTCTCAAGGCAAACTTAATCCTCTCCAACTTTATGAACCCAGCCATATCATTTATCCAGGCCTCCAGGCTGGGGGGCTTCGCCTCCTTCCACATTAGCAAGATCCTTCGCCGGGCTACTAGGGACGCAAAGGCCAGAATGCCGGCCTCTTGCGCCTCCTGCACTCCCGGTTCATCCACTACTCCAAATATTGCTTGACCCGGACTTTCACCACCTGAGATATTGCTCCCGCCACTCCTCTCCAGAACCCCTCCAATGCCGGGCACTACCAAAACATATGGACATGGTTCACCGGGCTCCCTGAGCACCTTCCACATCTGTCCTCTATCCCAAAGAACCTACTCAACCTCGCCCCCGTCAAGTGCGCTCTGTGGATCACCTTAAATTGTATCAGGCTGAGCCTGGCACACGAGGAGGAGGAATTAACCCTACCTAGGGCATCAGCCCACAGACCTTCCTCGATCTCCTCCCCCAGCTCCTCCTCCCATTTACCCTTCAACTCTTCTACCAGCGCTTCCCCCTCTTCTTTCAACTCCTGATGTATTTCAGACACCTTGCCCTCCCCGACCCATACACCCGAGATCACCCTATCTTGAACTTCTTGTGCCGGGAGCAACGGGAATTCCCTCCCCTGTCGCCTCACAAAAGCCCTCACCTGCATATATCTAAAGGCAATTCCCGGGGGTAACTCGAACTTCTCCTCCAGTGCCCCTAGGCTCGCAAACGTCCCGTCGATGAACAGGTCCCCCATTCTTCCAATCCCCGCCCGATGCCAACTCTGGAACCCCCCGTCCATCTTCCCCGGGACAAACCGGTGGTTACCCCCGATTGGGGACCACACCGATGCTCCCATTGCACCCCGGTGCCGTCTCCACTGGCCCCAGATCCTTAGCGTTGCCGCCACCACCGGGCTTGTGGTATACTTTGTCGGCGAGAGCGGCAGTGGTGCCGTCACCAACGCCCCCAGGCTCGTTCCTTTACAGGACGCCATCTCCATCCTCTTCCATGCCGCCCCCTCTCCCTCCATAACCCACTTGCGGATCATCGTCACATTTGCTGCCCAGTAGTAGCTCCCCAGGTTTTGCAGCGCCAACCCTCCTCGGTCCCTACTGCGTTCCAGGAACCCTCTCCTTACTCTCGGGGTCTTATTCGCCCACACAAACCCAATAATACTCCTGCCTACTCTCTTAAAAAAGGCCTTAGTGATCACGATGGGAAGGCACTGAAACACAAACAGAAACCTCGGAAGGACCACCATTTTGACCGACTGCACTCGACCCACCAGCGAGAGCGGTAACATGTCCCATCTTTTGAAATCCTCCTCCATTTGTTCCACCAACCTCGTCAGATTCAGTTTATGTAGGGTCCCGCAACTTCTGGCTATCTGGATCCCCAGATACCGAAAGCTCCCCTCTGCCCTCCTCAGCGGTAGGTCCCCTATCCCTCTTTTCAAAACATTATCCATGTCACAGTTTAAAAAAAAATTTAGAGCACCCAATTAATTTTTTCCAATTAAGGGGCAATTTAGCATGTTCAATCCACCTACCTTGCACATCTTTGGGTTGTGGGGGCGAAACACACGCAAACACGGGTAGAATGTGCAAACTCCACACGGACAGTGACCCAGAGCCGGGACTGAACCTGGGACCTTGGCCCCGTGAGACTGCAGTGCTACCACTGCGCCACCGTTCTGCCCATCGATGTCACAGTTATCGTGGGCAGCACGGTAGCATGGTGGTTAGCACAATTGCTTCACAGCTCCAGGGTCCCAGGTTTGATTCCGGCTTGGGTCACTGTCTGTGCGGAGTCTGCACATCCTCCCCGTGTGTGCGTGGGTTTCCTCCGGGTGCTCCGGTTTCCTCCCACAGCCCAAAGATGTGCGGGTTAGGTGGATTGGCCATGATAAATTGTCCTTAGTGTCCAAAATTGCCCTTAGTGTTGGGTGGGGTTACTGGGTTATGGGAATACGGTGGAAGTGTTGACCTTGGGTAGGGTGCTCTTTCCAAGAGCCGGTGCAGACTCGATGGGCCGAATGGCCTCCTTCTGCACTGTAAATTCTATGATAATCTATGATTAAAGTTTAAGCTTGGGATCCTCTATGAGAAATAAGAACTAGCTATCTTCTCTTTTTCTGGAATTATCGAACTTCACGATTTATGATTCCCAAGTAAACACTGAGTTGCATGCCTCCTTATTTCAATAAACTTTGTGTGCTTAAACATTTATATTGTCTCACTTAGTTTTGTATCAATAACTCGAGGAACTCAACTCCTTTTACTCAGTTAATGGTAGGGAGTTGGGGAGAGTTACAGAACAAAGAGATCTAGGGGTACAGGTTCATAGCTCCTTGAAGGTGGAGTCGCAAGTGGACAGGGTAGTGAAGAAGGCTTTCAGCATGCTAGGTTTTATTGGTCAGAATATTGAATACAGGGCGGCACGGTGGTGCAGTGGTTAGCCCTATTGCCTCACGGCGCCGAGGTCCCAGTTTCGATCCCGACTCTGGGTCACTGTCCGTGTGGAGTTTGCACATTCTTCCCGTTTTTGTGTGGGTTTCACCCCACAACCCAAAGATGTGCAGGGTAGGTGGATTGGCCACGCTAAATTGCCCCTTAATTGGAAAATGAATTGGGTATCTACATTTAAAAAAAATATATTGAATACAGGAGTTGGGAAGTCTTGTTGATGTTGTACAAGACATTGGTAAGACTACACATGGAATACTGTGTTCAGCTCTGGTCACCAGGAAGGATATTATTAAACTAGAAAGAGTGCAGAAGAGATTTACGAGGATGCTACCAGGACTTGACGGTCTGAGTTATAAGGAGAGGCTGGATAGGCTGGGACTTTTTTCCTTGGAGTGTAGGAGGCTTAGGGGTGATCTTATAGAGGTCTGTAAAATAATGAGGAGCATCGATAAGGGAGATAGTCAACACCTTTTCCCAAAGGTAGAAGAGTCTAGGACGAGAGGGTATAGGTTTATGGTGAGAGGGGAGAGATACAAAAGAGACCAGAGGGGAGATTTCTTCACACAGAGGGTGGTGAGCATCTGGAACGGGCTGCCAGAGGCAGTGGTAGAGGCGGGTACAATTTTGCCTTTTAAAAAACTGTTAGACAGTTACATGGGCAGGGTGGGTATAGAGGGATATGGACCAAATGTGGGCAAGTGGAACTAGCTTAGTGATAGAAACTGGGCGGCATTGGCAAGCTGGGCCGAAGGGCCTGTTTCCATGCTGCAATCATCTTTGACTCTATGACTCAAAGTCCTGTTCTCTCTTGGTGGGGGAATATTTGTTGAGGTGTCCCACCTGGACCCTTAAAATATCCATGGAAATTAAACAAATTAAAAATAATACTAATAATAATCTAGTGTCACAAGTAGGCTTACATTAACACTGCAATGGTTACTGTGAGAATCCCCTAGTTGCCATCTGTTCGGGTACACAGAGGGTGAATTCAGAATGTCCAATTCACCTAACAAGCAGCTCTTTCGGGACTCGTGGGAGGAAACCGGAGCACCCGGAGGAAACCCACGCAGACACGGGGAGAACGTGCAGACTTCGCACAGATCCAAGCGGGGAATCGAACCTGGGACCCTGGCGCTGTGAAGCAACAATGCTAACCCGAAAAGATAATAATCTCAGGTGTTTTCTTTCCTTCGAGGAAGGACTGATAAGACTCTGCAGACTCAGGGCGGGATTTTCCAGCTGTTACTACCAGCGTTATCTTCCTGTCCTGCCAATGGGTCCGGAAGATCCCACCACTGGTGAATGACGGGCTGCCTCCGCCGCTGCCGCAATATAAATGCGAGGAGGGAATCCCACCCCCCTGCTAAGTGTGCTTGGGTCCTGAATCTCTCTACCAAGGACTGAGGGAATTGAGAGTTATGCCTGATCGGGAATAACACCAAAATGGAGTCAGGATTGTAAAACACCACACTCTGTTCAGATCCCGCAGGATTTTGAGCACCTCGTCAAATCCCCTCTCAACATTCTCCTCTCGCAAGGGAATAATGATCCTGCTGAAAAATATTGGGCGGGATTCTCTGTTCCCCGATGACGATAGCGGAATCAGCGATCGGGCAGAGAATCCGTGTTTACGACCGAATCGGGGGCGGCGCCTGTTTTCGGATGCTCCGCCCCCTCCAAAACAGCGTCATCGAGGAGTACGCCGCACGCCATTGGGACGGCCTCAGGACGTCACCTGAAGGCCCTCCCCCCCGATGCTCCAACCCCGAGGGGCCGAGTCCCCGACTGCGTGGGGCACTTGCGCTCTCAGTTTTTATGAACCCGGCATGGCAGCTGCGGTCCGTGTTCAGCGCCGCCAACAGTCGGCCGGGAGTCGTGCTGCTGGCCGGAGAGGGCTTCAGCGAGGGCTAGGGGGCCTGGTCGGGGGTGGCCAGGGGATGGCGAGGGGGTGTCCAGGGAGGCACTATCTGGCAGGTCGGGACCACGCGTGGGTGGCGCCATGTTGTACGGCGCGACCGCTGCAGGTCATCGCCGTGCGCGTGCACGGCCACGGACCCGGTAATCCTCCAGGCGTTTATATCGGGAAGACCGTGCATTTTACGTGGCGCGGCTGCTCGCCCCTCACTGGTCGGAGGATCGGTACTGGGGCCTCGCCGATAATTTTGGCGTAAAGCCAGACACTCCCTCCGGACATAGCCTGAGCATCGGAGAATCCAGCCACTTAAGTCCTGAGAGGACTTGACAGGGTAGAGCTGAAGCATTGGTTCCCACTGTGGGACCAACTAGAACTAGGGGATACAGTTTAGAAATAAAGGGTTGATTTCTCTGTTTGGGAAACTATGGGCTGGATTTTCCGATTCCGATGCTATGTGTCTAGTCTTGTGACGGAAAAGTCAGAGCCGCACCCTCACCAAAGCTCTGCCAGCTGCGCCACCTAAAACCCCCAGCGTTCGCTGCAGATACGGGCAGAGAATTGCCGGGTCAGTGACAGCGCATGCGTACGGCGGCGACCTGCAGCGGTTGAACCGTACATGGCACTGGCCGGGCGTGGACCCGGCCTGCCAGATAGTGCCCCCTGTGACCATCCCCTCACCACCCGCGGACCACCGCCAACCAGTCCCCCCAGCCCCGGCCGAAGCCTCCCCCCTCCCCGCCCGCGGAACGGCTCCCCCCCTCCCCCCCAATTGTAGTGGTGCTGCGCGAGTTTGGGGAAACCTCAGACCACACGTGACCCACGCCATCGGGATGTCGGCCCATTGGGCGGAGCATCGGGGCAGTGCCTTCAGCTGACGTCCTGAAAATAGGCACCACCCCCCCCCCCCCGATTTCGGCATCAAAAGGGATTCTCCGCCCAATCACCGAAAGCGATTTTGGGGTCGGCAATCGGAGAATCCCGCCCGATGTTCTCCCACTGGAGCTGAATTGCGCCATTTTTACGATCCCCTTCGGGTCGTAAAGCAGGATGTAATTCAGTGTTCCACGCCATGCAGTTTTATACATGGTAGGGAATATGAGGGATTCCCAGGGAATCCCGCCATCTTGAGTGGGCGGCCCGATAGCAAAGTCTAGTGGCCAGCCACCCCTGCCCCACTGCAAATCGGCCCCGCCCACCTCCGGATTTCCTGGATGCTCCTCCCACTCCCAAATATGGGAGTGACCTGACCTGCTCCTTCCTGTTACAGGGAATCCCCCCAGGGACCCCTGTAATAGGGGGAACCACCAAGGATCCCTGTAATAGGGGGACCTCCCACCCCCCCCACAGAAATCCCTGTAATAAGGGGGCCCCAAAGCTAGAGAGCTGTCCAGACAGGGGCATTGGCAAGCATTATAGCTGCAGTACTTACCTTGCATCTCCACATGTCCATTCCTCGCAGGGGAGCAACAGCCATTAGCATCAAGCCTTTCATAGCTTTACGGTAATGGTCTGTGATTGACAGATTTCACAAACCATCTGCAGCTTTGACCCATTCATATCCCTGCATGCTTCAGTGGCCAAATGGTGAAACCCCAATATTTATAAACATTGACCACATCAAAGAGATGTAAGTGCATTCCAAGCACTGAGTACATTCTAATCTCTCAAGCATGTGATTTCACTGCACTTACACATCTTTTATGTGGTTAGCACTGCTGCCTCACAGCACCAGGGATCCAGGGTCCATTCTGGCCTGAGTTTGCACGTTCTTCCCGTGTCTGCGTGGGTTTCCTCTGGGTGCTCCGGTTTCCTTCAACAGTCCAAAGATGTGCAGGTTAGGTGGAATGGCCATGCTAAAATTATCCCTTAGTGTCCAGAGATGTGCAGGTTAGGTGGGAGTGAGTCTACGTAGGGTGCTCTTTCAGAGGGTAGGTGCAGGCTCGATGTGCCAAATGACCTCCTCCTGCACTGTAGGAGTTCTATGGAAAAAGGGAGGGCTTCCTGTCTGAGGCCCTGCACACCCTAGTTTAAAATTGTGACCAGGTCGGGGCGGGCAGGATTGTGGAGGGAATCCCATCCATGCAATGTTATGCTCTCCCCCAGACTCAGAATCTGCCAGGGGGGTGGGGGTGTTAGAATTCTGGCCCAGGACTTGATGGCCAAGAAAGGTTCATTCATAACATGGCCAAACGTTGAGTATTAACTTGTAAATCCTTCAAACACGTGCCTATAGCATGCGGTAAGATGGGAGCGACTCCTGGTTTGCAAGGTACACTGCTTAAACATCCATTTCTTAAAGGTATTCTCACATGACACAGTTGAATCAGATGAAACAAATTTTCCTAGAATGCAAAATACTAAATTGATTCGATTAGCCCCTTTAAAACGCAAACGGGTGAAAGTTGGAAGCAAAGAAGTCGATGATGAAGGTACGGTTATCACTAAAACCAGATTTGACCACCATTGGGTTCATGATGTAGCAGACCCTGAAAAAATTGACAGATGGTCTAAAGATCTTCAACACCCAAAAAAGGGTGGTATGACCACATGGGATCAACTTCACAGATTGCAATCTATTTACCACCTCCACCCATTTGATGGAGTACAAATTCTGACTATTATGGTAGGCATACGTTGGAACGTAGCCCTAGATGCTTCTTGTCTGTGCGCGTTACATGATTGTCCATGAGGTGGCTACGTATTGTAGTGATCGCTGCATGCGCAGGGGGGGGGTCACTTCCGCATTGGCCATCGTGGAGGCTATAGCCGAGGCGGAAGGAAAAGAGTGCCCCCGCGGTACAGGCCCGCCCGCGGATCGGTGGGCCCCGATCGCGGGCCAGGCCACCGTGGGGGCACCCCCCCGGGGCCAGATCGGCCCGCGTCCCCCCCCAGGACCCCGGAGCCCGCCCGCGCCGCCAGTCCTGCCGGTAAGAGAGGTGGTTTGATTCACGCCGGCGGGACTGACATGACAGCAGCGGGACTTCGGCCCATCGCGGGCCAGAGAATCGCCGGGGGGGGGGGGCCCGGCGACCGGCGCAGCGCGGCGCGATTCCCGCCCCCGCCAAATTTTCGGTGCCGGAGAATTTGGCGGCCAGCGGGGGCGGGATGCACGCCGCCCCCCCCCGGTGATTCTCCCACCCGGCGGAGGGTCGGAGAATCCCGCCCCTTATCACAACTAAATTCTTCACTCAATTTCAATAATGGAAAAATCACCTGGTCCATTAGACACATCAAAAAAGATGAAATACAAAATCATCCAATTTGGGCAAAAGATAAAAATGATTGTGGCCTTTTGAAAATGGAACCAGTCACTTTTATGGGATCCGCTCCAACTTGTACAAAACAATACCCTATTAATAAAACTTCAATTCAAGGCATTCTACCTATAATAAAACAACTTGAAGAAAGGGGTATTTTAGTATTTTAGTGCGCATTCATAGCTCATCAAACAGCCCTGTATGGCCTGTAAAAAAGGCTAATGACACGTGGCTTTGACCACAGAAGAGCAAATCAATTCATTGTCAGAAAAGCTCCTTTAGTTGCAGATGCATCTACAATCTTTAACTCTTTAACTCCTGACCTTCAATGGTTTTCAGTCATTGACATGGCAAATGGTTTCTGGTCAGTACCACTAGCTAAGTGAGTACAAGCATGGTTTGCTTTTACAGTCAATCAGCAACAGTACACATGGACTAGACTACCGCAAGGTTTTCACAATAGCCCAACTGTTTACCACATGGCTGTGATGAACGGTTACTGCCTTATCATCATGTAAGGTGATGTCCCCTTTAAGACCGGGCTTGGAACCCTGGGGACTCCGCCTCTGGCTCCAACCATCTGGGAGCCATACATAAAGGGCTGCCTCATGGTCTGTGTAACAGTCAGCTCTCGTCTCTAGCTCTAGCATAGTTATTAGTCTAATAAAGCCTTCTTTACAGTTTAATTTCTAAGCGTCATTATTGAGGGTACCTCAATGGCTCTACAGAATCATCTCAGGCAAGTGCCTGATCTGCCTTCCACCATTATCCAGTATGTAGATGATGTTCTGATAGCCTCCATCAATAAAGATGATCATGAGAAAGATCGACGCGTGGTCCTGAACCACCTCAGTACTAATGGTCACATAGCTGGCTTTGCCAAAGCCCAGATTTCCCAAGAAGAAGTTGTCTACTTAGGTCAGAAAATATCCAAAGGAAAAAGGTAACTTACTCAGGACAGAACGTCTGCCATCAAAACAGCTAAAGAACCCTGAACTGTACAGGCAGTAAGATCCTTGTTGTGACTGTAATTTTAACAGAAATTGGATTGATTCTTATATTCAGTTATGCCAGCCATAGAATTATCTTTTAAAAGGAAACAGAAAATCAAAGGATCCAGTTAATCTCAATTCAGAACTGAAGCAATCATTTCTAAATTTGAAACAGGTTCTGTGTTCAGCTCCAGCCTTAGAAAAAAAAAATGAAAATCGCTTATTGTCACAAGTAGGCTTAATGAAGTTACTGTGAAAAGCCCCTAGTCGCCACATTCCGGCGCCTGTTCGGGGAGACTGGTACGGGAATTGAACTGTGCTGCTGGTCTGCTTTCAAAGCCAGCGATTTAGCCCTGTGCTAAACCAACCAAACACGACTGCAGTATTAGCTCAGGAACATGGTGATCTGTTAAGACCGGTTGGATACTATTCCCTTAAACTTGACAATGTGGCACTAGAATTTGGCAGCTGTTTACGAGCCATGGAAGCCACATGTCGAACTGTAATGGCAACATCAGGGCTTGTCCTAGACCAAAAGTTAACCATTAAATGTCCACACTCAGTCCATTCTCTCCTATCCATGAACAGCGGGTCACACGTTACATCAGCTAGATGGACTAGATGAACAGCAGTTTTGGAAGCTCCCAACCTATATTTTCACAAAGCCAGCCCTGTAAACCCATCATTTTTGCTCCCGCTTCCCGAGGAACAAAAGGGAGGAGAGGGAGAAGGACATTACTGTGTGAAAATAATAGAGGAAATGGAAGTAGTACGCTTGGTAGAAGAAGAGCCACTACAGAACCCAGATTTAATCCTATTCACTGATGGTTCCTCTTTTATTGACAAGGGTATCAAAAAAGCTGGGTGAGCAGTCACAAGCCCATACAAAGTATTAGTAAAAGGAAGTTTGCCCCCAGGTACATCAGCTCAGTAGGCCAAATTAAAAGCACTAACAGAAGCATGTCATGTGGCAAGAGATAAAACTGCTAACATCTATGCTGACTCCAGATATGGTTTTGGCGTAGCACGTGATTTTGGCCATCTGTGGAGAAAAAGAGGATTTTTCACAACAGTAGATACACCTATCCGAAATGGAAAGGAAGTACGAGATCTTCGAGACCTTACCAAAAGAAAAGAAATATCAGTTCCAAAATGTAAAGCCCATACTCATGAGGACACTATGGAAGCAAGCGGAAATGCTCTTGCGGACCAAGCAGCAAGGGAAGCTGCCTCCCTTTGTGCCTCCCAATGGCATCAGGAATTCAGTCACATTTACAAATTGGGAGTAACCACCTTATTACATGATTTACGTGAAATGCAGAATGATTGCACAATGGAAGAAAATGGACATGGTTAGAATCAGGTATTCAGCCATATGATGATGAAATTTGGAGAGAAGTTCAAACTTATAAAAAAGTCGCACCACAATCACTAATGCCCTTCTTAGCTCAACAAGTTCATTCATGGGGACATATATCACCTCAACAAATGATGGATCGATTCCATGGTGTGGTAAAGGATTCAAAAACATGCACAATGAGTATCAAACCTTGTAACCTGTCAAAAGAATAACTTGGGTCCTATAACATCAATGCCTCAATTAAGAGCTCCTGCCCCCGCAGGCCCATTCCAGGACATACAGGTAGATTACATCATCCTTCCTAAATGTCAACAATACAATGCCGTTCTTGTAATAGTGGATAAATTCTCCAGATGGGTGGAAGCTACTCCAGCTAGAAGAGGGACAGCTGCCCATACAGCCAAAGTGCTGTGCAAAGACTTTATCTCCAGATGGGGAGTACCAGCTGGCATTGACTCAGACAATGGATCCCACTTCACAGGTGCTGTTTGTAAGGAAGTCTGTAGACTACTAAACATTGACTGGAATTTACACTGTCCTTATCATCCACAACCATCAGCACAAGTGGAACGTATGAACCGAACTTTGAAAGAAAGACTGTCTAAATACAACCAGGAAGGCATGAACTGGGTCCAAGCTTTGCCAATAGTATTATGCAGTATTAGAGCTACACCAAACAGAACAACAGGCCTGAGTCCATTTGAAATCATCACAGGCAGACCAATGTCTCTGCCAGGAACTATTGATTTGCGGAAAGCAGACTGTCATTTAATGAGTGATACTTTGCTGAATTATTGTCAAAATCTAACAAATGCTGTTAGTTCTGCCTCTCAACAGGTGTTAGCTGCGTGGGGAGATCCTCCAGAAGGTGGGCACGACCTGGTGCCTGGTGAAGAAGTGTACGTCAAAAAGCTGCATAACGAACCCTTAGGATCAAAGTGTGAAGGACCATTCGTAATCCTTCTCACCACCCAATTCGCTGTAAAGTTAAAAGGAAAGAAAAGTTGGATTCACGCATCACACGTGAAGCGCACGTATAAATATTAAGATCTTGTAAAATGTTTACTGTAATATTCATTTTCAGTTATTTGATTGGCTTTGTAAATGTTGTACCAGAACTGAATAAGAACACATTCCTTTACACATCTAAGATATATGCTAAAAATTTCTACATTTCCAATTGTTGGGTATGCATTGCAACCCCTACTAACTCAGGAGAGGGTATTCCCTTTCTAACTATTCCCTTTAATGCTTCAGAAACAGCAGAATGGCACATCTATCAAAGTGTCCCTCGCTCTGCAGTGGTCCGTTCTGGAGCATACTCATGTGAAAAAGGAAGGTACAAGATTTATTTACAGAAACTTATTAAATTATGGAAATCTGCAGGCTATCCACTAAACAGCTTTTCAGAATGGCACCAACTTAAGTATAACCCTAACAATAATCCTCAATATATTAGCCTCCCAACAATATTAAACAAAAAGGATCAATATGCCTCATTAGTAATCTCTCTAAAGGAATGAAAATGGGTAATAGTGTTTGTACTAATTATTTAGATGTTAACACAGCCTAGAAATGTACGCAAGATTTATTACAAAGAATTAAATGGTCCTCAACAATAACAGGCATACATAATTGTTATTTTATACTAATGATTTTTTAATTATAATAATTTTTGCTGAAATGCTTGTAATGCAATGCTTATCCACTCTATTGTTTAAAATTACAATGACAATAGGAATGAGTTATTCTTTGCGCTTTTACCTATCCTATTGCATTAATGGTGTCTTTTATCTTATTGTGATAATATCGCACTTATTCTTTCGATTTATCAAAAGGGCCGACTGTAGAAGTCAGCTATTTTTCTAGCAGGGGCTGGTTTAGCACACTGGGCTAAATCGCTGGCTTTTAAAGCAGACCAAGGCAGGCCAGCAGCACGGTTCAATTCCAGTACCAGCCTCCCCGAACAGGCGCCGGAATGTGGCGACTAGGGGCTTTTCACAGTAACTTTGTTTGAAGCCTACTTGTGACAATAAGCGATTTTCATTTCATTTCATTTCTATAGGTAAAAGTGATAGGTAAAAGATAGCTATTTAGCATTAAGCCCCTAGTCTATTAAATACCATTTTAATACCCACTCATAACCTCAGGTCATTTCAAAACACATATTCAGCATGCAAAACATAGCTTCAACAGAACACAGAAACAGATAGATTAAAGCAGCATTCTTATTTAGCTAACAAATACATTTGCAAGATAAAGTGACCAAGGACAGGGCAGGTTCCATGACAACAGCATAGAACGTAAAGGAGCCATTGTCTTAACAGTCAAGTCAGCAATAATCCAGTTCAGGTTGCTTGCGATAACGGCACTGAATCACATTCCATAGCACATATAAGAATTCATTAATGAAACATTTCAAGTTAATGTTGCACATTACAGACAGACAGCTAAACGTTGGATCAAACGTATTTGATTCTAACCCAAACCAATTAGGATTACATAGGGGTATAGCTAGATGGCTAAAGACTGATATGATTTAGTATAACCATGATAGTTCGTACGGCCATATTCCATTCCGGAATCAGTCTATACTTTGATTTAACTATTTGCTGTCTCTCTGTCTTTCATATTTCACTTTCTAACTCTGACTTTTGAAGTTATTGCAAGCTGTTTGCCGTAAGCAAGAAAATCATTTCTGTATTATTTGAAAGTTGAATTGTCTGCAAAATTGCTTCTCTTTGAGTCCTTTTGCTAGCTGGACTTGTTAGAGAGCAAGATTTAAATGATTCTCAATTGTAATCAAGAGAGACAAATAAAACAATTCTCATTTGCACCTGAGAAGTGTTAACTCAAATTTCTACTGAGTTTCAGTGTTTGCAAGTGCCACTAAATCCGCATGGTAGATCTCTACAACTGATGAAATTGAGTACTTTCTGTCCAGTCTGGTCTCAATCAAAAGGCTGAGTTCGGATTTGTAGATATTGTTTTATTTTATTTCAAATAGCTTGCAAGCCAGACTCACTCTGATAACAGCAGGACCAATACTGTTCCTGAGATCCCCAGAGCAAGTGAGTGAAAACAAAGCACATAACATCTTATACACATGAACATAGAATCAAGTTTCACACACGACCAAATAAGGTAACGGTGACAAATACAAGATTTTTATAGATCCTTTTCCCACATTCCTTGACCTGGCCATGTAACCTGACCTCCACAACCACTGATCCTGATAGGCCCATTACACATTTCTTCCCTTGGGCCTCTTTCTCCCAGCATCCTTTGCAGTATCCTTTGTGCAAAGAACTGGTCCTAATAGCTACCCATCCCCCTCTCTCCGTGCTTTGTCCAATCTCTTTGTTCACTCCCTGCAACCCAATGCACTATTCTAACTGGTCATCCCAGTCTAATGCTCTTTTCTTTAGTTCAATTCCTCATTCTCTCCTTTTATCATTCTATGATAACTACTATGCTTCCTCCTAACCAACATGCCTGTTCGCTACCCGCCGACAACGGGACACCATTGTTGTTGTGGCAGGTGCATTGGCCTGACGTCTGGGTTATGCTACATCTCTGTTCCGTGCAGTTGGAAAACAGACATGTTATATTTTCTTTCACCTCTGCCACGAGGGTCTCTATTGCTAGAGAAATGTTTGGGTAGGTATGCCCCCTAACGTTCAAAAAGTGTGCTACCAATTCGCCAGACCAACAATAGTCCTGTTGCTATCTCGGTCCAAATTCGGATTTTGGTTAGGCATAAAACTTCCAGTGTCCATTATAAACATCCCCGGGTTAATAACCTGTATCAATGTCTGGTCTGAAAGACCGTCCCGCAATTCATTACATTCCGTACATAAACACCTCATCACATTTTTACAGCCACTGGCTCTCCATTCGGGTTCCTTCTCATTTGATGGTCGCCAGTAACGGGATGTCATCTTGGTGAGTGGTGATGGGCCGAGACTATCGGCATCATCCGAGCCACAGTCATCTTACAACACATATTAAGGCATCCAATGATTATACAATATACAATCATAATAACAAGTATTATCAATCCATGCATCAGGTAAAATCCCATGACCGAGCTATGAGAGCTCACTCTGAGCTGAATCCTGCTGTAGGGTTTATATCCCCCTTCTAGTTGTACTGACTAGCAGCTATCCCCGATCCTTGTCATTTGTGTGTACATGTCATGATTTGTAAACTGTGCACGGAAATCAACTGTAAATTCATCCATCCCGCAGACCAGTGTCGATAGACTCTTTGTATTGTTCTTTCCTCAAGTCCAATCACTGTGAACCATAGGTGTCGCTACTCAGGAAGGTAACACAATAGCTATATCCGTGTGTTCCAGTACCTCCAAGGCATCTGATTACCTTGGCGTAGCAGCACCGTAGAAGCTTCCCCATGTCCCTTAGAAACAGCACACAACTCAGTCCATCAGCGACCTAAAAGGTTTTTATCCCTCACTGGTATTTTCTTTTGGAAGTGCTTTCCGTTTTGCATTGGAATGGTAAATTATGGTATCATGTACTATCCACTGATTATCTTGCTTTATGAATTGCAGAAGCTTCAATCAATCCTGTTTCTATTCCTGACTTCCTCACACTAATGTCGAACATTGTACTGAACCATGTAGCCTGCCAGCCTGGCTTACATGAGACAATACTCAGTTTTCTTCAAATCCCCTTTGTCCGTTATCATTTTCCTTACAACATGGAGTGTATACTTGCCATTATTTGTTTGTTTGTTTTTTTACTTTGCAATAACACCACTTGCACATTTAATACAGTCAACTTTTGGGGTCACAACCCAATTGAATCCATACATAACAGTCCCTAACAACTTACAAGACATTTCGGCCGTAATAACTATTACACTCTCCAATGCCATATTGTTTGCTGCATTGGTTACAAATTTCCCGCCGTGGCATCAAGCTGCCAAAATTCCTAAACTATTGGCATTTAAAATGCGGGGGTTCCTCGTCAGTCGCTGCCGTCTGCCGAGACCCTGAATAACTCCACCGCGTAGTACATACCCCGTGGAGACCACAGATCATCCATCAACTAATGTCCAGTTCGAGATGTCTGACCGGAGGTTTCACTATTCAGTAATAATTTGATATTTTGATTAACCCGTAAGGTTTTTCTTCCGGGGCTCTGTCATTTAATTCCCTCAAATATGTAGCCAATTGTATCATTAGTTTCCGCCCCCCATACTGTCTAAAACATTCTTCTCTGGAGAGTAGTTCTCGTTCTTCGTCTGTGTTATTTTTGCTTCATCTGAAAACCAAATGAAGAGGTCAAAGGCGGAGAGGGCCCTATTCCTTAATTTGTATCTTTCTATTCTTGTTTGGATGTTCCAGAAGTGCCCTCTCCAGGACTTCTGGATTTCCATTTAATTCCCCCCTTTTTTTTCTCATCCTTGACATACATCATACGATTAAGGCCTGTTAGGCCTCCTCCTCCTATCATTGCACTCCTGAGTGAGACTCGAAGAATCTCAAACTCCTCTTTTGCTAACTCAGTGATCCAAGCGGGTTGAAATTTTCCCTGATACATGTCGGATAGTGCTACTGCATTTACTTTAATTTCTTTAATTTTGATTACGACCGGAGTTTTATGAAAGTAATTTCCAACCATGACATTTTTACTTTATCATCTGTCCTATCAATGCTGCTAACATGTTTCAATTCACTGGCATCCCGCTCCACTGATTACATATTACTAGTAAGTGCAGTTATCCCCTGCCACTCATAACCAAACATTCTTTTTCCCTTGTCCGAGCGGTTTGGGGATATGATCTATCCCGTGGCATCATTGCAGTGATACAGTTTCTAAACACTGTTAGGTTAATTTTACATCCCCGGGTCATCCCAACACCTCTTAAACTACGTACTCCCTCACTAATTGGTACCACAAGTTTGTCACTTCTTCACAATCCTGCACATCCTTTCCCAATCACTCCGTCTTCAGCTTGGTTTTCTCTGCAGTAATTATAATTTATCATTATCACACCATCCCATGGTCAAAAGCTATCATGTGGTCACAAACCTCGATCATCAGTGTTGCCTGATGTTTCACAAAACAATCATGACAACTGAATTCCCCAAATTTCCCTGGGAGCCGAAGCATTTCCCTACTTCTGTCGTTCTAAATGCAATATCAACTCACCTGAATGCTATATCTGCCATTCTCCTAGGCTTCATATGATTACTCCCTGTCCAAACTACTGGGCTACAGAATGTGCCACATCCTTGACACGATGTTTCATTATGTTCACAATGAATCATTTTAAACTGAGGTCCATTAATAACAGCCCTAGATCTATCATCCCATATTCTCAGTTCCTTACTGATTATGTTTCTTCGTTTGCTGCCGAATGGTTGCCTATGGATTATAATAATCCCTCTGTTATTATTGAATTGTGTCGGATGTTTTAGTTCTGATACAATTCCTTTGCTCCAGATGCCACTGATTCTCTAATTCAACCTCCCCCGTGCTGCTATCAGCTTTGATTAAAAAGTACAAATTACTTTTGCTGCTCCAAGGAAAAAGAGGGCCTGCATACTCTAGTGACCATTCTTCCATCGGTGTCGCAGTTTTTTTCTATGCTACTCCCTGTTTCTTTACTCCCTGTTTCTCCACCATTTTCTTTCCTGAATTTAAAAAAAATGGATGCCCACCTGGCTTGTTCCTCGTCCTCCTTAACTTTACTACCATCCGTATATACCACCCAAGCATTTACCAACTCTGTTCTGCTAACTGATTTATCAAGTTTCTGTCCCTTTATAATGTTATGAATAAACATTAAGGCAGGGTTTAAAAGAATAGTTTCCCATCTTTCCCATTGAGCTGTATTCACACCTTGCTGGCAACCCTGTCTCTTGGTCAACTCTGTCAATTCTAAAAATTCAGTTATGACATAAATTTCCTTCCCAGCTGATAAATTTTCAATCTCTGCTATCCTTTTTGTTATGGCTGCCAGACATTTTGCGATGTCCAAAAACTTTTGTTCAGCCCTTGCCCAATTTCCTGTTTGATAGGTGTCTGAGTACTATGATTAACAAGCACCATACATAGAACATAGAACATAGAACAATACAGCGCAGTACAGGCCCTTCGGCCCACGATGTTGCACCGAAACAAAAGCCATCTAACCTACACTATGCCATTATCATCCATATGTTTATCCAATAAACTTTTAAATGCCCTCAATGTTGGCGAGTTCACTACTGTAGCAGGTAGGGCATTCCACGGCCTCACTACTCTTTGCGTAAAGAACCTACCTCTGACCTCTGTCCTATATCTATTACCCCTCAGTTTAAAGTTATGTCCCCTCGTGCCAGCCATTTCCATCCGCGGGAGAAGGCTCTCACTGTCCACCCTATCCAACCCCCTGATCATTTTGTATGCCTCTATTAAGTCTCCTCTTAACCTTCTTCTCTCCAACGAAAACAACCTCAAGTCCATCAGCCTTTCCTCATAAGATTTTCCCTCCATACCAGGCAACATCCTGGTAAATCTCCTCTGCACCCGCTCCAAAGCCTCCACGTCCTTCCTATAATGCGGTGACCAGAACTGTACGCAATACTCCAAATGCGGCCGTACCAGAGTTCTGTACAGCTGCAACATGACCTCCCGACTCCGGAACTCAATCCCTCTACCTATAAAGGCCAACACTCCATAGGCCTTCTTCACAACCCTATCAACCTGGGTGGCAACTTTCAGGGATCTATGTACATGGACACCTAGATCCCTCTGCTCATCCACACTTTCAAGAACTTTACCATTAGCCAAATATTCCGCATTTTTGTTATTCCTTCCAAAGTGAATCACCTCACACTTCTCTACATCAAACTCCATTTGCCACCTCTCAGCCCAGCTCTGCAGCTTATCTATATCCCTCTGTAACCTGCTACATCCTTCCACACTGTCGACAACACCACCGACTTTAGTATCGTCTGCAAATTTACTCACCTACCCTTCTGCGCCTTCCTCTAGGTCATTGATAAAAATGGCAAACAGCAACGGCCCCAGAACAGATCCTTGTGGTACTCCACTTGTGACTGTACTCCATTCTGAACATTTCCCATCAACCACCACCCTCTGTCTTCTTTCAGCTAGCCAATTTCTGATCCACATCTCTAAATCACCCTCAATCCCCAGCCTCCGTATTTTCTGCAATAGCCTACCGTGGGGAACCTTATCAAACGCTTTGCTGAAATCCATATACACCACATCAACTGCTCTACCCTCATCTACCTGTTCAGTCACCTTCTCAAAGAACTCAATAAGGTTTGTGAGGCATGACCTACCCTTCACAAAGCCATGCTGACTATCCCTGATCATATTATTCCTATCTAGATGATTATAAATCTTGTCTCTTATAATCCCCTCCAAGACTTTACCCACTACAGACGTGAGGCTCACCGGTCTATAGTTGCCGGGGTTGTCTCTGCTCCCCTTTTTGAACAAAGGGACCACATTTGCTGTCCTCCAGTCCTCTGGCACTATTCCTGTAGCCAATGATGACATAAAAATCAAAGCCAAAGGTCCAGCAATCTCTTCCCTGGCCTCCCAGAGAATCCTAGGATAAATCCCATCAGGTCCCGGGGACTTATCTATTTTCAGCCTGTCCAGAATTGCCAACACCTCTTCCCTACGTACCTCAATGCCATCTATTCTATTAGCCTGGGGCTCAGCATTCTCCTCCACAACATTATCTTTTTCCTGAGTGAATACTGACGAAAAATATTCATTTAGTATCTCGCCTATCTCTTCAGACTCCACACACAATTTCCCATCCCTGTCCTTGACTGGTCCTACTCTTTCCCTAGTCATTCGCTTATTCCTGACATACCTATAGAAAGCTTTTGGGTTTTCCTTGATCCTTCCTGCCAAATACTTCTCATGTCCCCTCCTTGCTCGTCTTAGCTCTCTCTTTAGATCCTTCCTCGCTACCTTGTAACTATCCATCGCCCCAACTGAAACTTCACACCTCATCTTCACATAGGCCTCCTTCTTCCTCTTAACAAGAGATTCCACTTCCTTGGTAAACCACGGTTCCCTCGCTCGACGCCTTCCTCCCTGCCTGACCGGTACATACTTATCAAGAACACGCAGTAGCTGATCCTTGAACAAGCCCCACTTATCCAGGGTGCCCAACACTTGCAGCCTACTTCTCCACCTTATCCCCCCCCAAGTCACGTCTAATGGCATCATAATTGCCCTTCCCCCAGCTATAACTCTTGCCCTGCGGTGTATACTTATCCCTTTCCATCATTAACGTAAACGTCACCGAATTGTGGTCACTGTCCCCAAAGTGCTCTCCTACCTCCAAATCCAACACCTGGCCTGGTTCATTACCCAAAACCAAATCCAACGTGGCCTCGCCTCTTGTTGGCCTGTCAACATATTGTTTCAGGAAACCCTCCTGCACACACTGTACAAAAAACGACCCATCTATTGTACTCGAACTATATCTTTTCCAGTCAATATTTGGAAAGTTAAAGTCTCCCATAATAACTACCCTGTTACTTTCGCTCATATCCAGAATCATCTTCGCCATCCTTTCCTCTACATCCCTAGAACTATTAGGAGGCCTATAAAAAACTCCCAACAGGGTGACCTCTCCTTTCCTGTTTCTAACTTCAGCCCATACTACCTCGGAAGAAGAGTCCCCATCTAGCATCCTCTCCGCCACCGTAATACTGCTCTTGACTAGCAGCGCCACACCTCCCCCTCTTTTGCCTCCTTCTCTGAGCTTACTAAAACACCTAAACCCCGGAACCTGCAACATCCATTCCTGTCCCTGCTCTATCCATGTCTCCGAAATGGCCACAACATCGAAGTCCCAGGTACCAACCCATGCTGCCAGTTCCCCTACCTTGTTTCGTATACTCCTGGCATTGAAGTAGACACACTTCAAACCACCTACCTGAACACTGGCCCCCTCCTGCGACGTCAAATCTGTGCTCCTGACCTCTATACTCTCATTCTCCCTTACCCTAAAACTACAATCCAGGTTCCCAAGCCCCTGCTGCATTAGTTTAAACCCCCCCAAAGAGCACTAACAAATCTCCCCCCCAGGATATTTGTGCCCCTCAGGTTCAGATGTAGACCATCCTGTCTGTAGAGGTCCCACCTTCCCCAGAAAGAGCCCCAGTTATCCAGAAATCTGAATCCCTCCCGCCTGCACCATCCCTGTAGCCATGTGTTTAAATGCTCTCTCTCCCTATTCCTCATCTCACTATCACGTGGCACGGGCAACAACCCAGAGATAACAACTCTGTTTGTTCTAGTTCTGAGCTTCCATCCTAGCTCCCTGAAAGCCTGCCTGACATCCTTGTCCCCTTTCCTACCTATGTCGTTAGTGCCAATGTGGACCACGACTTGGGGCTGCTCCCCCTCCCCCTAAGGACTCGGAAAACACGATCCGAGACATACCATATCCATTTGCGTACAGATCAAATTTAATGCTCAAATCGTCCTCTTCATGTCTCTCCTCTAATGGCCCAGATGTTGCTACAGCTGTTTTTAACTGGTCCAACCTCCTCTTCGGCAGGAGCTAGGGAATGTGGATTGGGAGCAGCTGTTTAAGGGTAAATCCACATTTGAAATGTGGGAGTCTTTTCAGAAAAGATTGATTAGAGTGCAGGACAGACATGTCCCTGTGAAAATCAGGGATAGAAATGGCAAGATTACGGAACCATGGATGACGGGTGGAATTGTGAGGCTAAGATGAAAAAGGAAGCATACATAAGATCTAGGCAACTTAAAACTGATGAAGCTTTGGAGGAATATCGGGAAAATAGGACAAATCTCAAATGCGCAATAAAGAGGGCTAAAAGGGGTCATGAAATATCTTTGGCGAACAGGGTAAAGGAAAATCCCAAAGACAAAAGAGGAAATTTATGCGTGGAGTCAGAGGAAATGGGTGAGATTCTTAATGAGTACTTTGAGAATTCTTTGAGGAAGTGACAAAGTTAATTGATGAGGGAAGGGCTGTAGGTGTCATATACATGGACTTCAGTAAGGCGTTTGATAAAGTTTCCCATGGCAGGTTGATGGAAAAAGTGAAGTCGTATGGGGTTCAGGGTGTACTAGCTAGATGGATAAAGAACTGGCTGGGCAACAGGAGACAGAGAGTAGTGGTGGAAGGGAGTGTCTCAAAATGGAGAAAGGTGACTAGTGGTGTTCCACAGGGATCCATGCTCGGACCACTGTTGTTTGTGATATACGTAAATGATCTTGACGAAGGTATAGGTGGTCTGATTAGCAAGTTTGCAGATGATACTAAGATTGGTGGAGTTGCAGATAGCGAGGAGGACTGTCAGAGAATACAGCAAAATATAGATAGATTGGAGAGTTGGGCAGAGAAATGGCAGATGGAGTTCAATCCGGGCAAATGCGAGATGATGCATTTTGAAAGATCTAATTCAAGAGCGGACTATACGGTCAATGGAAGAGTTCTGGGGAAAATTGATGTACAGAGAGATCTGGGAGTTCAGGTCCATTGTACCCTGAAGGTGGCTGCGCAGGTCGATAGAGTGGTCAAGAAGGCATACAGCATGCTTGCCTTCATCAGGCGGGGTATTGAGTACAAGAGTCGGCAGGTCATGTTACAGTTGTATAGGACTTTGGTTAGGTCACATTTGGAATACTGCGTGCAGTTCTGGTCGCCACATTACCAGAAGGATGTGGATGCTTTAGAGAGGGTGCAGAGGAGGTTCACCAGGATGTTGCCTGGTATGGAGGGTGCTAGCTATGAAGAAAGGTTGAGTAGATTAGGATTGTTTTTGTTGGAAAGACGGAGGTTGAGTGTTGACCTGGTTGAGGTCTACAAAATTATGAGATGTATGGACAGGGTGGATAGTGACAAGCTTTTCCAAGAGCGGGGGTGTCAATTACAAGGGGTCACGATTTCAAGGTGAGAGGGGGAAAGTTTAAGGGAGATGTGCGTGGAAAGTTTTTTACGCAGAGGGTGGTGGGTGCCTGGAATACTTTGCCAGCTGAGGTGGTAGAGGCGGGCACGATAGCATAATTTAAGATGCATCTAGACAGATATATGAACGGGTGGGGAACAGAGGGAAGTAGATCCTTGGAAAATAGAAGACGGGTTTAGATGAAGGATCTGGATCGGCGCAGGCTGGGAGGGCCGAAGGGCCTGTTCCTGTGCTGTAATTTTCTTTGTTCTTTGTTCTTCACTGGTCCACCTAAAATCCCCTTTCAAAGTTTCATAAATGAGTCTAGCATAAAGACTAAAGTCTTCCACTACTGGTCTCAAATACCCCAAAATACCCATGATTTGCTAACCTCCGTTTCGTGAAACGGGCACTGCGATTCTAGCAGCTTTCTCTCTCATCCCAACACTGGCTTCCCCACCTGCCCTTGACACTGAATACCCTAGATAGTCGACTTTGCTCCTGCCAATCTGGCATTTCTTTAACCCTATCTTAAATCCTGCTTCATTAAGTGTATAAATAATTTTGGTCACTCTTTCAACATGTGTCCCCCTGATCATCATCTCCAATTAACACATCATCAATATATACGAAAGCAAAATCATCTTTAATCAACTCCCTTACTATTGCCTGAAAGAGGTTTGGGGAATTAACATACCTTGTGGCAATTTACAGTATACGTAATGTTTAGTGCCAAAGGTAAATGCTGTCTTTTCCCTGCTGTCTGGGTCTAACGGAATTCTCCCGAATCCGTTGGCTAAATCAATACTAGTTAAATAAGTTTTGCCTGCCACCGTCTCCAATATAAGAACATAAGAACATAAGAACTAGGAGCAGGAGTAGGCCATCTGGCCCCTCGAGCCTGCTCCACCATTCAATGAGATCATGGCTGATCTTTTGTGGACTCAGCTCCACTTTCCGGCCCGAACACCATAACCCTTAATCCCTTTATTCTTCAAAAAACTGTCTATCTTTATCTTGAAAACATTTAATGAAGGAGCCTCTACTGCTTCACTGGGCGAGGAATACCATAGATTCACAACCCTTTGGGTGAAGAAGTTCCTCCTAAACTCAGTCCTAAATCTACTTCCCCTTATTTTGAGGCTATGCCCCCTAGTTCTGCTTTCACCCGCCAGTGGAAACAACCTGCCCGCATCTATCCTATCCATTCCCTTCATAATCTTATAAGATTTATTAAATACCGTTTTTTCTCTTTGTGACCTTATTTAATGCTTATTTAATTCGTTACCATTCTAAATGTACCAGCAGGCTTGCTAACTACCTGAAGTGGGCTATTCGTCGATGCGTATGTGACTTCTTGAATGATCCCGTGCTGTTTTAACTCTTTGATCATTATCTTGTGGGCAGCACGGTAGCATTGTGGATAGCACAATTGCTTCACAGCTCCAGGGCCCCAGGTTCGATTCCGGCTTGGGTCACTGTCTGTGCGGAGTCTGCACATCCTCCCCGTGTGCGCGTGGGTTTCCTTCGGTTTCCTCCCACAGTCCAAAGATGTGCAGGTTAGGTGGATTGGCCGTGATAAATTGCCCTTAGTGTCCAAAATTGCCCTTAGTGTTGGGTGGGGTTGCTGGGTTATGGGAATAGGGTGGAGTTGTTGACCTTGGGTAGGGTGCTCTTTCCAGGAGCCGGTGCAGACTCGATGGGCCGAATGGCCTCCTTCTGCACTGTAAATTCTATGATAATCTATGAAAATGATCTCCAGCTCGCATTTGGCACCTCGGGTCAAGGGATATTGCTTTTACGGCTTGTATCGGTCTCCCTGGATTGTGTGCTGGAATTGTGTGCTGATTAACCCTGTGTCATTCTTTCTATTGCTAGGTTTGCTTTCCTTATTTCCTTTACGTTATCAATTGGTTTTAATATCTTAATTTTTTATTTCTGCATCTATTTTTATTAATCTTTCCCTGCCATCAGATTCTCATTTCCTGATACTGCAAGTAATACTCCTAATCTAAGCTCCGGCACCATATCTTTATTCCCTAAAGCTCCGTTTGTAATGTAGTTAACAGTCTAAACTTCATTTCTTCTGCTAGTGACTTTCTTGCAACTCAGCGGGCACGAGGACCCAGTGGAGCTAAGCCATATCATTTCCACCGGCTACCTCCTAATACTGGTCTCATTGGTTCCCGTGTTTCTAGCCCCTTACTGCCACAATGCCCCTCTTACTGTTTGGGGTTTGGGCATCTCTAAAATGGTCTTCTTCCTTTCTACTGGGATCTTCCTTTCCCCCTGTGTAATCTTAAAATAAAGTTTAAAATTCATAATCTTTGCTATATGAAAAATCTCCGTATCTTAAATTTGATGTGTAGTGAGTTTACAGAGAATATACTGAAATCTCTACAAATTTTGGAGCACAGAACAAATTTTTTTTAAATGTAGGTACATCATGGCTGCCTCTAAAAAGGACCCATGCACCCTGCCCACACCGAATGCCTGGTCTTTGCATTTCAATTTTAAATTCCTTTGTTCTCTTCCCTTTTTTTTTAAACAACCAAGACTATGCCGAGTTCAACTAAACATTTACAAATCCCAATTTATACATTTTGATTTTGATTTTTGTTTACTTCCTGAGAATTGTGTTCTAAATACCTTCCACAATGCTAATCATTATTACTGATTTCCTAAAGAACTTTCAAATACTTACCCCGTTTTAAATCTCACTTTTAACTGCCATGTATACCTCCTAATTGATGTGCAACTTCGTTTTGCAAAACACAACATTTTAAAAACTAGGTATACTAGAGGAAGTTCACAACTTCTTATTAAACACACACACTCATTCATCCACCGAGACCTCCACTCAACCGAAAGGAATTCAAATCATTACAATCCTGAAATTTCCTAATCATTTCCAAGTCTTTGGTTCCCCCTAGTGGCCATTCATCTCCCAACTTTTTCACTCATAAGACATATCTCCCCCTAACAAAATCCAACTTTAGTCAATTCTAATTGTACGGCATTGAATTGTCTCCAGAACATTCCCTCAGTGGTCTTAACTGAATTGTCTGTGACATTCCCTCAACCCGTTAAAGTGCTTAACCGAATTAAAGTGTAATTCAATACAACCAATTTTAATTTTCAACCCACATGCACGGAATTGAATTATCGTTCGATATTCCCTCAATCCCCGTTACCCCAACCATACCTACATCGACTGAAATTAAGTTTTCTAATCCACCAGATTGACCTTTGATTTCGTTGAACGATCTTACCCAACCATAGGTGAGTGACCAAACCCACTTTGGACCATGAGGCAGGGAAAACCGACGTGGTCCTTTATAATCTACTCATACCGTGGGCCCATTTCCCCTCTCTCCGTCCAAGGCTGGTTTAATTCTGATTTCGCGGATAGTCGGGAATTCGTCCGAGAAATCCCACCGCTGCCACCAAATGATATAATTGAGTTCTTTCTGTCCAGTCTGGTCTCAATCAAAAGGCTGAGTTCGGATTTGTAGATACTGTTTTATTTTATTTCAAATAGTTTGCAAGCCAGACTCACTCTGATAACAGCAGGACCAACACTGTTCCTGAGATCTCCAGAGCAAGTGAGTGAAAACAAAGCACATAACATCTTATACACATGAACATAGAATCAAGTTTCACACATGACCAAATAAGGTAATGGTGACAAATACAAGATTCCTATAGGCCCTGTTCCCACATTCCATGACCAGGCCATGTAACCTGACCTCCACAACCAATGATCCTGATAGGCCCATTACACATTCCTTTCCTCGGGCCTCTTTTTCCCAGCATCCTTTGCAGTATCATTTGTGCAAAGAACTGGTCCTAATAGCTACCCATCCCCCTCTCTCCATGCTTTGTCCAATCTCTTTGTTCACTCCCTGCAACCCAATGCATTATTCTAACTGGTCATCCCAGTCTAATGCTCTTTTCTTTAGTTCAATTCCTCACAACCGGCAATATATTTCCAAGTCAGGCTGGTGAGTGACTTGGAGGGGAACCTCCAGGTGATGGGGTTCCCAGGTATCTGCTTCTCTTGTCCTTCCATATGGTAGTGGGCATGGATTTGGAAGGTGCTGTCGAAAGGAACCTTGGTGAGTCACTGCAGTCTATCTTGTAGATGGTGCACACGGCTGCCACTATTCATCAGTGGTGGAGGGAGTGAATGTTTGTGGAAGGAGGAGCAATCAAGCGGGCTGCTTTGTCCTGGATAGTGTTGTTGGAGCTGTATTCATCCAGGCAAGTGGAGAGTATTCCATCACACTCCTGACTTGTGCCTTGTGGATGGTGGACAGGCTTTGGGGGGTCATGAGATGAGTTACCTGCCATAGGATTCCTAGGGGGCGATTCTCCCAAATGGAGCCCAAGTGTTCGCGCCGATGGAGCGAACCGGGCCCGGGTACGACCTATTCTGTCCCCAACGGGGGGCCAGCACGGTGCTGGAGCAGTTCACGTCACTCCAGCCTCCTTTCCCAGCGCCAAATGGGCGCCGGGCCAACACGCACTTGCCCCGATTCAGCATGGCGTCTGTGTTCAGGGGACGGCCGCGCAGGGAAGTAGGCCCGGGGTGGAGAGGCCGGCCCACCAACCTGTGCGTCCCGATCGTGGGCCAGACCCCATCGGAGGCCCCCCCACCCCCGGTGAAGGAGCCCCATTCCCCCTCCCACAGGCCGCCCCCCGACCGTTCGCGCAGAGTTCCCGCCGGCAGCGACCAGGGGTAAACGGCGCCGGTGGGACTCTGTCGTATCTGCGCGGCCGGAAAATCACTGCCGATTCTAGCGGCCCGCGGCTGGCGCCGCGCCAAATGCGCCGGCGCAAATGGCGCCCATTCTCCGCACCGCGGAGAATTGTGCACCGGCGTCGGGGCGTCGGGGCGCGGTTGTTGCGATTCTCCAGCCCGGCGCGGGGCCCGGAGAATCGCCCCCCTAGTCTTTTACCTGCCCTGGTAATACAGTATTAATGTGGCTGGGCCAGTTCAGTTTCTGCTCAATGATAACCCCCGGGATGTTGATGTTGGGGAATTCAGCGATGGGAAAGCGATTGAATGTCAAGGAGTGATGGTCGAATCCTCTCTGGTCATTGCCTGCCACTTTTGTGGTGCGAATGTAACTTGCTATTTGACAGCCCAAGCCTGGATAATGTTCAGGGGCGGGATTCTCCGATATCGGCGCGATGTCCGCCGACCGGCGCCAAAAACGGCGCGAATCAGTCCGGCATCGCGCCGCCCCAAAGGTGCGGAAGTCTCCGCATCTTGAGCGGCCGAGCCCTCACCTTGAGGGGCTAGGCCCGCGCCGGACTGATTTCCGCCCCGCCAGCTGGCAGGAAAGGCCTTTGGTGCCCCGCCAGCTGGCGCGAAACTGACTTTGCCGGGCGGCGCATGCGCGGGAGCGTCAGCGGCCGCTCACGGCATCCCTGCGCATGCGCAGTGGAGGGGGTCTCTTCCGCCTCCGCCATGGTGGAGACCATGGCGAAGGCGGAAGGAAAAGAGTGCCCTCACGGCACAGGCCCGCCCGCGGATCAGTGGGCCCCAATCGCGGGCCAGGCCACCGTGGGAGCACCCTCGGGGCTAGATCGCCCCACGCCCCCCCAGGACCCCGGAGCCCGCCCACGTCGCTGTGTCCCGCCGTCCCAAAGGTGGTTCAATCCACGCCGGCTGGCGTGGGTTGACAGCGGTGGGACTTCGGCCCATCGCGGGCCGGAGAATCGCCGGGGGGGGTCCCGCCAACTGGCGCGGGGCGATTCCCGCCCCCGCCGAATATCCGGTGCCGGAGAATTCGGCAACCGGCGGGGGCGGGATTCACGCCAGCCCCTGGCGATTCTCCGACCCGGCGGGGGGACGGAGAATCCCGCCCCAGGTCTTGCTGCATTTGGACATGGACTGCTTCATTATCTGAGGAGTCGCGAGGAGGGGCGAGGCGGTGGCACAGTGGTTAGCTCTGCTGCCTCACAGCGCCAAGAACCCAGGTTCAATTCCGGCCTTGGGTGACTGTGTGGAGTTTTAACGTTCTCCCCGTGTCTGCGTGGGTTTCCGCCGGGTTCTCTGGTTTCCTCCCACAAGATATGTAGATTATGTTGATTGGCCATGATAAATTGCTCTTAGTGCCTAAAAGGTTAGGTGGGGTTACTGGGTTATGGGGATAGACGGGATGCTGGGGTGCTCTTTCAGAGGGTCTTTGCAGACCCGATGGGCTGAATGGCCTTCTTTTGCATTGTTGTGATTCTGACCTTATGATGGAAGGGAGGTCATTGGTGAAGCAGCTGAAGAAGGTTGGGCCTACGACACTCCCCCAAGAACTCCTGCAGTGATGTCCTGGAGCTGAGATGATTGACCTCCAACCACCACAACCATCTTCCTTTGCCTCAGGTATGATTCCAACCAAATTAAAAAACAGCTTCTTCCCCGCTGTTACCGGACTCCTGAATGACGCTCTTATGGACTGAACTGATCTCGCTACGCATCTTCTCTACTGGTGTAGCACTGTATGCTTCACCTGAAGTCTATGTATTTACATTATGTATTTATGGTACTTCCTATGTTTTTTCATGTATGGAACGATCTTCCTGGACTGTACGCAGAACAATACTCTTCACTGTACCTTGGTACATTTAAAATAAATCTGAATCTAAAAATCTATCTTCACGCTTAACACTATTGAGAGCTATATGAATGCAAATTTCTGAAAGCTGCTATTTAAATGCAAATTGCTGCAGCTGACCACACAATGAGGAAATTAAAGTCACGTAGCATTAACTACCACTGAGGAAGCACACAGGATAAAACATACTGAGCAAAGGCGAAACACACAATGTAAAGGCTTTTTCTAAAGGCAGCTAAAAACAAAGTGTGGGACAGACAATGGTTGCTGCTGGGGGGCGGGAGGGGGAGGCGACATGAGATTGTGCTCATGGCTGCTGATGTGCCCAATGGAAGCTGTGGATTCATGCATCGATGAAAGTTGGAGTAACCCTGAGACACATAAAGGGCAAAATTAATAAGGGACGAAAGTTGGACTTTTTAACCGGGCCATGGGACGTAGTGGGAAGCGAACCCTGGGATTGACAAGGAGTTCCACAGGTGTTTGATTTGTGGAAAGAACGAGCGAGTGTAGACGACAGTACAATGAGCCTGGGGGGTTTTCATGTTGTGAGTGTGTAAGGAGGAGAAAACAGAACAAAGAAAGTTGTGGTGGACGTGGTAGAATGATGCATCGAAACTGACTCCAACAAATATGTAATGTTTATTATTGTCACAAGTAGGCTTACATCAACATTGCAATGAAGGTATTGTGAAAATCCCCGAGGATTAAGCAACCAATGCAGACAGAGGCACTGTTTCATTCTCGATACTTGTTCCGCAGCTTCTAATCAGCCATGCCTACAGCACTGGGTATGAGTGTGCGGTTTATTTTTATCCACTGCTTCCTGTATGAGTACAAGATCTGGCACCTCAGGCGTGACTCACACAGCACCTGATACGAGAGCTTGTTCCTTTGTGCTGCACATACACAGCAACTCAAGACACAAACTATGCACTGCTGGAGCTGAGTGACAGCTTCGCCTTGTGTCTGGGAAAGCATGGCCATTTTCAGCTACAGCGCAACAGGCAAAAAGAGTTTGAGGTCAAAGAGAAACACGGCAACAGTGAGAGGTGGCGCGGAGGCAGAAATATGAAAGGGGTAGAAACCACCGGCCATGTGGGTATTGCAAAATAGTGGGTGGGGAGGAGCAGAGAGAGGGATTCACATACCAGTGTCCATGGCTACACGCACCCATTCACGTTTCACACATTAAGAGAACTTACATATGGGACTGTATGACTCTGTGTGCCTATGTGCCAAATCCTGCATGCATACATATTTACATACACACTTACTTACATGCATACATACTTACACACATACTTACATACATACATAGTAACATATATACAAATTTACATACATACTTACCTACATCCATACATATTTACATACATACATACTTACATATTTGCATACATACATACTTACATGCATACATACCTACCTACATACTTACATATTTACATACATACTTACTTACATGCATACCTACGTACTTACATACAAACATACACACATCCATGTGGAGACACAAACAATGGTGGAGGCTGAAAGAGTGAGAATTGGAATCAAGGTGAGGGTTCAAGAGAATGGTGGTTTGAGAGTGAGAATGACAGAATGAGAGAAATGAAATGAAAATCACTTATTGTCACAAGTAGGCTTCAATGAAGTTACTGTGAAAAGCCCCCAGTCGCCACATTCCAGCGCCTGGTCGGAGAGGCTGGTACGGGAATTGAACCGTGCTGCTGGCCTGCCTTGGTCTGCTTTCAAAGCCAGCGATTTAGCCCAGTGTGCTAAACCAGACAAGATTCTGAAAATGAGCAAAAGGTGCCTGAGGGAGATTGTGTGTGAACACTGAGAGGGACTGAGTGTGAACACTGAGAGAGACTGAGTGTGAACTCTGAGAGAGACTGAGTGTGAACACTGAGCGAGAATGAGTGTGAACACTGAGCGAGAATGAGTGTGAACACTGAGACTGAGTGTGAACACTGAGAGAGACTGAGTGTGAACACTGAGAGAGACTGAGTGTGAACACTGAGAGAGAATGAGAGTGAACATTGAGGGAGACTGAGTGTGAAGACTGAGGGAGTCTAAGTGTGAACATTGAGGGAGACTGCGTGTGAACATTGAGGGAGACTGAGTGTGAACATTGAGGGAGACTGAGTGTGAACACTGAAAGAGAATGAGAATGAACATTGAGAGAGACTGAGTGTGAACACTGAGGGAGACTGAGTGTGAACACTGAGTGAGAATTAGAGTGAACACAGAGAGAATGAGAGTGAACATTGAGAGAGACTGAGTGTGAACACTGAGGGAGAATGAGAGTGAACACAGAGAGAATGAGAGTGAACATTGAGAGAGACTGAGTGTGAACACTGAGGGAGACTGAGTGTGAACATTGAGAGAGACTGAGTGTCAATACTGAGAGAGAATGAGTGTGAACACTGAGAGAGACTGAGTGTGAACACTGAGAGAGACTGAGTGTGAACACTGAGAGAGAATGTGTGTGAACACAGAGAGAATGAGAGTGAACACAGAGAGAATGAGGGTGAACATTGAGAGAGACTGAGTGTGAACACTGAGAGAGAATGTGTGTGAACACAGAGAGAATGAGAGTGAACATTGCGAGAGACTGTGTGTGAACACTGAGGGAGACTGAGTGTGAACACTGAGAGAGACTGAGTGTCAATACTGAGAGAGAATGAGTGTGAACACAGAGAGAATGAGTGTGAACACTGAGAGAGAGTGAGTGTGAACACTGAGAGAGAATGAGTGTGAACACTGAGAGAGACCGAGAGTGAACACTGAGAGAGAATGAGTGTGAACACTGAGAGAGAATGAGTGTGAACACTGAGAGAGAATGAGTGTGAACACTGAGAGAGAATGAGAGTGGGTCAGAAAGAGAGAAGGAGAGGTTTTCTTTTCTTTGTTCTTTCATGAGATGAGCGCAGCGCTGTCAAGGTCAGCATCTGTTGTCCATCCCTAATTGCCTGTCACGACCGTTGAAGAAACTGAGAGGGGAAAGAGAGGAAAGACAGCTGACAAACGGAACTCTCCCAAAAAGCAGAGGACTCCATTCTCAAAGCTGCTGGTTTTCAACACCTCAGAGAACAACTGTGCTGAATGGACGAAAGACTCTCCCAAACCTAAAGATAACTTGTGGGTGGTAACTATATGCTGATTTTTACTCACAGCGTTATATTGAGTGGGAGGTTGTTTTGTGACAAAGGACATTTCTCAGAGCTCCAGAATGTGGATCGATGCGAATGGGGATTAACTCCAGAGATACGATATGTGTGTGTATGTGTGTAGCCATTATTATAGTTATGTATACTGTTGTCTTGTTTTATAGTCTTTCTTGTTGTGTGTTTCTTTTAAATTCATAAATATTCTTTTGGAGAATCATAGAATTTCCAGTGCAGAAGGAGGCCATTCGACCCATCGAGCCTGCACCGGCCCTTGGAAAGAGCACCCTACCTAAGCCCACACCTCCACCCTAGCCCCGTAACACAGTAACCCCACCCAACCTTTTTGGGCACTAAGGGGCAATTTATCATGTCCAATCCACCTAACCTGCACATCTTTGGACTGTGGAAGGAAACCGGAGCATCCGGAGGAACCCCACGCACACACGGGGGAGAACGTGCAGACTCCGCACAGACAGTGACCCGAGCCGGGAATCGAACCTGGGACCCTTTGCTTCACAGCTCCAGGGTTCCAGGTTCGATTCCCGGCTTGGCACAAGTCTGTGCGGAGTCTGCACGTTCTCCCCGTGTCTGCGTGGGTTTCCTCCGGGTGCTCCGGTTTCCTCCCACAGTCCAAAGATGTGCAGGTTGGATGAATTGGCCACGGTAAATTGCCCCTTAGTGTCCAAAAGGTTAGGTGGGGTTACAGGGATCGGGTGGACTCATGGGCTTAAGTAGGGTGCTCTTTCCAAGAGCAGCAGCAGACTCGATGGGCCGAATGGGCTCCTTCTGCACTGTAGGGATTCTATGATTTTATGACATTGTCACCATCCCCACCTTCCCCTGTGAGAGGGTGAGAGAGAAGAATGAGAGATGGCAAGCAAGAGGGCATAGAGAGAGAAGGAAGAGAAAGGATTAGAGTGAGAGTTGAAGAGGGGAAGAAGAGGACACGAGAGATAATGAGAGTGTGTGAAAGTGTGGATAAGGAAGCTGGTGGGAGAAGTGCGATGAAGGAAGGGGAGAATTTATGTAGCGACAGAAAGCGAGAAAGACAACGTGAGAAAGGTGAAGAATTGCTTAGTCAAACCAGCAATGATATTAAAGAGAATCAGTGACATCAGAGCAACGCAGAATGAAAAAGAGAGATAATTAGAGCCTGGGGACTTTGAGCAAATCTACGTTTTTTTGCTGTTTGGCGGATGAGACAGCTCCTTTGATTAACTCTTGCCTGGTGAGGTTCTGAGCAAAAACCTCTGGAGAGCAGTTATACTAAAGTCTGCGGCATTTGGTGCTTGTAATTTATTGTATGAGTACAAGGATGCACCAGGTCTTCCAATGATATAGAATATTACAAACTGAGTCTGGAAAAGAAGAAAGGGGAATTAGTTCAACAAATTTATCGCACCACTATCTTAGAAATTGATTTTATCTGAATTTTACCAAAGAAAGAAAGGTCCTCAAAGGGACTCCAGGGAAACACAGAGATTGTAAGTGACAATGAACGGAATTGAGTGACAGTGAGTGACGGTAAGTGATGGTGAGTGATAATGTGTGATGATGAATGACGGTGGGTGACAGTGAATGTTAGTGAGTAACAGTGAGTGGTGATGAATGATGGTGAGTGTCAATGAGTGATGATGAGTGACGGTGAGTGACAGTGAGCCATGGTGAGTGGCAGTGAGCGATGGTGAGTGATGGTGTGTGATGGTGAGTGATGGTGAGTGACAGTAAATGATGGCGAGTAACAGTGAGTAGTGGTGAATGATGGTGAGTGTCAATCAGTGATGGTGAGTAACTATGAGTGATGGTGAGTGGCAGTGAGCGATGGTGAGTAACTGTGAGTGATGGTGAATGATAACGAATGATCATAGAATCATAGAAGTTTACAGCATGGAAACAGGCCCTTCGGCCCAACCAGTCCATGCCGCCCAGTTTTTACCATTAAGCTAGTCCCAGTTGCCCGCACTTGGCCCATAACCCTCTATAGAATCATGGTGAGTGATGGTGAATAACTGAATGATGGTGAGTGACAATGAGTGATGATGACCTATAATGAGTGACGGTGAGTAACTGAGCGATGGTGAGTGATATTGAATAACTGATTGATGGGAGTGACAATGAGTGATGGTGATTGATAATGAGTGATGGTAGTAACTGTGAGTGATGGTGAGTGATGATGAGTGACAATGAGTAATGGTGAGTGACAATGAGTAATGGTGAGTGACAATGAGTAATGGTGAGTGACAATGAGTGATAGCGAGTGATAATGAATGATAGTGAGTGATAATGAATGATGGTGAGTGATAATGAGTGATGGTGAGTGACGGTAAGTGACGGTAAGTGACAATGAGTGATGGTGAGTGACAATGAATGATAGTGAGTGACAATGAGTAATGGTGAGTGACAATGAATGATAGTGAGTGACAATGAGTGATGGTGAGTGACAATGAATGATAGTGAGTGACAATGAGTGATGGTGAGTGACAATGAATGATAGTGAGTGACAATGAGTGATGGTGAGTGACAATGAATGATAGTGAGTGACAATGAGTGATGGTGAGTGACAATGAATGATAGTGAGTGACAATGAGTGATGGTGAGTGACAATGAATGATAGTGAGTGACAATGAGTAATGGTGAGTGACAATGAATGATAGTGAGTGACAATGAGTGATGGTGAGTGACAATGAATGATAGTGAGTGACAATGAGTAATGGTGAGTGACAATGAATGATAGTGAGTGACAATGAGTGATGGTGAGTGACAATGAATGATAGTGAGTGACAATGAGTGATGGTGAGTGACAATGAATGATAGTGAGTGACAATGAGTGATGGTGAGTGACAATGAATGATAGTGAGTGACAATGAGTGATGGTGAGTGACAATGAATGATAGTGAGTGACAATGAGTAATGGTGAGTGACAATGAGTAATGGTGAGTGACAATGAATGATAGTGAGTGATAATGAATGATAGTGAGTGACAATGAATGATAGTGAGTGATAATGAATGATAGTGAGTGATAATGAATGATGGTGAGTGACGGTAAGTGACGGTAAGTGACAATGAGTGATGGTGAGTGACAATGAATGATAGTGAGTGACAATGAGTGATGGTGAGTGATAATGAGTGACGGTAAGTGACGGTAAGTGACAATGAGTGATGGTGAGTGACGGTAAGTGACGGTAAGTGACAATGAGTGATGGTGAGTGATAATGAGTGATGGTGAGTGACGGTAAGTGACGGTAAGTGACAATGAGGATGGTGAGCAACATTGAATGACATAAGTGATGGTGAGTGACAATGAGTGATCATAGATCATAGAATGTACAGTGCAGAAGGAGGCCATTCGGCCCATCGAGTCTGCACTGGCCCTTACAAAGAACACCCTACTGAAACCCACACATCTACCCTATCCGCGTAACCCTGCAACCCCCACCTAACAGTTTTTGGACACTAAGGGCAATTTAGCATGGCCAATCCACCTAACCCGCACATCTTTGGACTGTGGGAGGAAACCGGAGCACCCGGAGGAAACCCACGCAGACACGGGGAGAATGTGAAAACTCCGCACAGACAGTGACTCTGCTGGGAATCAAACTTGGGACCCTGGAGCTGTAAAGCAACTATGCTAACCACTATGCTACCATGCTGCCCTAGTGATGGTGCGTAACGGTGAGTGATGGTGAATGATAGTGAGTGATGGTGAGTGATACTGAGTGATGGTGAGTGACAGTGAGTGACAGTTAGTGACAGTGAGTGATGGTGAGTGATAATGAGTGATGGTGAGTTACAATGAGTGATTGTGAGTGATAATGAGTGATGGTGAGTGACGGTGAGTGATGGTAAGTGATAGTGAGTGATGGTGAGTGATACTGAGTGATTGTGAGTGATAATGAGTGACAGTTAGTGACAGTGAGTGATGGTGAGTGATAATGAGTGATGGTGAGTTACAATGAGTGATTGTGAGTGATAATGAGTGATGGTGAGTGACGGTGAGTGAAAATGAGTGATGGTGAGTGATGGTAAATGATGGTGAGTGATGCTGAAGGGCATTGAGCGATTAAGTGTGGCAATGAGTGATAGTGAGTGACACTGAGTGATTGGTTACAGATAAAGGGCTAATGGAATTGTATTTTGATTGGCTGGAGATTCCCTGGCATGTAGTTAATTTATGAGACAGTGGTGTTTAGTGGCTCGTTAAGGAGGCTGTTATGGGCCAGGGTTTAGAGAACCCCAAAGTGTATCATGGAGTTCACCTGACCCACAACTTTTACTAGATTGTGGTATGGGGAGCACACGGCCCACTCTACAGGTGTGGGACAGCAGAAATGGAAAAGTATTTTTTTAAGCAAAATAATGTTTATTCTATGAACTCAAGTTAACCTTTTTAAAACATACAGTGAACATCTTAGCAACCATCAATTCAAATACAACCCCAAAGAATCCAACACTAAGTAATCCTTTAAGCTTTCCTTTTAACATCCTTACGACATAAAACACCTTTTACCAGAAGCACATCAGGTTAAAGTCACTACTGTTATTAGTTTTAAATCACCAGGATCGATTTACAGTCTTTAGATTACAGAGAGAGATTCATACACCTTCTGGCTGTGACTGCAGCTATCCAGCTCTGAAAACGAAACTAAAACACACCCTGCAGTAAACAACCTAAAATGAAAGTAAAAAGCTGACAGACAGCCCAGCTCCACCCACTCTCTGACATCACTGCAGTAGTAAATACCCATTTCTTAAAGGTACTCTTGCTGCAGATATTTATATACACACCCATTTCTTAAAGGTACTCTCACATGACACCTCCCCCAAAGAAAAAAAAATAAACCATCAACTTCAAGATGGTTTCATTTTTCACCTTTTCACTATCCTTTAAGAAATGCACACAGTAAATATACTTTTTTGTTTAAAAAAAAACAACACACGCCAACAGGTATAATAATATAGTCCATTTTTTCCTCTTCTTTCTCCAACTGAAATCCTTCTTGATTGACAGTCTCTTTGAACAAGAAGGTCTCTGCACGTTCCGTCTATTTCCCTACGCCTTGGCATTTCTCTTTAAAGTCAGATACTTTAGTTCAATCTGATCGCCGAGTCCCTTGTAATTCTCCAACACAGGAGCATTGGTTATCACAGCTTTCAGGCCGTCAAATGCCTATTGAAAGTCCGCTGTCCACTTAAATTTTCAACGTTTCTTCAGCAAGTCCATCAGTGGAGCAATCACGCTCCAAATCTTTTGCACAAATGATCGATCAAATCCACTCGTGCCAAGAAATCGCATTATTTCCCTTCTTCTCGAGGGTATCGAAAACTCCTCAAGGAAAGTGACTTGGGCTTGTCCAAATTCACTTTTGGCTAGGTTTATCACTAAACCCGCCTCCTGAAGTCGATCGAATAACTCCATCAGATGTTTCAAATGTTCTGTCCATGTCTGGCTGAAAATTACCAGATCGTCGATGTATACCGCACAATTGGGTAATCCTGAAACGACTTTGTTAGTTAACCGTTGAAATGTGGCGGGTGCGATTTTCATGCCAAATGGCATAACTTTGAATTGGTATATACCATCTGGAGTCACAAAAGCTGAAATCTTCGCCCTTTCGGATAAAGGTACCTGCCAGTAATCTTTAAGTAAATGCAGTTTGGAAATAAAAGCTGATTGTCCCACTTTTTCAATGCAATCCTCCAAACGTGAGATAGGATAAGAGTCCGTTCTTGTAACTGCCTGAACCTTTCTAAAGTCCACACACAACCATTGGGTACCGTCTGGTTTTGGTACCATCACTATGGGTGAGCTCCATTGGCTGCAACCCACTTCAATTATGTCATTTTAAAGCATATTCTCAATCTCTTTGTTAACCTGTGCCAATTTTAAAGGGTTAAGTCTATATGGACGTTGTTTGATTGGAACAGCATTTCCCACATCTACATCATGTATAGCCATTTTGGTACTTCCCAATTTATCTCCACAAACTTGCCCATGTGATATCAATAACTCTTTCAGGTCAGTTTGTTTTTCCTCTGGAAGGTAACTCAACAATTTATCCCAATTTTTAAGAACATCCTCGTTTTCCAATTTAATTTGAGGTATGTCAAATTCCAAGTCATCTGGATTTGGTTCGTCACTTTGAGTTAGAATCATTAAAACCTTTTCCTTTTTCTCTCTTTCACTTTCAAAGTACCTTTTAAGCATGTTCACATGACACACCCGGTGAGTCTTCCTTCTATCTGGTGTTTTTAACCACATAATTCACCTCACTTAATTTCCTTTCAATCTGATAAGGTCCACAAAACCTTGCTTTTAAAGGTTCACCTACCACTGGTAACAACACTAAATCTTTATCTCCACTGGCAAAACTACGAACTTTGGATTTTGTGTCCGCTACCCGTTTCATCACATTTTGTACAACTTTCAAATGTTGTCTAGCCAATTCACCTGCTCTATTTAATCGTTCCCTAAAATTTGACACATAATCCAATAATATAATTTCTGATTTCTCACTCACCAATTTTTCCTTAATCAATTTAAGTGGTCCTCTTACCACATGACCAAAAATTAGTTCAAAAGGACTCAATTTGGTTGATTCATTAGGTGCATCCCTAATTGCAAACAGTGCGAATGGAATTCCTTTATCCCAATCCTCTGAATAATCGTGACAATAAGCCCTCAACATTGTCTTTAATGTCTGATGCCACCTTTCTAACACACCCTGCGATTCTGGATGGTATGCAGTTGATTTAAATTGTTTTATTCCTAAGCTATCCATAACTTCTGAGAATAACCTTGAGATAAAATTTGATCCTTGATCCGATTGTATTTCTGTGGGTAGTCCATATCTAGTAAAGAATTTAAGTAACTCCTCCACAATCTTTTTAGTGTAATATTACGTACTGGGATGGCCTCTGGAAACCTAGTAGACACATCCATTATCGTCAAAAGATATTGATTCCCATTTTTTATTTTAAGAAGCTGTTATAACCTGCCTGCTTACCATTGGCTGGGGACTAATGACAATCCCACAATCCTGTGGGAGTATGAGCTTCCCCAATGAGGGGGGCGGAGAAACCATTAGTAAACTCCATGTATAAATAAAGCTGGCCAGTTTGGAACCAGCAGGAAGGAGTGTGCAGCAAGGGAAGTTGCTGCTGCTGTTATATATATATGTTATTGTAAATAAATGTTATTACTTTGTATCCTTAAAATTCGTGCTGGATTCTTCGTGGCCCTCACAAAAGAAGCGGTCCTACGCAATCAATTAGGACCCTTGTAAAAGGTTCCTCAAATGCTGGAATGGGTATTAAGGGCGCTGGTTTTATCACTGCTTGAGGTTTCCCTATCATTTGACATGTGTGACATGATTGACAAAATTTAACTACATCTTTATGTAGTCCAGGCTGTTATTGAAAATATGGAAAGATGTGTAATTTGAAACATGGCAGTCTGGCAAGATCTGGTCTGAGAGAAACATGAGAAGATACAGGGAAAGATCCCACAAAGGGTTAACAGCAGCTGCCAGGAGAGGATTGTAAAATGCAGATAGCCTTGGTCAAGCAGGCTTAGCAAACAAGACAAACAGGATTTTGAATGAAGCCAAAAACAATGGCTCACACCTTCATTGAACGTAACTATCTTAGTAAGGACCTGGAAAAGAATGGATGAGGTTCAGTTGAATTTGGTGAGAACTCCAGGTGTGAATATTTGCTAATACCAGGTAAATGAAAGAAAACTGGAGACTATCAGTCTATGAGAAACATAATTCAAAGCCAAAATCAAAGACAAAATTGAGCTGAGCGCACAATTGGAAAATAAAACTATAGAAATGACAGGAATTAAAAGTAACACTTCTTGAAGTCAAAGCATTTTGAACATCACAAAGAAAACAATGTAATCAGATCTATGAGATGAAGTCATGTCAAAATGAATACTTAGTTGGATTAGACTGTTTAGATCAAAGATACTTTTTACAATCAAAGTTAATCAAGAGTTACTTTACAATAACGTCATAAAAACTTAACTGTTAGAAAGCGAATATAAACCTCGAGACCAGGGCAACGACAACCAGAACTCAGAGGGAGAGAGAGAGAAGCAGAGAAGGAATAAGCAGCTAGAGTCAGATTACAGTCAGCTCTGTCATGGGAAAGAGACAGGGCAGAGCAGCCGAGCTAAAATAGCTAATAGATCTAAGGAAGACTAGAATTTAAAGAGGAGGCAGATTCAGTTCAGAGATAGCTCTCACAGCTCTGTACATAGGAAAGATAGGACACAGCAACTGAGCTCATCAGCGAATACATCTAAAGAAGACCAGACTTTGAAGAAGATTGATTGTCAAGTTGGGCCTGAAGGTCGCTTCAACCAACCAGAAGGATCCAGAAGCAAGATCTTTTTACTTTTCAGTAAAGACAGTGATTGCAGCTTTTAAAAAGAGGAAAAAAAAACTTTAAAGTTTTAACCTGAAACAGTGGTTATTAGTCTACTTTACTTACTTAGCAATGCGGGACCCAGGATCGACGCTACTAAGTGGTAAGTAGATGAAATCTTCGGTGAAGGTATGGGTTATACTGAGGGATAACTTGAAAATACAGTTTGACCTGAATAGCACCCACTGAAGCTTGCATCAGAGTCGGGGAGTGAGAATCCCTGATCACTATTTAGAATGTCGGCCCTTTTTGGTATAGGGGGACTTCTAAGAATAGTGGTGAGATTTCAAAAACAAGGCCAATAAAAATGTTTTTGTACTTTAGCTTGAGTTTTCTTTATTCCCAAATAACCTCCCACTGGTACCTCATGTGCAACACCTCCTTTCTATACCATACCGGCAATACTACTTGATGAACTTCTGCCCACTTTTCATCCGCCTGCATATGTAAAGGTCTCCATTTTCTCATCAAGACATTACTTTTACGGTAATAACACTCTGGTATACTCAGATTTCTCTTCCGTGTATGCTCTCTGATACATCCGTTTTATTTCTACATCTTTCTGTTGTAACTCCGCCAATTTTCCTGAACTAAAAATATCCGCCTCATCCTCCACCTGTTCTTGTTCTTTTTCAACCATCTGATCAAAAATCGTTTCTGATAATTGCACTTCAACTTCATCTTCACTCTTTGATTTCTCCTCTTGTCTTAACCTGTGACATTGCGACCTTATTACCACACAATCCGGAATAATCCCAGGATATTCGTCCTTCAACACTTCAGTTGTCTGATTTTCCACTGGCTTATCAACCACAGTAGGCATCACTCCCACCTGCGATCCAGCTACATCATTACCCAAGATAAACTGTATTCCTGGACAAGCTAGTTTCTCTATTACTCCTACTACCACTTCACCACTCTTCACTGGACTTTACAACCTTACCTTATATAATGGAACACTACTCCTCAAACCCTGATTTCCACATATTACCATCTTTTCTGGCACCATTCTTCCCAAACTACATAACTCCTCATCTCTTACCATTAAAGATTGACTAGCTCCCATATCTCTTAAAATTGTGACTTCTTTACCTGCTCCTCCTGATACACGAGTAAACTTTACCCACACAAGTAAATTCTTTAAAGAGATCTGGCACCTTCTTATCAATCACCTCTTGATCAGGCTGTACAATCTTTTGCACCTCCTTCGCTTCACTTGGGCTTTCCTTTACCACTTTAACAAACCCCACTGTCTTATCCTGTTTTACCACATCAGCCTTCCCAGTGTTTTTCTTCAACCACCAACACTGTGACTTTACATGGCCTAGTTTATTACAGTGAAAACATTTGAAACTTTCCATTTCTTTTCCACCCTCCTGGATTTCTTTTTAAATCTGAGGTACACTCTCCTTATTATCTCCCAGCAGATCACCTTTACCTTTACCACTTGAGTATTTCTCATGTTCCCAGTTTCTATCCTTCACAGGCTGAAACTGATGTCGGAAACCAAGCTTTGATTTATGAACTAATTCATAATCATCTGCCATTTCTTCTGCTAATCTCGCAGTTTTACCCCTCTGTTCTGCCACATGAGTTCGCACTACATCAGGAATTGAATTTTTAAACTCCTCCAAAAGTATAATTTCTCTGAGAGCTTCATACGTTTGGTCTACTTTCAAAGCCCTTATCCACCTATCAAAATTACTCTGCTTAAGCCTTTCAAACTCCATGTATGTTTGACCAAATTCCTCCCTTAAATTTCTAAACCTTTGTCTGTAGGCTTCAGGCGCTAGTTCATATGCACCTAAGATGGATTTTTTCACCTCCTCAAACGTCCCAGATACCTCCTCCGTTAGTGATGCAAACACTTCTCTAGCACTGCCACCAGCTTTGTTTGAATCAGTAATACCCACATGTCCTGTGGCCATTTCATTTGTTTAGCTACCTTCTCAAATGAAATGAAATAGGCTTCTACCTCCTTCTCATCAAACCTTGGCAATGCTTGGACATATTTAAATAGATCCCTATCAAGCCTTCGACTATGATGCTCTTTCTCACTATCCTCATCATTATCCTCCAACTGTACGTTTCCCTTTACGTCTGCTATTTTAATTGACTTATGTTTCATAGCCATTTTCTGAAGTTCAAACTCTGTCTCTTTTTCCCTTTTCTCTCTATCTCTTTCTTGTTGTTCTGCTAGGGTTATTCTTTCTTCGTTTCTTTCTTCTCTCTCCTTTTCTTTTTCCCCAATCTGTATCTCCCTTTCTCTTTCTTTTTCTCTCATTGCATATTCAAGCTGCTTTAATTCTTTTTCATGTTCAAGTTGCTTAATCTGCAACTGGATCTTTGCCATTTCTAATGAGTCAGACTGTCTCAGGCAACTTTAAATGCTTAGCCACCACCATAATTACCTCATCTTTTTTCATTTTGTCAGGTAATGTTAACTGCAATGTTTTTGCCAAATCTAACAGTCTGCTTTTAGTCTCTGTCCGTAAAGTACTGCGTGTGCCGTCTCCACTCCCAAAAACTTCAGAGCCTCTGAAAGAGCCATTGTCCACAATACACTCCTCACTTAAACTAGAATACCACACCTGGAAAGCAACCACAATATGCTCAGCCCTCACTGTCTTTAAGTTCACTAATCCAATATATAGACTTTTATCCCCCTTGAGCCCCCAATTTGTTATGGGCCAGGGTTTAGAGAACCCCAAAGTGTATCATGGAGTTCACCTGACCCACAACTTTTACTAGATTGTGGTATGGGGAGCACACGGCCCACTCTACAGGATTGGTACAGCAGAAATGGAAAAGTATTTTTTAAAGCAAAACAATATTTATTCTATGAACTCAAGTTAACCTTTTTAAAACATACAGTGAACATCTTAGCAACCATCAATTCAAATACACCCCCCAAATAATACAACACTAAGTAATCCTTAATAACTTCCCAAACAACATCCAGAAAACAGAAGAAATATCTTTTAACAGAAGCACATTATGATTACATTCACTACTGAGAACATTTATAATTCTGAATTCACTAAATGATCAAGAGATAGTCTTCTCATGGCAGAGAGATCAACAGTGCACCTGCTCTGTCTGGCTCCAGCTCCAACACTGAAAACGAAACTAAAACACACCCTGCAGCAAACAGCCTAAAACGAAAGTAAAAAGCTGACAGACAACCCAGCTCCACACACTCTCTGACATCACTGCAGTAGTAAACACCCATTTCTTAAAGGTACTCTCACTTCCTGCTACTTGCTGTAGCCCTGGGGGAATGCGCTATGGCTGTATGAGCTGGTGCAGCTCGAGGAGGAGGAAACTGCAACAGCGGAGCGGGCATCGGTGGAGTGTGCCACAGGGGGACAGGTGGCAGCCGGCCAGGATAGAGAGTCGGCTGCCCAACAGGCGGAGGAGGAGGAGGTGCCAAGGAGGCACCGCATGAGGCCCAGTGTAACGGCAGCACCTGTCATTCGAGGACCTGCCGGACCGGGCATGCCGACGAAGACTCTGCCTGAGCAGGGAGACAGTGCAACATATCTGCCAGATCATGGTGCACCTGGCACCGTGGGGGTGTGGGGGAGGACACCCGCTCCCGGTTGCCGTCAAGCTGATGGTCGCCCTTAACTTTTACGCCAACCTTCCAGACGGCGAGTGGGGACCTGTCCGGGATCTCACAGACCTGGGTGCACAGGTGCATCAGTGCCTTCACAGAGGCCCTATACGCCAGCTGGTTCAATACACCCACTTCAATGTGGAACATGCCCACCAGCATGCCTGAGCAGCGTGGTTCGCCACCATCGATGGGATGCCCCATGTCCGCGGGGTGATCAACAGCATGCATGTCCCTCTGCGAACACCTGCAGATGAGCTATTCCCTGAGGCTCCCCCGCCACCTGGCACTGCCAGTCCTGGAGGCCCCTGTGATCTCGACCAGGGTCTGCTTTCTTGGAGCCATAGAGCACAGCGAGTGGACCATCTCCGCCTGGGACTGTGCCACATCACCCATTGACTGTGCCACTATCTTCTGGGTTTGTGTCACATCAGCCAGTGACTGGGCCACCTCCCCCTGTGTCTGCGTCACGTCGGCCAGCACCTGGTGGGGGCCTGTGGTGTGGGTCTCTGGCAGGGGGTCTCTTGGGGGTCTCTGGTGGGGGGTCTGATGGGGGTCTTTGATTGGGGTCTCTGATGGGGGTTTCTGGTGGGGATCTCTGGCAGGTGTGTCTAATGGAGTCTCTGATGGGGGTGTCTGATGGGGCTTTCCGATGGAAAGGTATGGTGGGAGGGGTAGGAGCCTGCCAACCCTCATGCCTGTGTACATGCTGTGCGGGTGGGAGAAGACCCGCGTTGTGGGGGGATGGGGGTCAGCCGCCAGACCTCTGTATCGCACCACCTGCTCAAAACGGCGGCCTGATCGTGGGATTTGGAATAGAATCCCTGAGCTCCCCGTCACGCATACATTTGCATGGCAAGGGAGAGGGCATTGCTTCTGGGCACTGCTCCTAATGGCAGCGTAAACCAGAAGCTACTCGCCGCCGGCAGGAGATCATAGTCTCCCAAGTGGAGAATCTTGCCTTGTGTGTCTGCTAAAGCTGTAATTAAGGAGTCATAAAGGGTGAGGTTATGATTGCTTCTAGCCATTATTTGTTTACATATAGGGAGCCAGTGGAACATTGTTATGATTGCTGAAGGTCCTCTGAAGAGTAGATCATTTCTGAGGAGTTGTATTTGGTCCTATGTAAGCAGGTCATGTGACATCCTAGTGGGGAACAGATGATGTAAGTAACGGGAGGAGCCATGTGATCCGGAGCCTGATTTATTGACTACAACTCCGCCTTCAACACCATAATCCCAGCCAAGCTCATATCAAAGCTCCAAAACCTAGGACTTGGCTCCCCACTCTGCAACTGGATCCTCGATTTTCTGACCAACAGACCACAATCAGTAAGAATGAACAACACCTCCTCCACAATAGTCCTCAACAGTGGGGCCCCGCAAGGCTGCGTACTTAGCCCCCTACTCGACTCCCTGTACACACACGACTGCGAGTCAAAATTTGGTTCCAACTCCACCTACAAGTTTGCTGCCGATATGACGAGTCAGAATACAGGAGGGAGATAGAGAACCTAGTGGAGTGGTGCAGCGACAACAATCTCTCCCTCAATGCCAGCAAAACTAAAGAACTGGTCATTGACTTCAAGAAGCAAAGTACTGTACACACCCCTGTCAGCATCAACGGGGCCGAGGTGGAGATGGTTAGCAGTTTCAAATTCCTAGGGGTGCACATCTCCAAAAATCTGTCCTGGTCCACCCACGTCGAACGCTATCACCAAGAAAGTGCAACAGCACCAATACTTCCTCAGGAAACTAAGGAAATTCGGCATGTCCACATTAACCCTTGCCAACTTTTACAGATGCACCATAGAAAGCATCCTATCGGGCTGCATCACAGCCTGGTATGGCAACTGCTCCGCCCAGGATCACAAGAAACTTCAGAGAGTCGTGAACACCGCCCAGTCCATCACACAAACCTGCCTCCCATCCATTGACTCCATCTACACCTCCCGCTGCCTGGGGAAAGCGGACAGCATAATCAAAGACCCCTCCCACCCGGCTTACTCACTCTTCCAACTTCTTCCATCGGGCAGGAGATACAGAAGTCTGAGAACACGCACGGACAGACTCAAAAACAGCTTCTTCCCCACTGTCACCAGACTCCTAAATCACCCTCTTATGGACTGACCTCATTAACACTACGCCCTGTATGCTTCATCCGATGCCGGTGTTTATGTAGTTACATTGTATACCTTGTGTTGCCCTATTATATTTGTTCTTTTATTCCCTCTTCTTCCCATGTACTTAATGATGTGCTGAGCTACTAGCAGAAAAATGCTTTTCACTGTACCTCGGTACATGTGACAATAAACAAATTCAATCCAATCCAAGCTGTGAATCATTGCTAGATGTTTATAAACATTGTGGCTAGGTTCAAAACAGGGTACTTGAGATGCATTCAAGCATGAAGAGAAATAAAAATGATGACACCTGGCTATCTGGAAGCTATTACCCTGTCAATTATGGTCTACTTAAAGCTATTTCTCTTTGAAAGTGAATAGAAGCAATGCAAATCAAAGGATCTGAGGAGGTTTAAAACCTTGTGAAGTGACTTTAGCTATCTATGAAGTAATAGCTGCTGCTATCCACACCTCTGTCTGAGGCAACAGGTGTAAGGGACAGGTAAGTGAAAAAGCAATGTTTTTCTGCCTGGCCTGCTCTTTAGCTCCCAGCAAGGGTGACTATTTTGGGGAGGGATCTCTGATATGGGGGTCTCTGATGGTGGGGGGTCTCAAATGTGGGATGTCCACAATGGGGGGGGGGGGGGGGTCTAATATGGGTTCGGATGGGAGGTTTGCTGGGTGTCTCTGATGAGAGGCCTCTGAAATAGGAGATCTATGATATGGGGGCCTCTTATATGGGGGGGTCTCATATGTGGGGTCGGGTTGAGGGCCTGGTAGGGGTCTCTGGTAAGGGTCTCTGATGGAGGCTTCTGATGGGGGTCTCTGGGGCAATTCTCTGGTAGGGGCCTCTGATGGGGACCTGTGTTGGGGTCTCTAATGGGGGTGAGTGACGGTGAGTGACAGTGAGTGACGATGAGTGACGGTGAGTGACGGTGAGTGACGGTGAGTGAGGCTGAGTGACGGTGAGTGAGGCTGAGTGACGGTGAGTGAGGGTGAGTGACGGTGAGTGAGGGTGAGTGAGGGTGAGTGAGGGTGAGTGACGGTGAGTGACGGTGAGTGAGGCTGAGTGACGGTGAGTGAGGGTGAGTGAGGGTGAGTGAGGGTGAGTGACGGTGAGTGAGGGTGAGTGACGGTGAGTGAGGGTGAGTGACGGTGAGTGACGGTGAGTGAGGGTGAGTGACGGTGAGTGACAGTGAGTGAGGGTGAGTGACGGTGAGTGAGGGTGAGTGAGGGAGAGTGACAGTGAGTGAGGGTGAGTGAGTGAGTGAGGGTGAGTGAGGGTGAGTGAGGGTGAGTGAGGGTGAATGACGGTGAGTGAGGGTGAGTGACGGTGAGTGAGGGTGAGTGATGGTGAGTGAGGGTGAGTGACGATCAGTGAGGGTGAGTGACGGTGAGTGAGGGTGAGTGAGGGTGAGTGAGGGTGAGTGACGGTGAGTGACGGTGAATGAGGGTGAGTGACGGTGAGTGACGGTGAGTGACGGTGAGTGAGGGTGAGTGAGGGTGAGTGACGGTGAGTGAGGGTGAGTGAGGGTGAGTGACGGTGAGTGAGGGTGAGTGAGGGAGAGTGACGGTGAGTGACGGTGAGTGACGGTGAGTGAGGGTGAGTGACGGTGAGAGACGGTGAGTGAGGGTGAGTGACGGTGAGTGAGGGTGAGTGAGGGTGAGTGAGGGTGTGAGGGTGAGTGACGGTGAATGAGGGTGAGTGACGGTGAGTGACGGTGAGTGACGGTGAGTGACGGTGAGTGAGGGTGAGTGAGGGTGAGTGACGGTGAATGACAGTGAGTGACGGTGAGTGACGGTGAATGACGATGAGTGAGGGTGAGTGACAGTGAGTGACGATGAGTGAGGGTGAGTGAGGGTGAGTGAGGGTGAGTGACGGTGAGTGAGGGTGAGTGAGGGTGAGTGACGGTGAGTGACGGTGAGTGACGGTGAGTGAGGGTGAGTGACGGTGAGTGAGGGTGAGTGAGGCTGAGTGACGGTGAGAGACGGTGAGTGACGGTGAGTGACGGTGAGTGAGGGTGAGTGACGGTGAGTGAGGGTGAGTGAGGGTGAGTGAGGGTGTGAGGGTGAGTGACGGTGAATGAGGGTGAGTGACGGTGAGTGACGGTGAGTGACGGTGAGTGAGGGTGAGTGAGGGTGAGTGACGGTGAATGACAGTGAGTGACGGTGAGTGACGGTGAATGACGATGAGTGAGGGTGAGTGACAGTGAGTGACGATGAGTGAGGGTGAGTGAGGGTGAGTGACGGCGAGTGACGGTGAATGACGATGAGTGAGGGTGAGTGAGGGTGAGTGAGGGTGAGTGAGGGTGAGTGAGAGTGCGTGAGGGTGAATGACGGTGAGTGAGGGTGAGAGAGGGTGAGTGAGGGTGAGTGGCGGTTTTGTAAGGGCCCCGAAGAATCCAGCACGAGTTTTAAGGATACAAAATAATAAAGTTTATTTACTATAACATATATACATAGTAGTAGCAGTAACTTCCCTTGCTACCTTCTCCTTCCTCCTGGTTCCTGGACTGGCCAGCTTATTTATAGGAGGAGTTTCTACACCCCCCTCATTGGGGAAGTTCATACTCCCATAGGATTGTGGGATAATCATTAGTCCCCAGCCAATCGTCAGTAGGCAGGTTATAACAGACGGTGAGTGAGGGGGAGTGAGGGTGACTGACGGGGAGTGAGGGTGACTGACGGGGAGTGAGGGGGAGTGAGGGTGAGCGAGGGTGAGCGAGGGTGAGTGACGGTGAGCGAGGGTGAGTGACGGTGAGCGAGGGTGAGTGAGGGTGAGCGAGGGTGAGCGAGGGTGAGCGAGGGTGAGCGAGGGTGAGTGAGGGTGAGTGACAGTGCGTGAGGGTGCGTGAGGGTGCGTGAGGGTGCGTGAGGGTGAGTGAGGGTGAGTGACGTTGAGTGAGGGTGACTAACGGTGAGTGAGGGTGAGTGAGGGTGACTAACGGTGAGTGAGGGTGAGTGAGGGTGAGTGAGGGTGAGTGACAGTGAGTGAGGGTGAGTGACGGTGCGTGAGAGTGAGTGAGGGTGAGTGACAGTGAGTGAGGGTGAGTGACAGTGAGTGAGGGTGAGTGACGGTGCGTGAGGGTGAGTGACGGAAAGTGAGGGTGAATGACGTTGAGTGAGGGTGAGTGAGGGTGAGTGAGGGTGAGTGAGGGTGAGTGAGAGTGAGTGAGAGTGAGTGAGTGAGGGTGAGTGAGGGTGAGTGAGGGTGACTGACGGGGAATGAGGGTGACTGACGGGGAGTGAGGGGGAGTGAGGGTGAGTGAGGGTGAGCGAGGGTGAGCGAGGGTGAGTGACGGTGAGCGAGGGTGAGTGAGGGTGAGCGAGGGTGAGCGAGGGTGAGCGAGGGTGAGCGAGGGTGAGCGAGTGTGAGTGAGGGTGAGTGACAGTGCGTGAGGGTGCGTGAGGGTGCGTGAGGGTGAGTGAGGGTGTGTGAGGGTGAGTGACGTTGAGTGAGGGTGACTAACGGTGAGTGAGGGTGAGTGAGGGTGACTAACGGTGAGTGAGGGTGAGTGAGGGTGAGTGAGGGTGAGTGACAGTGAGTGAGGGTGAGTGACGGTGCGTGAGAGTGAGTGAGGGTGAGTGACAGTGAGTGAGGGTGAGTGACAGTGAGTGAGGGTGAGTGACGGTGCGTGAGGGTGAGTGACGGTGAGTGAGGGTGAATGACGTTGAGTGAGGGTGAGTGAGGGTGAGTGAGGGTGAGTGAGAGTGAGTGAGAGTGAGTGAGTGAGGGTGAGTGAGGGTGAGTGAGGGTGAGTGACAGTGAGTGAGGGTGAGTGACAGTGAGTGAGGGTGAGTGACAGTGCGTGAGGGTGAGTGAGGGTGAGTGAGGGTGAGTGAGGGTGAGTGAGGGTGAGTGAGGGTGAGTGACAGTGAGTGAGGGTGAGTGAGTGAGGGTGAGTGAGGGTGTGAGGGTGAGTGACGGTGAATGAGGGTGAGTGACGGTGAGTGACGGTGAGTGAGGGTGAGTGACAGTGAGTGACGATGAGTGAGGGTGAGTGAGTGAGGGTGAGTGACAGTGAGTGAGGGTGAGTGACGGTGAGTGAGGGTGAGTGACAGTGAGTGAGGGTGAGTGACAGTGAGTGAGGGTGAGTGAGGGTGAGTGACGGTGAATGACAGTGAGTGACGGTGAGTGACGGTGAATGACGATGAGTGAGGGTGAGTGACAGTGAGTGACGATGAGTGAGTGAGAGTGAGTGAGGGTGAGTGAGAGTGAGTGAGGGTGAGTGAGGGTGAGTGAGGGTGAGTGAGGGTGAGTGAGGGTGAGTGACATTGAGTGAGGGTGAGTGAGGGTGAGTGAGGGTGAGTGAGGGTGAGTGAGGGTGAGTGACATTGAGTGAGGGTGAGTGAGGGTGAGTGACAGTGAGTGAGGGTGAGTGACAGTGAGTGAGGGTGAGTGAGGGTGAGTGAGGGTGGGTGAGTGAGGGTGAGTGAGGGTGAGTGACAGTGAGTGAGGGTGAGTGACAGTGAGTGATGGAGAGTGACAGTGAGTGAGGGTGAGTGACAGTGAGTGATGGAGAGTGACAGTGAGTGATGGAGAGTGACAGTGAGTGAGGGTGAGTGAGGGTGAGTGAGGGTGAGTGACAGTGAGTGAGGGTGAGTGAGGGTGAGTGAGGGTGAGTGACATTGAGTGAGGGTGAGTGAGGGTGAGTGAGGGTGAGTGAGTGAGGGTGAGTGAGGGTGAGTGAGGGTGAGTGAGGGTGAGTGAGTGAGGGTGAGTGACGGTGAGTGACGGTGAGTGAGGGTGAGTGAGGGTGAGTGAGGGTGAGTGAGGGTGAGTGAGGGTGAGTGACATTGAGTGAGGGTGAGTGAGGGTGAGTGACAGTGAGTGAGGGTGAGTGAGGGTGAGTGACAGTGAGTGAGGGTGAGTGAGGGTGAGTGAGGGTGGGTGAGTGAGGGTGAGTGACAGTGAGTGAGGGTGAGTGACAGTGAGTGATGGAGAGTGACAGTGAGTGAGGGTGAGTGACAGTGAGTGATGGAGAGTGACAGTGAGTGATGGAGAGTGACAGTGAGTGATGGAGAGTGACAGTGAGTGAGGGTGAGTGACAGTGAGTGAGGGTGAGTGAGGGTGAGTGAGGGTGAGTGACATTGAGTGAGGGTGAGTGACATTGAGTGAGGGTGAGTGAGGGTGAGTGAGGGTGAGTGAGTGAGGGTGAGTGAGGGTGAGTGAGGGTGAGTGAGGGTGAGTGAGTGAGGGTGAGTGACGGTGAGTGACGGTGAGTGAGGGTGAGTGAGGGTGAGTGAGGGTGAGTGACAGTGAGTGAGGGTGAGTGAGGGTGAGTGAGGGTGAGTGAGAGTGAGTGAGGGTGAGTGAGGGTGAGTGAGGGTGAGTGAGGGTGAGTGACGGCGAGTGACGGTGAATGACGATGAGTGAGGGTGAGTGAGGGTGAGTGAGGGTGAGTGAGAGTGAGTGAGGGTGAGTGAGGGTGAGTGAGGGTGAGTGGCGGTTTTGTAAGGGCCCCGAAGAATCCAGCACGAGTTTTAAGGATACAAAATAATAAAGTTTATTTACTATAACATATATACATAGTAGTAGCAGTAACTTCCCTTGCTACCTTCTCCTTCCTCTTGGTTCCTGGACTGGCCAGCTTATTTATAGGAGGAGTTTCTACGCCTCCCTCATTGGGGAAGTTCATACTCCCATAGGATTGTGGGATAATCATTAGTCCCCAGCCAATCGTCAGTAGGCAGGTTATAACAGACGGTGAGTGAGGGGGAGTGAGGGTGACTGACGGGGAGTGAGGGTGACTGACGGGGAGTGAGGGGGAGTGAGGGTGAGTGAGGGTGAGCGAGGGTGAGCGACGGTGAGCGAGGGTGAGCGAGGGTGAGCGAGGGTGAGTGAGGGTGAGCGAGGGTGAGCGAGGGTGAGCGAGGGTGAGCGAGGGTGAGCGAGGGTGAGTGAGGGTGAGTGACAGTGCGTGAGGGTGCGTGAGGGTGCGTGAGGGTGAGTGAGGGTGAGTGAGGGTGAGTGACGTTGAGTGAGGGTGACTAACGGTGAGTGAGGGTGAGTGAGGGTGACTAACGGTGAGTGAGGGTGAGTGAGGGTGAGTGAGGGTGAGTGACAGTGAGTGAGGGTGAGTGACGGTGCGTGAGAGTGAGTGAGGGTGAGTGACAGTGAGTGAGGGTGAGTGACAGTGAGTGAGGGTGAGTGACGGTGCGTGAGGGTGAGTGACGGTGAGTGAGGGTGAATGACGGTGAGTGAGGGTGAATGACGTTGAGTGAGGGTGAGTGAGGGTGAGTGAGGGTGAGTGAGAGTGAGTGAGAGTGAGTGAGTGAGGGTGAGTGAGGGTGAGTGAGGGTGAGTGACAGTGAGTGAGGGTGAATGACAGTGAGTGAGGGTGAGTGAGGGTGAGTGAGGGTGAGTGAGGGTGAGTGAGTGAGGGTGAGTGAGGGTGAGTGAGGGAGAGTGAGGGTGAGTGAGTGAGGGTGAGTGACAGTGAGTGAGTGAGGGTGAGTGAGTGAGGGTGAGTGAGGGTGTGAGGGTGAGTGACGGTGAATGAGGGTGAGTGACGGTGAGTGACGGTGAGTGAGGGTGAGTGACAGTGAGTGACGATGAGTGAGGGTGAGTGAGTGAGGGTGAGTGACAGTGAGTGAGGGTGAGTGACGGTGAGTGAGGGTGAGTGACAGTGAGTGAGGGTGAGTGACAGTGAGTGAGGGTGAGTGAGGGTGAGTGACGGTGAATGACAGTGAGTGAGGGTGAGTGACGGTGAATGACGATGAGTGAGTGAGAGTGAGTGAGGGTGAGTGAGAGTGAGTGAGGGTGAGTGAGGGTGAGTGAGGGTGAGTGAGGGTGAGTGAGGGTGAGTGACATTGAGTGAGGGTGAGTGAGGGTGAGTGAGGGTGAGTGAGGGTGAGTGAGGGTGAGTGACAGTGAGTGAGGGTGAGTGACAGTGAGTGAGGGTGAGTGAGGGTGAGTGAGGGTGGGTGAGTGAGGGTTAGTGAGGGTGAGTGACAGTGAGTGAGGGTGAGTGACAGTGAGTGATGGAGAGTGACAGTGAGTGAGGGTGAGTGACAGTGAGTGATGGAGAGTGACAGTAAGTGATGGAGAGTGACAGTGAGTGAGGGTGAGTGACAGTGAGTGAGTGTGAGTGAGGGTGAGTGAGGGTGAGTGAGGGTGAGTGAGGGTGAGTGACATTGAGTGAGGGTGAGTGAGGGTGAGTGAGGGTGAGTGAGTGAGGGTGAGTGAGGGTGAGTGAGGGTGAGTGAGGGTGAGTGAGTGAGGGTGAGTGACGGTGAGTGACGGTGAGTGAGGGTGAGTGAGGGTGAGTGAGGGTGAGTGAGGGTGAGTGACAGTGAGTGAGGGTGAGTGAGGGTGAGTGAGGGTGAGTGAGGGTGAGTGAGGGTGAGTGAGGGTGAGTGACAGTGAGTGAGGTTGAGTGAGGGTGAGTGAGGGTGAGTGAGGGTGAGTGAGGGTGAGTGAGGGTGAGTGAGGGTGAGTGACGGTGAGTGAGGGTGAGTGAACGTGAGTGAGGGTGAGTGACGGTGAGTGAGGGTGAATAACGGTGAGTGAGGGTGAGTGAGGGTGAGTGAGGGTGAGTGACGGCGTGAGGGTGAGTGACGGAGAGTTGGGTGAGTGAGGACGAGTGAGGGTGAGTGAGGGTGAGTGACGGTGAGTGACGGTGAGTGAGGGTGAGTGAGGGTGAGTGAACGTGAGTGAGGGTGAGTAACAGTGAGTGACAGTGAGTGAGGGTGAGTGAGGGTGAGTGAGGGTGAGTGAGGGTGAGTGAGGGTGAGTGAGGGTGAGTGACAGTGAGTGAGGGTGAGTGACGGTGAGTGAGGGTGAGTGAGGGTGAGTGAGTGTGAGTGAGTGTGAGTGAGTGTGAGTGACGGTGAGTAAGGTGAGTGAGGGTGAGTGACAGTGAGTGAGGGTGAGTGAGGGTGAGTGACAGTGAGTGAGGGTGAGTGAGGGTGAGTGACAGTGAGTGAGGGTGAGTGACGGTGAGTGAGGGTGAATAACGGTGAGTGACAGTGAGTGAGGGTGAGTGAGGGTGAGTGAGGGTGAGTGAGGGTGAGTGAGGGTGAGTGACAGTGAGTGAGGGTGAGTGACGGTGAGTGAGGGTGAATAACGGTGAGTGAGGGTGAGTGAGGGTGAGTGAGGGTGAGTGAGGGTGAGTGAGGGTGAGTGACGGTGAGTGAGGGTGAATAACGGTGAGTGAGGGTGAGTGAGGGTGAGTGAGGGTGAGTGAGGGTGAGTGAGGGTGAGTGACAGTGAGTGAGGGTGAGTGACGGTGAGTGAGGGTGAATAACGGTGAGTGAGGGTGAGTGAGGGTGAGTGAGGGTGAGTGACGGTGAGTGAGGGTGAGTGAGGGTGAGTGACGGTGAGTGAGGGTGAGTGAGGGTGAGTGACGGTGAGTGAGGGTGAGTGAGGGTGAGTGACAGTGAGTGACGGTGAGTGAGGGTGAGTGAGGGTGAGTGAGGGTGAGTGAGGGTGAGTGAACGTGAGTGACGGTGAGTGAGGGTGAGTAAGGGTGAGTGAGGGTGAGTGAGGGTGAATAACGGTGAGTGAGGGTGAGTGACAGTGAGTGACAGTGAGTGACGGTGAGTGAGGGTGAGTGACGGTGAGTGACGGTGAGTGACGGTGAGTGAGGGTGAGTGAGGGTGAGTGAGGGTGAGTGACGGTGAGTGAGGGTGAGTGAGGGTGAATGAGGGTGAGTGACGGTGAGTGAGGGTCAATGAGGGTGAGTGACGGCGTGAGGGTGAGTGACGGTGAGTGACGGTGAGTGACAGTGAGTGACAGTGAGTGACAGTGAGTGACAGTGAGTGACCGTGAGTGAGGGTGAGTGACGGTGAGTGAGGGTGAGTGAGGGTGAGTGAGGGTGAGTGACGGTGAATGAGGGTGAGTGAGGGTGAGTGACGGCGTGAGGGTGAGTGACGGCGTGAGGGTGAGTGACGGTGAGTGAGGGTGAGTGAGGGTGAGTGAGGGTGAGTGAGGGTGAGTGACAGTGAGTGAGGGTGAGTGAGGGTGAGTGAGGGTGAGTGAGGGGGAGTGAGGGGGAGTGAGGGTGAGTGAGGGTGAGTGACAGTGAGTGAGGGTGAGTGAGGGTGAGTGAGGGTGAGTGAGGGGGAGTGAGGGTGAGTGAGGGGGAGTGAGGGGGAGTGAGGGGGAGTGAGGATGAGTGAGGATGAGAGAGGATGAGAGAGGATGAGTGAGGATGAGTGAGGATGAGTGAGGATGAGTGAGGATGAGTGAGGATGAGTGAGGATGAGTGAGGATGAGTGAGGGTGAGTGAGGGTGAGTGAGGGTGAGCGAGGGTGAGCGAGGGTGAGTGACAGTTAGCGAGGGTGAGTGACAGTGAGTGAGGGTGAGTGACAGTGAGTGAGGGTGAGTGACGGTGCGTGAGGGTGAGTGACGTTGAGTGAGGGTGAGTGACGGTGAGTGACGGTGAGTGAGGGTGAGTGAGGGTGAGTGAGGGTGAGTGAGGGTGAGTGAGGGTGAGTGATGGAGAGTGACAGTGAGTGATGGAGAGTGACAGTGAGTGATGGAGAGTGACAGTGAGTGAGGGTGATTGACGGTGCGTGAGGGTGAGTGACGGTGAGTGAGGGTGAGTGACGGTGAGTGAGGGTGAGTGACGGTGAGTGAGGGTGAGTGACAGTGAGTGAGGGTGAGTGACGGTGCGTGAGGGTGAGTGACAGTGAGTGAGGGTGAGTGACAGTGAGTGAGGGTGAGTGACAGTGCGTGAGGGTGAGTGACGGTGAGTGAGGGTGAGTGACGTTGAGTGAGGGTGAGTGACGTTGAGTGACGTTGAGTGAGGGTGAGTGACGGTGTGTGAGGGTGAGTGAGGATGAGTGAGGGTGAGTGAGGGTGAGTGAGGGCGAGTGACGGTGAGTAAGGTGAGTGACAGTGAGTGACAGTGAGTGAGGGTGAGTGAGGGTGCGTGAGGGTGCGTGAGGGTGAGTGAGGGTGAGTGAGGGTGAGTGACATTGAGTGAGGGTGAGTGACGGTGAGTGAGGGTGAGTGACGGTGAGTGAGGGTGAGTGACATTGAGTGAGGGTGAGTGAGGGTGAATGACATTGAGTGAGGGTGAGTGACATTGAGTGAGGGTGAGTGAGGGTGAGTGAGGGTGAGTGAGTGTGAGTGAGTGTGAGTGAGTGTGAGTGAGTGAGGGTGAGTGAGGGTGAGTGAGGGTGAGTGAGTGTGAGTGACAGTGCGTGAGGGTGCGTGAGGGTGCGTGAGGGTGAGTGAGGGTGAGTGAGGGTGAGTGACGTTGAGTGAGGGTGACTAACGGTGAGTGAGGGTGAGTGAGGGTGACTAACGGTGAGTGAGGGTGAGTGAGGGTGAGTGAGGGTGAGTGACAGTGAGTGAGGGTGAGTGACGGTGCGTGAGAGTGAGTGAGGGTGAGTGACAGTGAGTGAGGGTGAGTGACAGTGAGTGAGGGTGAGTGACGGTGCGTGAGGGTGAGTGACGGTGAGTGAGGGTGAATGACGGTGAGTGAGGGTGAATGACGTTGAGTGAGGGTGAGTGAGGGTGAGTGAGGGTGAGTGAGAGTGAGTGAGAGTGAGTGAGTGAGGGTGAGTGAGGGTGAGTGAGGGTGAGTGACAGTGAGTGAGGGTGAATGACAGTGAGTGAGGGTGAGTGAGGGTGAGTGAGGGTGAGTGAGGGTGAGTGAGTGAGGGTGAGTGAGGGTGAGTGAGGGAGAGTGAGGGTGAGTGAGTGAGGGTGAGTGACAGTGAGTGAGTGAGGGTGAGTGAGTGAGGGTGAGTGAGGGTGTGAGGGTGAGTGACGGTGAATGAGGGTGAGTGACGGTGAGTGACGGTGAGTGAGGGTGAGTGACAGTGAGTGACGATGAGTGAGGGTGAGTGAGTGAGGGTGAGTGACAGTGAGTGAGGGTGAGTGACGGTGAGTGAGGGTGAGTGACAGTGAGTGAGGGTGAGTGACAGTGAGTGAGGGTGAGTGAGGGTGAGTGACGGTGAATGACAGTGAGTGAGGGTGAGTGACGGTGAATGACGATGAGTGAGGGTGAGTGACAGTGAGTGACGATGAGTGAGTGAGAGTGAGTGAGGGTGAGTGAGAGTGAGTGAGGGTGAGTGAGGGTGAGTGAGGGTGAGTGAGGGTGAGTGAGGGTGAGTGACATTGAGTGAGGGTGAGTGAGGGTGAGTGAGGGTGAGTGAGGGTGAGTGAGGGTGAGTGACAGTGAGTGAGGGTGAGTGACAGTGAGTGAGGGTGAGTGAGGGTGAGTGAGGGTGGGTGAGTGAGGGTTAGTGAGGGTGAGTGACAGTGAGTGAGGGTGAGTGACAGTGAGTGATGGAGAGTGACAGTGAGTGAGGGTGAGTGACAGTGAGTGATGGAGAGTGACAGTAAGTGATGGAGAGTGACAGTGAGTGAGGGTGAGTGACAGTGAGTGAGTGTGAGTGAGGGTGAGTGAGGGTGAGTGAGGGTGAGTGAGGGTGAGTGACATTGAGTGAGGGTGAGTGAGGGTGAGTGAGGGTGAGTGAGTGAGGGTGAGTGAGGGTGAGTGAGGGTGAGTGAGGGTGAGTGAGTGAGGGTGAGTGACGGTGAGTGACGGTGAGTGAGGGTGAGTGAGGGTGAGTGAGGGTGAGTGAGGGTGAGTGACAGTGAGTGAGGGTGAGTGAGGGTGAGTGAGGGTGAGTGAGGGTGAGTGAGGGTGAGTGAGGGTGAGTGACAGTGAGTGAGGTTGAGTGAGGGTGAGTGAGGGTGAGTGAGGGTGAGTGAGGGTGAGTGAGGGTGAGTGAGGGTGAGTGACGGTGAGTGAGGGTGAGTGAACGTGAGTGAGGGTGAGTGACGGTGAGTGAGGGTGAATAACGGTGAGTGAGGGTGAGTGAGGGTGAGTGAGGGTGAGTGACGGCGTGAGGGTGAGTGACGGAGAGTTGGGTGAGTGAGGACGAGTGAGGGTGAGTGAGGGTGAGTGACGGTGAGTGACGGTGAGTGAGGGTGAGTGAGGGTGAGTGAACGTGAGTGAGGGTGAGTAACAGTGAGTGACAGTGAGTGAGGGTGAGTGAGGGTGAGTGAGGGTGAGTGAGGGTGAGTGAGGGTGAGTGAGGGTGAGTGACAGTGAGTGAGGGTGAGTGACGGTGAGTGAGGGTGAGTGAGGGTGAGTGAGGGTGAGTGAGTGTGAGTGAGTGTGAGTGACGGTGAGTAAGGTGAGTGAGGGTGAGTGACAGTGAGTGAGGGTGAGTGAGGGTGAGTGACAGTGAGTGAGGGTGAGTGAGGGTGAGTGACAGTGAGTGAGGGTGAGTGACGGTGAGTGAGGGTGAATAACGGTGAGTGACAGTGAGTGAGGGTGAGTGAGGGTGAGTGAGGGTGAGTGAGGGTGAGTGAGGGTGAGTGACAGTGAGTGAGGGTGAGTGACGGTGAGTGAGGGTGAATAACGGTGAGTGAGGGTGAGTGAGGGTGAGTGAGGGTGAGTGAGGGTGAGTGACGGTGAGTGAGGGTGAATAACGGTGAGTGAGGGTGAGTGAGGGTGAGTGAGGGTGAGTGAGGGTGAGTGAGGGTGAGTGACAGTGAGTGAGGGTGAGTGACGGTGAGTGAGGGTGAATAACGGTGAGTGAGGGTGAGTGAGGGTGAGTGAGGGTGAGTGACGGTGAGTGAGGGTGAGTGAGGGTGAGTGACGGTGAGTGAGGGTGAGTGAGGGTGAGTGACGGTGAGTGAGGGTGAGTGAGGGTGAGTGACAGTGAGTGACGGTGAGTGAGGGTGAGTGAGGGTGAGTGAGGGTGAGTGAGGGTGAGTGAACGTGAGTGACGGTGAGTGAGGGTGAGTAAGGGTGAGTGAGGGTGAGTGAGGGTGAATAACGGTGAGTGAGGGTGAGTGACAGTGAGTGACAGTGAGTGACGGTGAGTGAGGGTGAGTGACGGTGAGTGACGGTGAGTGACGGTGAGTGAGGGTGAGTGAGGGTGAGTGAGGGTGAGTGACGGTGAGTGAGGGTGAGTGAGGGTGAATGAGGGTGAGTGACGGTGAGTGAGGGTCAATGAGGGTGAGTGACGGCGTGAGGGTGAGTGACGGTGAGTGACGGTGAGTGACAGTGAGTGACAGTGAGTGACAGTGAGTGACAGTGAGTGACCGTGAGTGAGGGTGAGTGACGGTGAGTGAGGGTGAGTGAGGGTGAGTGAGGGTGAGTGACGGTGAATGAGGGTGAGTGAGGGTGAGTGACGGCGTGAGGGTGAGTGACGGCGTGAGGGTGAGTGACGGTGAGTGAGGGTGAGTGAGGGTGAGTGAGGGTGAGTGAGGGTGAGTGACAGTGAGTGAGGGTGAGTGAGGGTGAGTGAGGGTGAGTGAGGGGGAGTGAGGGGGAGTGAGGGTGAGTGAGGGTGAGTGACAGTGAGTGAGGGTGAGTGAGGGTGAGTGAGGGTGAGTGAGGGGGAGTGAGGGGGAGTGAGGGTGAGTGAGGGGGAGTGAGGGGGAGTGAGGGGGAGTGAGGATGAGTGAGGATGAGTGAGGATGAGTGAGGATGAGTGAGGATGAGTGAGGATGAGTGAGGATGAGTGAGGATGAGTGAGGATGAGTGAGGATGAGTGAGGATGAGTGAGGATGAGTGAGGATGAGTGAGGATGAGTGAGGATGAGTGAGGATGAGTGAGGATGAGTGAGGGTGAGTGAGGGTGAGTGAGGGTGAGCGAGGGTGAGTGACAGTTAGCGAGGGTGAGTGACAGTGAGTGAGGGTGAGTGACAGTGAGTGAGGGTGAGTGACGGTGAGTGAGGGTGAGTGACGGTGCGTGAGGGTGAGTGACGTTGAGTGAGGGTGAGTGACGGTGAGTGACGGTGAGTGAGGGTGAGTGAGGGTGAGTGAGGGTGAGTGAGGGTGAGTGATGGAGAGTGACAGTGAGTGATGGAGAGTGACAGTGAGTGATGGAGAGTGACAGTGAGTGAGGGTGATTGACGGTGCGTGAGGGTGAGTGACGGTGAGTGAGGGTGAGTGACGGTGAGTGAGGGTGAGTGACGGTGAGTGAGGGTGAGTGACAGTGAGTGAGGGTGAGTGACGGTGCGTGAGGGTGAGTGACAGTGAGTGAGGGTGAGTGACAGTGAGTGAGGGTGAGTGACAGTGCGTGAGGGTGAGTGACGGTGAGTGAGGGTGAGTGACGTTGAGTGACGTTGAGTGAGGGTGAGTGACGGTGTGTGAGGGTGAGTGAGGATGAGTGAGGGTGAGTGAGGGTGAGTGAGGGTGAGTGAGGGTGAGTGACAGTGAGTGATGGAGAGTGACAGTGAGTGATGGAGAGTGACAGTGAGTGAGGGTGAGTGACGGTGCGTGAGGGTGAGTGACGGTGAGTGACGGTGAGTGAGGGTGAGTGAGGGCGAGTGACGGTGAGTAAGGGCGAGTGACAGTGAGTGACAGTGAGTGAGGGTGAGTGAGGGTGCGTGAGGGTGCGTGAGGGTGAGTGAGGGTGAGTGAGGGTGAGTGACATTGAGTGAGGGTGAGTGACGGTGAGTGAGGGTGAGTGACGGTGAGTGAGGGTGAGTGACATTGAGTGAGGGTGAGTGAGGGTGAATGACATTGAGTGAGGGTGAGTGACATTGAGTGAGGGTGAGTGAGGGTGAGTGAGGGTGAGTGAGTGTGAGTGAGGGTGAGTGTGAGTGAGTGAGGGTGAGTGAGGGTGAGTGAGGGTGAGTGAGTGTGAGTGAGTGACAGTGAGTGACGGTGAGTGAGGGTGAGTGAGGGTGAGTGAGGGTGAGTGACAGTGAGTGAGGGTGAGTGAGGGTGAGTGAGGGTGAGTGAGGGTGAGTGAGGATGAGTGAGGGTGAGTGACGGTGCGTGAGGGTGAGTGACGGTGAGTGAGGGTGAGTGACATTGAGTGAGGGTGAGTGAGGGTGAGTGAGGGTGAGTGAGGGTGAGTGACGGTGAGTGAGGGTGAGTGAGGGTGAGTGAGGGTGAGTAAGGGTGAGTGAGGGTGAGTGACATTGAGTGAGGGTGAGTGACGGTGAGTGAGGGTGAGTGAGGGTGAGTGACATTGAGTGAGGGTGAGTGAGGGTGAGTGACAGTGAGTGACAGTGAGTGAGGGTGAGTGAGGGTGAGTGAGGGTGAGTGACATTGAGTGAGGGTGAGTGAGGGTGAGTGAGGGTGAGTGAGGGTGAGTGAGGGTGAGTGAGGGTGACTAACGGTGAGTGAGGGTGAGTGAGGGTGAGTGAGGGTGAGTGAGGGTGAGTGACGGTGCGTGAGGGTGAGTGACAGTGAGTGAGGGTGAGTGACAGTGAGTGAGGGTGAGTGACAGTGCGTGAGGGTGAGTGACGGTGAGTGAGGGTGAGTGACGTTGAGTGACGTTGAGTGAGGGTGAGTGACGGTGTGTGAGGGTGAGTGAGGATGAGTGAGGGTGAGTGAGGGTGAGTGAGGGTGAGTGAGGGTGAGTGACAGTGAGTGATGGAGAGTGACAGTGAGTGATGGAGAGTGACAGTGAGTGAGGGTGAGTGACGGTGCGTGAGGGTGAGTGACGGTGAGTGACGGTGAGTGAGGGTGAGTGAGGGCGAGTGACGGTGAGTAAGGGCGAGTGACAGTGAGTGACAGTGAGTGAGGGTGAGTGAGGGTGCGTGAGGGTGCGTGAGGGTGAGTGAGGGTGAGTGAGGGTGAGTGACATTGAGTGAGGGTGAGTGACGGTGAGTGAGGGTGAGTGACGGTGAGTGAGGGTGAGTGACATTGAGTGAGGGTGAGTGAGGGTGAATGACATTGAGTGAGGGTGAGTGACATTGAGTGAGGGTGAGTGAGGGTGAGTGAGGGTGAGTGAGTGTGAGTGAGTGTGAGTGAGTGTGAGTGAGTGAGGGTGAGTGAGGGTGAGTGAGGGTGAGTGAGTGTGAGTGAGTGACAGTGAGTGACGGTGAGTGAGGGTGAGTGAGGGTGAGTGAGGGTGAGTGACAGTGAGTGAGGGTGAGTGAGGGTGAGTGAGGGTGAGTGAGGGTGAGTGAGGATGAGTGAGGGTGAGTGACGGTGCGTGAGGGTGAGTGACGGTGAGTGAGGGTGAGTGACATTGAGTGAGGGTGAGTGAGGGTGAGTGAGGGTGAGTGAGGGTGAGTGACGGTGAGTGAGGGTGAGTGAGGGTGAGTGAGGGTGAGTAAGGGTGAGTGAGGGTGAGTGACATTGAGTGAGGGTGAGTGACGGTGAGTGAGGGTGAGTGAGGGTGAGTGACATTGAGTGAGGGTGAGTGAGGGTGAGTGACAGTGAGTGACAGTGAGTGAGGGTGAGTGAGGGTGAGTGAGGGTGAGTGACATTGAGTGAGGGTGAGTGAGGGTGAGTGAGGGTGAGTGAGGGTGAGTGAGGGTGAGTGAGGGTGACTAACGGTGAGTGAGGGTGAGTGAGGGTGAGTGAGGGTGAGTGACGATGAGTGACGGTGAGTGAGGGTGAGTGACGGTGAGTGAGGGTGAGTGACGGTGAGTGAGGGTGAGTGACATTGAGTGAGGGTGAGTGAGGGTGAGTGACATTGAGTGACGGTGAGTGAGGGTGAGTGAGGGTGAGTGAGGGTGAGTGAGGGTGAGTGACAGTGCGTGAGGGTGAGTGACGGTGAGTGAGGGTGAGTGAGGGTGAGTGAGGGTGAGTGTCATTGAGTGAGGGTGAGTGAGGGTGAGTGAGGGTGAGTGACTGTGAGTGAGGGTGAGTGAGGGTGAGTGAGGGTGAGTAAGGGTGAGTGAGGGAGCGTGACAGTGAGTGAGGGTGAGTGAGGGTGAGTGAGGGTGAGTAAGGGTGAGTGAGGGTGAGTGACATTGAGTGAGGGTGAGTGAGGGTGAGTCAGGGTGACTAACGGTGAGTGAGGGTGAGTGAGGGTGAGTGAGGGTGAGTGAGAGTGAGTGATGGAGAGTGACAGTGAGTGAGGGTGAGTGACAGTGAGTGATGGAGAGTGACAGTGAGTGATGGAGAGTGACAGTGAGTGATGGAGAGTGACAGTGAGTGAGGGTGAGTGACAGTGCGTGAGGGTGAATGACGGTGAGTGAGGGTGAGTGAGGGTGAGTGAGGGTGAGTGAGGGTGAGTGAGGGTGAGTGACGGTGAGTGAGGGTGAGTGAGGGTGAGTGACAGTGAGTGATGGAGAGTGACAGTGAGTGATGGAGAGTGACAGTGAGTGATGGAGAGTGACAGTGAGTGAGGGTGAATGACGGTGAGTGAGGGTGAGTGACGGTGAGTGACGGTGAGTGAGGGTGAGTGAGGGTGAGTGAGGGTGAGTGACGGTGAGTGAGGGTGATTGAGGGTGAGTGAGGGTGAGTGACATTGAGTGAGGGTGAGTGAGGGTGAGTGAGGGTGAGTGAGGGTGAGTGAGGGTGAGTGACATTGAGTGACGGTGAGTGAGGGTGAGTGAGGGTGAGTGAGGGTGAGTGACAGTGAGTGACAGTGAGTGACGGTGAGTGAGGGTGAGTGAGGGTGAGTGAGGGTGAGTGAGGGTGAGTGAGAGTGCGTGAGGGTGAATGACGGTGAGTGAGGGTGAGTGAGGGTGAGTGAGGGTGAGTGAGGGTGAGTGAGGGTGAGTGAGGGTGAGTGACAGTGAGTGACAGTGAGTGAGGGTGAGTGAGGGTGAGTGAGGGTGAGTGAGGGTGAATAACGGTGAGTGAGGGTGAGTGAGGGTGAGTGAGGGTGAGTGACAGTGAGTGACAGTGAGTGACGGTGAGTGAGGGTGAGTGAGGGTGAGTGAGGGTGAGTGAGGGTGAGTGAGGGTGAGTGACGATGAGTGAGGGTGAATAACGGTGAGTGAGGGTGAGTGACGGTGAGTGAGGGTGAGTGACGGTGAGTGACGGTGAGTGAGGGTGATTGAGGGTGAGTGACAGTGAGTGACGGTGAGTGAGGGTGAGTGACAGTGAGTGACGGTGAGTGAGGGTGAGTGAGGGTGAGTGACGGTGTGAGGGTGAGTGAGGGTGAGTTAGGGTGAGTGACAGTGAGTGACGGTGAGTGAGGGTGAGTGAGGGTGAGTGAGGGTGAGTGACAGTGCGTGAGGGTGAGTGAGGGTGAGTGAGGGTGAGTGAGGGTGAGTGAGGGTGAGTGAGTGAGGGTGAGTGACAGTGAGTGAGGGTGAGTGAGTGAGGGTGAGTGAGGGTGTGAGGGTGAGTGACGGTGAGTGAGGGTGAGTGACAGTGAGTGACGATGAGTGAGGGTGAGTGAGTGAGGGTGAGTGACAGTGAGTGAGGGTGAGTGACGGTGAGTGAGGGTGAGTGACAGTGAGTGAGGGTGAGTGACAGTGAGTGAGGGTGAGTGAGGGTGAGTGACGGTGAATGACAGTGAGTGACGGTGAGTGACGGTGAATGACGATGAGTGAGGGTGAGTGACAGTGAGTGACGATGAGTGAGTGAGGGTGAGTGAGAGTGAGTGAGGGTGAGTGAGGGTGAGTGAGTGTGAGTGAGGGTGAGTGAGGGTGAGTGACATTGAATGAGGGTGAGTGAGGGTGAGTGAGGGTGAGTGAGGGTGAGTGAGGGTGAGTGACATTGAGTGAGGGTGAGTGAGGGTGAGTGACAGTGAGTGAGGGTGAGTGAGGGTGAGTGACAGTGAGTGAGGGTGAGTGAGGGTGAGTGAGGGTGGGTGAGTGAGGGTGAGTGAGGGTGAGTGACAGTGAGTGAGGGTGAGTGACAGTGAGTGATGGAGAGTGACAGTGAGTGAGGGTGAGTGACAGTGAGTGATGGAGAGTGACAGTGAGTGATGGAGAGTGACAGTGAGTGATGGAGAGTGATAGTGAGTGAGGGTGAGTGACAGTGAGTGAGGGTGAGTGAGGGTGAGTGAGGGTGAGTGAGGGTGAGTGAGTGAGGGTGAGTGAGGGTGAGTGACATTGAGTGAGGGTGAGTGACATTGAGTGAGGGTGAGTGAGGGTGAGTGAGGGTGAGTGAGTGAGGGTGAGTGAGGGTGAGTGAGGGTGAGTGAGGGTGAGTGAGTGAGGGTGAGTGACGGTGAGTGACGGTGAGTGAGGGTGAGTGAGGGTGAGTGAGGGTGAGTGACAGTGAGTGAGGGTGAGTGAGGGTGAGTGAGAGTGAGTGAGGGTGAGTGAGGGTGAGTGAGGGTGAGTGAGGGTGAGTGAGGGTGAGTGACGGCGAGTGACGGTGAATGACGATGAGTGAGGGTGAGTGAGGGTGAGTGAGGGTGAGTGAGAGTGAGTGAGGGTGAGTGAGGGTGAGTGAGGGTGAGTGGCGGTTTTGTAAGGGCCCCGAAGAATCCAGCACGAGTTTTAAGGATACAAAATAATAAAGTTTATTTACTATAACATATATACATAGCAGTAGCAGTAACTTCCCTTGCTACCTTCTCCTTCCTCTTGGTTCCTGGACTGGCCAGCTTATTTATAGTAGGAGTTTCTACGCCCCCCTCATTGGGGAAGTTCATACTCCCATAGGATTGTGGGATAATCATTAGTCCCCAGCCAATCGTCAGTAGGCAGGTTATAACAGACGGTGAGTGAGGGGGAGTGAGGGTGACTGACGGGGAGTGAGGGTGACTGACGGGGAGTGAGGGGGAGTGAGGGTGAGTGAGGGTGAGCGTGGGTGAGCGAGGGTGAGTGACGGTGAGCGAGGGTGAGTGAGGGTGAGCGAGGGTGAGCGAGGGTGAGCGAGGGTGAGTGAGGGTGAGTGACAGTGCGTGAGGGTGCGTGAGGGTGCGTGAGGGTGAGTGAGGGTGAGTGACGTTGAGTGAGGGTGACTAACGGTGAGTGAGGGTGAGTGAGGGTGACTAACGGTGAGTGAGGGTGAGTGAGGGTGAGTGACAGTGAGTGAGGGTGAGTGACGGTGCGTGAGAGTGAGTGAGGGTGAGTGACAGTGAGTGAGGGTGAGTGACAGTGAGTGAGGGTGAGTGACGGTGCGTGAGGGTGAGTGACGGTGAGTGAGGGTGAATGACGTTGAGTGAGGGTGAGTGAGGGTGAGTGAGGGTGAGTGAGAGTGAGTGAGAGTGAGTGAGTGAGGGTGAGTGAGGGTGAGTGAGGGTGAGTGACAGTGAGTGAGGGTGAGTGACAGTGAGTGAGGGTGAGTGACAGTGCGTGAGGGTGAGTGAGGGTGAGTGAGGGTGAGTGAGGGTGAGTGAGGGTGAGTGAGTGAGGGTGAGTGACAGTGAGTGAGGGTGAGTGAGTGAGGGTGAGTGAGGGTGTGAGGGTGAGTGACGGTGAATGAGGGTGAGTGACGGTGAGTGACGGTGAGTGAGGGTGAGTGACAGTGAGTGACGATGAGTGAGTGTGAGTGAGTGAGGGTGAGTGACAGTGAGTGAGGGTGAGTTAGGGTGAGTGACAGTGAGTGAGGGTGAGTGACAGTGAGTGAGGGTGAGTGAGGGTGAGTGACGGTGAATGACAGTGAGTGACGGTGAGTGACGGTGAATGACGATGAGTGAGGGTGAGTGACAGTGAGTGACGATGAGTGAGTGAGAGTGAGTGAGGGTGAGTGAGAGTGAGTGAGGGTGAGTGAGGGTGAGTGAGGGTGAGTGAGGGTGAGTGAGGGTGAGTGACATTGAGTGAGGGTGAGTGAGGGTGAGTGACAGTGAGTGAGGGTGAGTGACAGTGAGTGAGGGTGAGTGAGGGTGAGTGAGGGTGGGTGAGTGAGCGTGAGTGAGGGTGAGTGACAGTGAGTGAGGGTGAGTGACAGTGAGTGATGGAGAGTGACAGTGAGTGAGGGTGAGTGACAGTGAGTGATGGAGAGTGACAGTGAGTGATGGAGAGTGACAGTGAGTGAGGGTGAGTGACAGTGAGTGAGGGTGAGTGAGGGTGAGTGAGGGTGAGTGACATTGAGTGAGGGTGAGTGAGGGTGAATGAGGGTGAGTGAGGGTGAGTGAGGGTGAGTGAGTGAGGGTGAGTGAGGGTGAGTGAGGGTGAGTGAGTGAGGGTGAGTGAGGGTGAGTGAGGGTGAGTGAGGGTGAGTGAGGGTGAGTGAGGGTGAGTGAGGGTGAGTGACAGTGAGTGAGGGTGAGTGAGGGTGAGTGAGGGTGAGTGAGAGTGAGTGAGGGTGAGTGAGGGTGAGTGAGGGTGAGTGACAGTGAGTGAGGGTGAGTGAGGGTGAGTGAGAGTGAGTGAGGGTGAGTGAGGGTGAGTGAGGAGTGAGTGAGGGTGAGTGACGGTGAGTGAGGGTGAGTGAGGGTGAGTGAGGGTGAGTGAGGTTGAGTGAGGGTGAGTGAGGGTGAGTGAGGGAGAGTGACGGTGAGTGAGGGTGAGTGAACGTGAGTGAGGGTGAGTGACGGTGAGTGAGGGTGAATAACGGTGAGTGAGGGTGAGTGAGGGTGAGTGAGGGTGAGTGACAGTGAGTGACAGTGAGTGACGGTGAGTGACGGTGAGTGAGGGTGAGTGAGGGTGAGTGAGGGTGAGTGAGGGTGAGTGAGGGTGAGTGAGGGTGTGTGACGATGAGTGAGGGTGAATAACGGTGAGTGAGGGTGAGTGACGGTGAGTGAGGGTGAGTGAGGGTGAGTGACGGTGAGTGACGGTGAGTGAGGGTGAGTGAGGGTGAGTGACAGTGAGTGACGGTGAGTGAGGGTGAGTGACAGTGAGTGACGGTGAGTGACGGTGAGTGAGGGTGAGTGACGGTGTGAGGGTGAGTGAGGGTGAGTTAGGGTGAGTGACAGTGAGTGACGGTGAGTGAGGGTGAGTGAGGGTGAGTGAGGGTGAGTGACAGTGCGTGAGGGTGAGTGAGGGTGAGTGAGGGTGAGTGAGGTTGAGTGAGGGTGAGTGAGTGAGGGTGAGTGACAGTGAGTGAGGGTGAGTGAGTGAGGGTGAGTGAGGGTGTGAGGGTGAGTGACGGTGAGTGAGGGTGAGTGACAGTGAGTGACGATGAGTGAGGGTGAGTGAGTGAGGGTGAGTGACAGTGAGTGAGGGTGAGTGACGGTGAGTGAGGGTGAGTGACAGTGAGTGAGGGTGAGTGACAGTGAGTGAGGGTGAGTGAGGGTGAGTGACGGTGAATGACAGTGAGTGACGGTGAGTGACGGTGAATGACGATGAGTGAGGGTGAGTGACAGTGAGTGACGATGAGTGAGTGAGAGTGAGTGAGGGTGAGTGAGGGTGAGTGACATTGAATGAGGGTGAGTGAGGGTGAGTGAGGGTGAGTGAGGGTGAGTGAGGGTGAGTGACATTGAGTGAGGGTGAGTGAGGGTGAGTGACAGTGAGTGAGGGTGAGTGAGGGTGAGTGACAGTGAGTGAGGGTGAGTGAGGGTGAGTGAGGGTAGGTGAGTGAGGGTGAGTGAGGGTGAGTGACAGTGAGTGAGGGTGAGTGACAGTGAGTGATGGAGAGTGACAGTGAGTGAGGGTGAGTGAGAGTGAGTGAGGGTGAGTGAGGGTGAGTGAGTGTGAGTGAGGGTGAGTGAGGGTGAGTGACATTGAATGAGGGTGAGTGAGGGTGAGTGAGGGTGAGTGAGGGTGAGTGAGGGTGAGTGACATTGAGTGAGGGTGAGTGAGGGTGAGTGACAGTGAGTGAGGGTGAGTGAGGGTGAGTGACAGTGAGTGAGGGTGAGTGAGGGTGAGTGAGGGTAGGTGAGTGAGGGTGAGTGAGGGTGAGTGACAGTGAGTGAGGGTGAGTGACAGTGAGTGATGGAGAGTGACAGTGAGTGAGGGTGAGTGACAGTGAGTGAGGGTGAGTGAGGGTGAGTGAGGGTGAGTGACATTGAGTGAGGGTGAGTGACATTGAGTGAGGGTGAGTGAGGGTGAGTGAGGGTGAGTGAGTGAGGGTGAGTGAGGGTGAGTGAGGGTGAGTGAGGGTGAGTGAGTGAGGGTGAGTGACGGTGAGTGAGGGTGAGTGAGGGTGAGTGAGGGTGAGTGAGGGTGAGTGAGGGTGAGTGACAGTGAGTGAGGGTGAGTGAGGGTGAGTGAGAGTGAGTGAGGGTGAGTGAGGGTGAGTGAGGGTGAGTGAGGGTGAGTGAGGGCGAGTGACGGCGAGTGACGGTGAATGACGATGAGTGAGGGTGAGTGAGGGTGAGTGAGGGTGAGTGAGAGTGAGTGAGGGTGAGTGAGGGTGAGTGAGGGTGAGTGGCGGTTTTGTAAGGGCCCCGAAGAATCCAGCACGAGTTTTAAGGATACAAAATAATAAAGTTTATTTACTATAACATATATACATAGTAGTAGCAGTAACTTCCCTTGCTACCTTCTCCTTCCTCTTGGTTCCTGGACTGGCCAGCTTATTTATAGGAGGAGTTTCTACGCCCCCCTCATTGGGGAAGTTCATACTCCCATAGGATTGTGGGATAATCATTAGTCCCCAGCCAATCGTCAGTAGGCAGGTTATAACAGACGGTGAGTGAGGGGGAGTGAGGGTGACTGACGGGGAGTGAGGGTGACTGACGGGGAGTGAGGGGGAGTGAGGGTGAGTGAGGGTGAGCGTGGGTGAGCGAGGGTGAGTGACGGTGAGCGAGGGTGAGTGAGGGTGAGCGAGGGTGAGCGAGGGTGAGCGAGGGTGAGCGAGGGTGAGTGACAGTGCGTGAGGGTGCGTGAGGGTGAGTGAGGGTGAGTGAGGGTGAGTGACGTTGAGTGAGGGTGACTAACGGTGAGTGAGGGTGAGTGAGGGTGACTAACGGTGAGTGAGGGTGAGTGAGGGTGAGTGACAGTGAGTGAGGGTGAGTGACGGTGCGTGAGAGTGAGTGAGGGTGAGTGACAGTGAGTGAGGGTGAGTGACAGTGAGTGAGGGTGAGTGACGGTGCGTGAGGGTGAGTGACGGTGAGTGAGGGTGAATGACGTTGAGTGAGGGTGAGTGAGGGTGAGTGAGGGTGAGTGAGAGTGAGTGAGAGTGAGTGAGAGTGAGTGAGTGAGGGTGAGTGAGGGTGAGTGAGGGTGAGTGACAGTGAGTGAGGGTGAGTGACAGTGAGTGAGGGTGAGTGACAGTGCGTGAGGGTGAGTGAGGGTGAGTGAGGGTGAGTGAGGGTGAGTGAGGGTGAGTGAGGGTGAGTGAGGGTGAGTGAGTGAGGGTGAGTGAGGGTGTGAGGGTGAGTGACGGTGAATGAGGGTGAGTGACGGTGAGTGACGGTGAGTGAGGGTGAGTGACAGTGAGTGACGATGAGTGAGTGTGAGTGAGTGAGGGTGAGTGACAGTGAGTGAGGGTGAGTGAGGGTGAGTGACAGTGAGTGAGGGTGAGTGACAGTGAGTGAGGGTGAGTGAGGGTGAGTGACGGTGAATGACAGTGAGTGTCGGTGAGTGACGGTGAATGACGATGAGTGAGGGTGGGTGACAGTGAGTGAGGGTGAGTGACAGTGCGTGAGGGTGAGTGAGGGTGAGTGACATTGAGTGAGGGTGAGTGAGGGTGAGTGAGGGTGAGTGAGGGTGAGTGAGTGAGGGTGAGTGAGGGTGAGTGAGGGTGAGTGAGTGAGGGTGAGTGACGGTGAGTGAGGGTGAGTGAGGGTGAGTGAGGGTGAGTGAGGGTGAGTGACAGTGAGTGAGGGTGAGTGAGGGTGAGTGAGGGTGAGTGAGAGTGAGTGAGGGTGAGTGAGGGTGAGTGAGGGTGAGTGACAGTGAGTGTGGGTGAGTGAGGGTGAGAGAGGGTGAGTGAGAGTGAGTGAGGGTGAGTGAGGGTGAGTGAGGGTGAGTGAGGGTGAGTGACGGTGAGTGAGGGTGAGTGAGGGTGAGTGAGGGTGAGTGAGGGTGAGTGAGGGTGAGTGAACGTGAGTGAGGGTGAGTGACGGTGAGTGAGGGTGAATAACGGTGAGTGAGGGTGAGTGAGGGTGAGTGAGTGTGAGTGACGGCGTGAGGGTGAGTGACGGAGAGTTGGGTGAGTGAGGACGAGTGAGGGTGAGTGAGGGTGAGTGACGGTGAGTGACGGTGAGTGAGGGTGAGTGAGGGTGAGTGAACATGAGTGAGGGTGAGTGACAGTGAATGAGGGTGAGTGAGGGTGAGTGAGGGTGAGTGAGGGTGAGTGAGGGTGAGTGACAGTGAGTGAGGGTGAGTGAGGGTGAGTGAGGGTGAGTGAGGGTGAGTGAGTGTGAGTGAGTGTGAGTGACGGTGAATGAGGATGAGTGAGTGTGAGTGACAGTGAGTGAGGGTGAGTGAGGGTGAGTGAGGGTGAGTGAGGGTGAGTGAGGGTGAGTGAGGGTGAGTGACAGTGAGTGAAGGTGAGTGACGGTGAGTGAGGGTGAATAACGGTGAGTGACAGTAAGTGAGGGTGAGTGAGGATGAGTGAGGGTGAGTGAGGGTGAGTGAGGGTGAGTGACAATGAGTGAGGGTGAATGACGGTGAGTGAGGGTGAGTGAGGGTGAGTGAGGGTGAGTGAGGGTGAGTGAGGGTGAGTGACGGTGAGTGAGGGTGAATAACGGTGAGTGAGGGAGAGTGAGGGTGAGTGAGGGTGAGTGAGGGTGAGTGACAGTGAGTGAGAGTGAGTGACGGTGAGTGAGGGTGAATAACGGTGAGTGAGGGTGAGTGAGGGTGAGTGAGGGTGAGTGACGGTGAGTGAGGGTGAGTGAGGGTGAGTGACGGTGAGTGAGGGTGAGTGAGGGTGAGTGAGGGTGAGTGAGGGTGAGTGACGGTGAGTGAGGGTGAGTGAGGGTGAGTGAGGGTGAGTGAGGGTGAGTGACGGTGAGTGACAGTGAGTGACAGTGAGTGAGGGTGAGTGAGGGTGAGTGACAGTGAGTGACAGTGAGTGACAGTGAGTGACAGTGAGTGACCGTGAGTGACCGTGAGTGAGGGTGAGTGACGGTGAGTGAGGGTGAGTGAGGGTGAGTGACGGTGAGTGACGGCGTGAGGGTGAGTGACGGCGTGAGGGTGAGTGACGGTGAGTGACGGTGAGTGACGGTGAGTGAGGGGGAGTGAGGGGGAGTGAGGGGGAGTGAGGGGGAGTGAGGGGGAGTGAGGGGGAGTGAGGGTGAGTGAGGGTGAGCGAGGGTGAGTGACAGTGAGCGAGGGTGACTAACGGTGAGTGAGGGTGAGTGACAGTGAGTGAGGGTGACTGAGGGTGACTGAGGGTGAGTGAGGGTGAGTGACAGTGAGTGAGGGTGAGTGACAGTGAGTGAGGGTGAGTGACAGTGAGTGAGGGTGAGTGACAGTGAGTGAGGGTGAGTGACGGTGCGTGAGGGTGAGTGACGGTGAGTGAGGGTGACTGACGTTGAGTGAGGGTGAGTGACGGTGAGTGAGGGTGAGTGAGGGTGAGTGAGGGTGAGTGAGGGTGAGTGAGGGTGAGTGATGGAGAGTTACAGTGAGTGATGGAGAGTGACAGTGAGTGATGGAGAGTGACAGTGAGTGAGGGTGAGTGACGGTGCGTGAGGGTGAGTGACGGTGAGTGAGGGTGAGTGAGGGTGAGTGACGGTGAGTGAGGGTGAGTGACGGTGAGTGAGGGTGAGTGACAGTGAGTGAGGGTGAGTGACGGTGCGTGAGGGTGAGTGAGGGTGAGTGAGGGTGAGTGAGGGTGAGTGAGGGTGAGTGACAGTGAGTGAGGGTGACTGAGGGTGACTGAGGGTGAGTGACAGTGAGTGAGGGTGAGTGACAGTGAGTGAGGGTGAGTGACAGTGAGTGAGGGTGAGTGACAGTGAGTGAGGGTGAGTGACAGTGCGTGAGGGTGAGTGACGGTGAGTGAGGGTGAGTGACGTTGAGTGACGTTGAGTGAGGGTGAGTGACGGTGAGTGAGGGTGAGTGAGGGTGAGTGAGGGTGAGTAAGGGTGAGTGACAGTGAGTGATGGAGAGTGACAGTGAGTGATGGAGAGTGAGAGTGAGTGAGGGTGAGTGACGGTGCGTGAGGGTGAGTGACGGTGCGTGAGGGTGAGTGACGGTGAGTGACGGTGAGTGAGGGTGAGTGAGGGTGCGTGAGGGTGCGTGAGGGTGAGTGAGGGTGAGTGAGGGTGAGTGAGGGTGAGTGACATTGAGTGAGGGTGAGTGACGGTGAGTGAGGGTGAGTGACGGTGCGTGAGGGTGAGTGACGGTGCGTGAGGGTGAGTGACAGTGAGTGACGGTGAGTGACGGTGAGTAAGGTGAGTGACAGTGAGTGAGGGTGCGTGAGGGTGCGTGAGGGTGCGTGAGGGTGAGTGAGGGTGAGTGAGGGTGAGTGACATTGAGTGAGGGTGAGTGACGGTGAGTGAGGGTGAGTGACATTGAGTGAGGGTGAGTGACATTGAGTGAGGGTGAGTGAGGGTGAATGACATTGAGTGAGGGTGAGTGACATTGAGTGAGGGTGAGTGAGGGTGAGTGAGGGTGAGTGTGAGTGAGTGTGAGTGAGTGAGGGTGAGTGAGGGTGAGTGAGGGTGAGTGAGTGTGAGTGAGTGACAGTGAGTGACGGTGAGTGAGGGTGAGTGAGGGTGAGTGAGGATGAGTGAGGATGAGTGAGGGTGAGTGAAGGTGAGTGAGGGTGAGTGACAGTGAGTGAGGGTGAGTGACGGTGAGTGAGGGTGAATAACGGTGAGTGACAGTAAGTGAGGGTGAGTGAGGGTGAGTGAGGATGAGTGAGGGTGAGTGAGGGTGAGTGAGGGTGAGTGACAGTGAGTGAGGGTGAGTGACGGTGAGTGAGGGTGAATAACGGTGAGTGAGGGTGAGTGAGGGTGAGTGAGGGTGAGTGAGGGTGAGTGACGGTGAGTGAGGGTGAATAATGGTGAGTGAGGGTGAGTGAGGGAGTGTGAGGGTGAGTGAGGGTGAGTGAGGGTGAGTGACAGTGAGTGAGGGTGAGTGACGGTGAGTGAGGGTGAATAACGGTGAGTGAGGGTGAGTGAGGGTGAGTGACGGTGAGTGAGGGTGAATAACGGTGAGTGAGGGTGAGTGACGGTGAGTGAGGGTGAGTGAGGGTGAGTGACGGTGAGTGAGGGTGAGTGAGGGTGAGTGAGGGTGAGTGAGGGTGAGTGACGGTGAGTGACGGTGAGTGAGGGTGAGTGAGGGTGAGTGAGGGTGAGTGAGGGTGAGTGAACGTGAGTGACGGTGAGTGAGGGTGAGTGAGGGTGAGTGAGGGTGAGTGAGGGTGAATAACGGTGAGTGAGGGTGAGTGACAGTGAGTGACAGTGAGTGACGGTGAGTGACGGTGAGTGACGGTGTGTGAGGGTGAGTGAGGGTGAGTGAGGGTGAGTGACGGTGAGTGAGGGTGAGTGAGGGTGAGTGAGGGTGAGTGAGGGTGAGTGACGGTGAGTGAGGGTCAGTGAGGGTGAGTGACGGCGTGAGGGTGAGTGACGGTGAGTGACGGTGAGTGACAGTGAGTGACAGTGAGTGACCGTGAGTGACCGTGAGTGAGGGTGAGTGACGGTGAGTGAGGGTGAGTGAGGGTGAGTGAGGGTGAGTGATGGTGAATGAGGGTGAGTGAGGGTGAGTGACGGCGTGAGGGTGAGTGACGGCGTGAGGGTGAGTGACGGTGAGTGACGGTGAGTGACAGTGAGTGACGGTGAGAGACGGTGAGTGAGGGTGAGTGAGGGTGAGTGAGGGTGAGTGAGGGGGAGTGAGGGGGAGTGAGGGTGAGTGAGGGTGAGTGAGGGGGAGTGAGGGTGAGTGAGGGTGAGTGAGGGTGAGCGAGGGTGAGTGACAGTGAGCGAGGGTGACTAACGGTGAGTGAGGGTGAGTGACAGTGAGTGAGGGTGACTGAGGGTGACTGAGGGTGAGTGAGGGTGAGTGACAGTGAGTGAGGGTGAGTGACAGTGAGTGAGGGTGAGTGACAGTGAGTGAGGGTGAGTGACGGTGCGTGAGGGTGAGTGACGGTGAGTGAGGGTGAGTGACGTTGAGTGAGGGTGAGTGACGGTGAGTGAGGGTGAGTGAGGGTGAGTGAGGGTGAGTGAGGGTGAGTGAGGGTGAGTGATGGAGAGTGACAGTGAGTGATGGAGAGTGACAGTGAGTGAGGGTGAGTGACGGTGCGTGAGGGTGAGTGAGGGTGAGTGAGGGTGAGTGACGGTGAGTGAGGGTGAGTGACGGTGAGTGAGGGTGAGTGACAGTGAGTGAGGGTGAGTGACGGTGCGTGAGGGTGAGTGAGGGTGAGTGAGGGTGAGTGACAGTGAGTGAGGGTGACTGAGGGTGACTGAGGGTGAGTGACAGTGAGTGAGGGTGAGTGACAGTGAGTGAGGGTGAGTGACAGTGAGTGAGGGTGAGTGACAGTGAGTGAGGGTGAGTGACAGTGCGTGAGGGTGAGTGAGGGTGAGTGACGTTGAGTGACGTTGAGTGAGGGTGAGTGACGGTGAGTGACGGTGAGTGAGGGTGAGTGAGGGTGAGTGAGGGTGAGTGAGGGTGAGTGACAGTGAGTGATGGAGAGTGACAGTGAGTGATGGAGAGTGACAGTGAGTGAGGGTGAGTGACGGTGCGTGAGGGTGAGTGACGGTGCGTGAGGGTGAGTGACGGTGAGTGACGGTGAGTGAGGGTGAGTGAGGGCGAGTGACGGTGAGTAAGGTGAGTGACAGTGAGTGACAGTGAGTGAGGGTGCGTGAGGGTGCGTGAGGGTGCGTGAGGGTGAGTGAGGGTGAGTGAGGGTGAGTGACATTGAGTGAGGGTGAGTGACGGTGAGTGAGGGTGAGTGACATTGAGTGAGGGTGAGTGACATTGAGTGAGGGTGAGTGAGGGTGAATGACATTGAGTGAGGGTGAGTGACATTGAGTGAGCGTGAGTGAGGGTGAGTGAGTGTGAGTGAGTGTGAGTGAGTGAGGGTGAGTGAGGGTGAGTGAGTGTGAGTGAGTGACAGTGAGTGACGGTGAGTGAGGGTGAGTGAGGGTGAGTGAGGGTGAGTGACAGTGAGTGAGGGTGAGTGAGGTTGAGTGAGGGTGAGTGAGGGTGAGTGAGGATGAGTGAGGGTGAGTGACAGTGCGTGAGGGTGAGTGACGGTGAGTGAGGGTGAGTGACATTGAGTGAGGGTGAGTGAGGGTGAGTGAGGGTGAGTGAGGGTGAGTGACGGTGAGTGAGGGTGAGTGAGGGTGTGTAAGGGTGAGTGAGGGTGAGTGACATTGAGTGAGGGTGAGTGACGGTGAGTGAGGGTGAGTGAGGGTGAGTGACATTGAGTGAGGGTGAGTGAGGGTGAGTGAGGGTGAGTGAGGGTGAGTGAGGGTGAGTGACAGTGAGTGACAGTGAGTGAGGGTGAGTGAGGGTGAGTGAGCGTGAGTGAGGGTGAGTGACATTGAGTGAGGGTGAGTGAGGGTGAGTGAGGGTGAGAGAGGGTGAGTGAGGGTGAGTGAGGGTGAGTGAGGGTGAGTGACGGTGAGTGAGGGTGAGTGACGGTGAGTGAGGGTGAGTGACGGTGAGTGAGGGTGAGTGACATTGAGTGAGGGTGAGTGAGGGTGAGTGACATTGAGTGACGGTGAGTGAGGGTGAGTGAGGGTGAGTGAGGGTGAGTGACCGTGCGTGAGGGTGAGTGACGGTGAGTGAGGGTGAGTGAGGGTGAGTGTCATTGAGTGAGGGTGAGTGAGGGTGAGTGAGGGTGAGTGACTGTGAGTGAGGGTGAGTGAGGGTGAGTGAGGGTGAGTAAGGGTGAGTGAGGGAGAGTGACAGTGAGTGAGGGTGAGTGAGGGTGAGTGAGGGTGAGTAAGGGTGAGTGAGGGTGAGTGACATTGAGTGAGGGTGAGTCAGGGTGACTAACGGTGAGTGAGGGTGAGTGAGAGTGAGTGATGGAGAGTGACAGTGAGTGAGGGTGAGTGACAGTGAGTGATGGAGAGTGACAGTGAGTGATGGAGAGTGACAGTGAGTGATGGAGAGTGACAGTGAGTGAGGGTGAGTGACAGTGCGTGAGGGTGAATGACGGTGAGTGAGGGTGAGTGAGGGTGAGTGAGGGTGAGTGAGGGTGAGTGACGGTGAGTGAGTGTGAGTGAGGGTGAGTGACAGTGAGTGATGGAGAGTGACAGTGAGTGATGGAGAGTGACAGTGAGTGATGGAGAGTGACAGTGAGTGAGGGTGAATGACGGTGAGTGAGGGTGAGTGAGGGTGAGTGAGGGTGAGTGAGGGTGAGTGAGGGTGAGTGAGGGTGAGTGAGGGTGAGTGACGGTGAGCGAGGGTGAGTGAGGGTGAGTGAGGGTGAGTGACATTGAGTGAGGGTGAGTGAGGGTGAGTGAGGGTGAGTGAGGGTGAGTGAGGGTGAGTCACATTGAGTGACGGTGATTGAGGGTGAGTGAGGGTGAGTGAGGGTGAGTGACAGTGAGTGACGGTGAGTGAGGGTGAGTGAGGGTGAGTGAGGGTGAGTGAGTGTGCGTGAGGGTGAATGACGGTGAGTGAGGGTGAGTGAGGGTGAGTGAGGGTGAGTGAGGGTGAGTGAGGGTGAGTGACGGTGAGTGAGGGTGAGTGAGGGTGAGTGACGGTGAGTAACAGTGAGTGACAGTGAGTGAGGGTGAGTGAGGGTGAGTGAGGGTGAGTGAGGGTGAATAACGGTGAGTGAGGGTGAGTGAGGGTGAGTGAGGGTGAGTGACAGTGAGTGACAGTGAGTGACGGTGAGTGAGGGTGAGTGAGGGTGAGTGAGGGTGAGTGAGGGTGAGTGACGATGAGTGAGGGTGAATAACGGTGAGTGAGGGTGAGTGACGGTGAGTGAGGCTGAGTGAGGGTGAGTGACGGTGAGTGACGGTGAGTGAGGGTGAGTGAGGGTGAGTGACAGTGAGTGACGGTGAGTGAGGGTGAGTGACAGTGAGTGACGGTGAGTGATGGTGAGTGAGGGTGAGTGACGGTGTGAGGGTGAGTGAGGGTGAGTTAGGGTGAGTGACAGTGAGTGACGGTAAGTGACGGTGAGTGAGGGTGAGTGAGGGTGAGTGAGGGTGAGTGAGGGTGAGTTACGGTGAGTTACGGTGAGTGAGGGTGAGTGAGGTTGAGTGAGGGTGAGTGACAGTGAGTGAGGGTGAGTGAGGGTGAGTGAGGGTGAGTGAGGGTGAGTGGGGGTGAGTGAAAGTGAGTGAGGGTGAGTGAGGGTGAGTGAACGTGAGTGAACGTGAGTGAGGGTGAGTGAGGGTGAGTGAGGGTGAGTGACGGTGAGTGAGGGTGAGTGAGGGTGAGTGAGGGTGAGTGAGGGTGAGTTACGGTGAGTGAGGGTGAGTGAACGTGAGTGAGGGTGAGTGAGGGTGAGTGAGGGTGAGTGACAGTGAGTGAGGGTGAGTGAGGGTGAGTGAGGGTGAGTGACGGTGAGTGAGGGTGAGTGAGGGTGAGTGAGGGTGAGTGACGGTGAGTGAGGGTGAGTGAGGGTGAGTGACGGCGTGAGGGTGAGTGACGGTGAGTGACGGTGAGTGAGGGTGAGTGACAGTGAGTGAGGGTGAGTGAGGGTGAGTGAGGGTGAGTGACGGTGAGTGAGGGTGAGTGAGGGTGAGTGAGGGTGAGTGACGGTGAGTGAGGGTGAGTGACGGTGAGTGAGGGTGAGTGACGGTGAGTGAGGGTGAGTGAGGGTGAGTGAGGGTGAGTGACGGTGAGTGAGGGTGAGTGACGTTGAGTGAGGGTGAGTGAGGGTGAGTGTGGGTGAGTGAGGGTGAGTGAGGGTGAGTGACGGCGTGAGGGTGAGTGACGGTGAGTGAGGGTGAGTGACAGTGAGTGACGGTGAGTGAGGGTGAGTGAGGGTGAGTGACAGTGAGTGACAGTGAGTGAGGGTGAGTGAGGGTGAGTGAGGGTGAGTGACGGTGAGTGAGGGTGAGTGACGGTGAGTGACGTTGAGTGAGGGTGAGTGAGGGTGAGTGAGGGTGAGTGAGGGTGAGTGACGGCGTGAGGGTGAGTGACGGTGAGTGAGGGTGAGTGACGGCGTGAGGGTGAGTGACAGTGAGTGACGGTGAGTGAGGGTGAGTGAGGGTGAGTGACAGTGAGTGACAGTGAGTGAGGGTGAGTGAGGGTGAGTGACGGTGAGTGAGGGTGAGTGAGGGTGAGTGACGGTGAGTGAGGGTGAGTGAGGGTGAGTGAGGGTGAGTGACGGTGAGTGACGGTGAGTGAGGGTGAGTGAGGGTGAGTGAGGGTGAGTGACGGTGAGTGAGGGTGAGTGACGGCGTGAGGGTGAGTGACGGTGAGTTAGGGTGAGTGACAGTGAGTGACGGTGAGTGAGGGTGAGTGAGGGTGAGTGAGGGTGAGTGACAGTGAGTGACGGTGAGTGACGGTGAGTGAGGGTGAGTGAGGGTGAGTAACAGTGAGTGAGGGTGAGTGAGGGTGAGTGAGGGTGAGTGACGGTGAGTGAGGGTGAGTGACGGTGAGTGACGGTGAGTGACGGTGAGTGAGGGTGAGTGACGGTGAGTGACGGTGAGTGAGGGTGAGGGTGAGTGACGGTGAGTGAGGGTGAGTGACGGCGTGAGGGTGAGTGACGGTGAGTTAGGGTGAGTGACAGTGAGTGACGGTGAGTGAGGGTGAGTGAGGGTGAGTGACAGTGAGTGACGGTGAGTGAGGGTGAGTGAGGGTGAGTGACGGTGAGTGAGGGTGAGTGAGGGTGAGTGACGGTGAGTGACGGTGAGTGACGGTGAGTGACGGTGAGTGAGGGTGAGTGACGGTGAGTGACGGTGAGTTAGGGTGAGTGACGGTGAGTGAGGGTGAGGGACGGTGAGTGAGGGTGAGTGACGGTGAGTGACAGTGAGTGACAGTGAGTGAGGGTGAGTGAGGGTGAGTGACGGTGAGTGACGGTGAGTGACGGTGAGTGAGGGTGAGTGACGGTGAGTGAGGGTGAGTGAGGGTGAGTGAGGGTGAGTGAGGGTGAGTGAGGGTGAGTGACGGCGAGTTAGGGTGAGTGACAGTGAGTGAGGGTGAGTGAGGGTGAGTGACAGTGAGTGAGGGTGAGTGAGGGTGAGTGAGGGTGAGTGACGGTGAGTGAGGGTGAGTGACGGTGAGTGACGGTGAGTGACGGTGAGTGAGGGTGAGGGTGAGTGACGGTGAGTGAGGGTGAGTGACAGCGTGAGGGTGAGTGACGGTGAGTTAGGGTGAGTGACAGTGAGTGACGGTGAGTGAGGGTGAGTGAGGGTGAGTGACAGTGAGTGAGGGTGAGTGAGGGTGAGTGAGGGTGAGTGACGGTGAGTGAGGGTGAGTGAGGGTGAGTGAGGGTGAGTGACGGTGAGTGACGGTGAGTGACGGTGAGTGACGGTGAGTGACGGTGAGTGACGGTGAGTTAGGGTGAGTGACGGTGAGTGAGGGTGAGGGACGGTGAGTGAGGGTGAGTGACGGTGAGTGAGGGTGAGTGAGGGTGAGTGAGTGTGAGTGAGTGTGAGTGAGGGTGAGGGTGAGTGAGGGTGAGTGAGGGTGAGTGAGGGTGTGTGACGGTGAGTGACGGTGAGTGACGGTGAGTGAGGGTGAGTGAGGGTGAGTGGGGGGAGTGGGGGTGAGTGGGGGTGAGTGGGGGTGAGTGGGGGTGAGTGAGGGTGAGTGAGGGTGAGTGAGGGTGAGTGACGGTGAGTGAGGGTGAGTGACGGTGACTGGCAAGCCAAAGGCATGTGGACTGAAGGGATATTATAATCCCGCTAGGGACCTGTAACATTTTCTGTTTAGAATCGAAAACCCCAGGTTTTTACTAAAATGATGCCAAATTGTTCTTGGTTTTAAGAATGTTACTAACAAAAATCAAAGAGCATTAATACAAATAGTTTGATTATTTATTATTATTAGCATACAATGAAAAGTATTGTTTCTTGCGTGCTACACAGATAACGCGTACCATACTTGGAGAAGGAAGGAGAGACTGCACAATACAATGTTACAGTCGTAGCTAGGGGGCAATGAAAAGATCAACTTAATACGAGGTAGGTCCATTCAAAAGTCTGATGGCAGTCGGGAAGAAGCTGTTCTTGAGTCGGTTGGTACGTGACCTCAAACTTTGGTATCTTTTTCCTGACGGAAGAAGGTGGAAGAGAGTATGTCCGGGGTGCCTGGGGTCCTTAATTATGCTGGCTGCCTTTCTGAGGCAGCGGGAATTGTGGACAGAGTCAATGGATGGGAGGCTGGTTTGCATGATGATTGGGCTACATTCACAACCTTTTGTAGTTTCCTGCGGTCTTGGGCAGAGCAGGATCCATACCAAGCTGTGAAACAACCCAGAAAGAATGCTTTCAATGGTGCATCTGTAGAAGTGGAGCCTAGGTCATTGAATATATTCAAGGCTGAGTTAAATAGATTTTGACAGACAAGGGAGTCAAGGGTTGTGTTGGGGCTAACCACTGCGGCACTGTGCTGCCCCTTTTTTCGACTTATTAATGGATGTGAGGGACTAAGACTTCAACTGTATATATTTATGAAATACAACTAGATATGCTCACCGCTATTTCTAAAAATGTTTAAAAACTGAACAAAGACCTTCGAGGTGGGAGAGGTGAGGCATGGGCCTCTGGATTGTGGAGCAGGTAATATTGCCATGCTCAGTCTGCTGCTTTAACATCTGCCGATCAGGCCACACTGAAGGAGCTTTGCCCAGGTTGGATAATTGGCCCCATCTACATCTTCTGTTGGACGTTCTGTGCCATCACCTACAAAACGGGTTCTTCTGCGTGCCTATCTCATCTTGTGAAGTCAGCAACATCGGAAAAGTGTTTTCAGCCCGCTGACCTCCATGAACGAATACTTCATTGGACTTTGACTCTGGATTCTGTAACCCACATGAAACAATGTTTATTTTCACTGTGGCCTCTGTATTGTAAAACCATCTTTTCTCTATCCCTCTCCTTAGTACCTGAGTGTGGAGGCGATGTTGCAAACCTTCCCCCATGTTTTGAGTGTGTGGAAATAAACTAACCCTTTGAGTTCATCATATCTCGAGTTTGCTGTGGGGATATTAGTGCAAAACCGACACGGTTGAGAAATACGCCACTGCTTAAAAAGAGGGGAACAATTCAAAATGCTGTTCCATTTACAGATGGGTGGCGAGAGGAGTAATTAGAGCTGCTTAAAATTAAACCCTTTCCTGTCTGTAACAGTGACTATCTTATGTTTACGACCTCTAATTTTCGACTTGCCCACAAGTGAGGACAGCTTCACCTCTATTTCCTTCCTAATCAGAGAAAAAAGTTTGATATACATTTTACCACAAAATCTTTGAACACTTGTTAATGAAGGAATACATTTACCTGAAGGACCACTGAATCCCATTTGACACAGGTGGGCTTGTCTCTCATCTTCCTGGTAGCTCCTAGTCTTCCCCATTCCAAATTTTGTCCCACTCCTTTGCCCCTCTCCGTCTGACTGGTGGAACAGCATCATGGGAAAGTGGAGGCTTGGAATTCACACGCGTTGCTATAGTTTAAACAGGCATAGGCCATTCAGCCCCTCAAGCCTGTCCCGCCATTCAATGAGATCATGGCTGATTTGTGGCCTAACTCTATAACCCTGCTTTTAGCCCTTCCCTTAATATCTTTGCTTAACAAAAATCTATCTCCGATTTAAAATTAACAACTGATATAGCTTCAATTGCCATTTGTGGGAGAGAGTTCCAAACCTCTACCATCCTTTGAGTGAAGAAGTTCTTCCGAACGAAAAATGAAATGAAATGAAAATCGCTTATTGTTACAAGTAGGCTTCAAATGAAGTTACTGTGAAAAGCCCCTAGTTGCCACATTCCGTCGCCTGTTGGGAAGGCTGGTACGGGAATTGAACCGTGCTGCTGGCCTGCCTTGGTCTGCTTTAAAAGCCAGCTCTTTAGCCCTGTGCTAAACCAGCCCCAACATCCCTCCTGAACGCTCTGGCCCTAATTTTTAGACTATGTCCCCTAGTTAATCTTCATCAATCCCTGTTAATATCATGAAGACTTCGATCAGACCACCCATTTGGGACTGGTTTAGCCCAGTGGGCTGAATCACTGGCTTATAATGCAGAACATTGCCAGCAACGCGGGTTCAATTCCTGTACCGGCCTCCCCAAACAGGCGCCGGAATGTGGCGACTAGGGTTTTTTCATTGAAGCCTACTTATGACAATAAGCGATTATTATTATTATTATTATTATTATTATTATTATTATTAATCTTCTACATTATAGCGAAAACAGGCCTAATTTGTGCAATCTCTCCTCGTAACTTAGCACCTGTAATCCAGGTATCATTCTTGTAAAGCTAGGTTGCACTCCCTCCAAGGTCAAGATATTCTATCTAAGGTGTGGTGCCAGGAACTGCTCACAGTGACTCCAAGTGGGGTCTAACCAGGGTTTTGATCAGCTGTAGCATAACTTCTGTGCCTTTATTATCCAATCCTCTAGCTTTAAAGGCAAGCATTCCATTTGCCCTTTTGATTATTTTCTCCACTTGTTCGTGGCATTTTAAGGATCTCTGCACCTGAACCCCCCCCCCCAAGTCTCTTTGGACATCCACTGTACCTAATCTCTGATTCAGAAAATACCCTGCTCCAGCTCGCTTTGGCAGCACATATACTAAAATTGGAACAATACAGAGAAGATTAACACGGCCCCTGCGCAAGGATGACACGCAAATTCGTGAAGCGATCCATATTTTTATATATACAACTGTTTATAAATATGAGAAATGCCAATAAAAAGACTTTAAATAAAAAGAAAATACCCTGCTCTATCATTTTTTTGGTCCAAAATGGATAACCACACTTTTTGTATTTGTTTAAAATTTAGAGTACCCAATTATTTTTTTTTCCAATTAAGGGGCAATTTAGCACGGCCAATCCACCTAACCTGCACATCTTTGGGTTGTGGGGGTTAAACCCACGTAGCCACGGGGAGAATGTGCAAACTCCACATGGACAGTGACCCAGGGCCGGGATTCGAACCTGGGTCCTCAGCGCCGCAGTCCCAGTGCTAACCACTGCGCCACATACCACCCTACGGATAACCACACTTGCTTACATGCAATTCCATCTGCCACAATTTTGCCCATCCACCTCGTCTGTCAATTTCTCCTTGCAATTTTATGCTATCAGCTAGGCTGTCTATAATGCCACCTAACTTTGTATCATCAGCAAGTTTGGATATATAACTATCTATCATCCAAGACGTTAATGAATAATGTGAATTATTGAGGCCCCAACACAGATCCCTGTACAGATCCATTAGCCACACCTTGCCAATTAGAGACTTTACCCATAAACCCCACTCTTTGTCGCCTGCCACTCAACCAAGTTCCTAACAATATCAATAATTTGCCCTCACAGTCTCTTGTGTGGGACTTTATCAAATGCCTTCTGGAAGTCCATATAAATAACATCCATAGAGATTCCCCAGTCCACTGCCTTCGTTACCTCTTTAGAGATTATTCAGGCATGATCTTCCCTTTATGAATCCATGCTGGCTCTCCCTGATCGACTGAAATTTGCCGAGGTGTTCAGTTTGACCCCAGCAATTTCCCCGCCACAGACGTTAGACAATCCAGTCTGTAATTCCCTAGTTTCCCTCTTTCATCTGTCTTTAAGTGTGGAGTGACATGTGCAATTTTCCAATGCAGAGGGACGACTCCTGAATCGAGAGAACTCTGAAAGATTATAGTTGGGGTATCTACAATGCGCTCCCCGACTTCCTTTAACACCCTTGGACGGAAACCGTAAGGTCCTGGGGACTTCTCACACTTTACTTCCATTGATTTCCATTGATTTCCTAGTTAATGATACTGTACTTGTATTAATTGTTTAAGTCCCTGTCCTTTATCGACTTTGTCAAGGGGCATCTTGACAAATATATGAATAGGATGGGAATAGAAGGATACGGACCCAGGAAGTGTAGAAGATTGTAGTTTAGTCGGGCAGTATGGTCGGCGCGGGCTTGGAGGGCCGAAGGGCCTGTTCCTGTGCTGTACATTTCTTTGTTCTTTGTTTGTTTGTTATTCATTTTTTCGGGACTTCCAGCAAGTTATCCTCCTTTTGAACTGTAAACACTGAGGCAAAGAAATTTAAAAAAAATTAATTTATGGGATGTGGGCGTCGCTGGTCGGCCCAGCATTTATTGCCCATCCCTAGTTGCCCTTCAGAAGGTAGTGCTGAGTTGGATTCTTGAACTGCTGCAGTCCCTGTGGTGTAGGTACACTCACAGCACTGTTAGGGAGGGAGTTCCAGGATGTTGCCCCAGCGACAGTGAAGGAACGGCCGATATATTTCCAAGTCCGTGCGGTGAGTGACTTGGAGGGGAATCTCCAGGTGGTGGGGTTCCCAGGTATCTGCTGCTCTTATCCCTCTAGATGGTAGTGGTCGTGGGTTTGGAAGGTGCTGCCTAAGGAACCTTGGTGAGTTGCTGCAGTTCATCTTGTAGATGGTACACACGGCTGCCACTGTTCGTCGGTGATGGAGGGTTCGAATATTTGTGGAAGAGGGGGCAATCAAGTGGACTGCTTTGTCCTGGATGGTGTCGAGCTACTTGAGCATTGTTGGAGCTTCACTCACCCAGGCAAGTGGGAGAGTATTTTCTGCATTGCCGGGTAGATGCCAGTGTTGTAGCTGTACCGGAACAGCTTGGCTAGAGGTGCTGCAAGTTCTGGAGCTAAGGTCTTCAGTACTATTGCCGAATATTGTCAGGACCCATAGCATTTGCAATATCCAGCGCCTTCAGCTATTTCTTGCTATCACATGGAGTGAATCGAATTGGCTGAAGACTGACACCTGTGATGCTGGGGACCTCCGGAGGAGACTGAGGTGGATCATCCACTCGGCACTTCTGGCGGAAGTTTGTTGCGAATGCTTCAGCCTTGTCTTTTGCACAGATGTGCTGGGCTCCTACATCATTGAGGATGGGGGTATTTGTGGAGCCCCGTCCTCCAGTGAGTTGCTTAATTGTCCACCACCATTCATGGCTGGATGTGGCAGGACTGCAGAGCTTAAATCTGATGCGTTCGTTGTGGCATGGCTCAGCTCTGTCTATTACTTCCTGCTATGTTGTTTGGCACACAAGTAGTCCTGTGTTGTAGCTTCACCAGGTTGACATCTCATTTTTTAATATGCCTGATGTTGCTCCTGCCATGCTCTCCTGCACTCTTCATTGAACCAGGGTTGATCCCCCTGGCTTTGTGGTGATGATAGTGTGGGGGATATGCTGGGCCATGAGGTTGCAGATTGTGGTTGAGTACAACTCTGCTGCTGCTGATGGCCCACAGTGCTCCATGGATGCTCAGTCTTGAGTTGCTAGATCTGTTCAAAGTCTACTCCATTTAGCACGGTGGCAGTGTCACTGTGTCATGTTTCTTGTCATCCGCAAATGCTATAATCGCGCCCTGCACACCAAAGTTTAAGTCATTAATAAAGATCAAGCAGAGCTGGGGTTCTATTGTCAAGAAAATAAAATCTTAGGACACAGTAAATGAGTAATTTTAACATTACTACCAGTGAGCGTGCATGTTAGAGAGGAATAAATAACTTTGGACCTTAATTTCTGAAGTTCTCCATCGAGTTTTCTTGTGTCATGTTTGGACCTGTGTTTATTTAGTTCTTGGGATATGGATAGGCCAGTATTTATTGTCCGTGATGTTATAACCTGCCTGCTTACCATTGGCTGGGGACTAATGACAGTCCCACAATCCTGTGGGAGTATGAGATTCCCCAATGAGGGGGGGGGGGGGCGGAGTAACCATTAGTAAATTCCAAGTATAAATAAAGCTGGCCAGTTTGGAACCAGCCAGGAAGGAGTGAGCAGCAAGTGAAGTTGCTGCTGCTGTTGTATATATATGTTATTGTAAATAGATGTTATTTCTTTGCATTCTTAAAACTCGTGCTGGATTCTTCGTGGCCCTCACAAAACATCCCTAATTGCCCTTGAAAAGGTGGTTGGTTGGTTTATGGTTTGGTTTCCACTTTGAATACCATTTTGATCCCCCTCTGGGTAACCTGTGGCCTGATCTGGATTGGGGGCGTCTCCCGCTATTAATTAGTGGCTAATATCTAACTCCAGTCCCGAAGACCGGAAGCTGCTCTCTCCCCTTTTGAGGGGGGGGGGGGGGGGGGAGAGCTGACTGGTGGCGATTTAACCTGAGGGTCACCACACCTCAGGCGAGGGGCAAGGTTGAGAGGGCGGGGGCCTTGATGAATGACCTCAGCCGGTACGGGGAATTGAACCCCCGCTGCTGGCCTCGCTCCGCATCACAAACTTTGGATTTAAACCCATGTCAGCAGGGCACTAGTCCAGGCCTCTGGATTACTAACGCAGGAACATTACCACTGTGCCACCATCCCCTTATTGTGGGCTAACTGGTAGAGATTGGCTGCGACGGCTAGCCAGTAACTCAGTTGCGATTGTGTCATGTGGTTACCAGGGTAGGAGGTGAACGAGCTGGACTTGTGATTTTTCGCCATCTGGCAGTTCCTATATCCTTTGCAACAGCACCCTCTGGTGGTCTGGTACAATCGAACTGCAAACAGTTGTAAATACGCTTATCGATAGTGTGGCCAGGATTTTATGGCCCCAGAAACAAGGTGTCTCCCAGCGTCAGATGCGGAGGCCATTTAAATTTCCATTTACATTGGCGGGACTGTAATATCCCGCCAGGCGGGAGGGGCTGTAAAACCCTGGCCCATGCATAGGGACAAAGATTTCTGAAACATAGTTGTGCGACTATTTTTTTTCTCTCTTTTATAAATTTAAAGTGCCCAATTTCATTTTTTCCAATTAAGGGGCAATTTAGCGTGGCCAATCCACCCGCCCTGCACATCTTTGGGTTGTGGGGGCGAGACCCACGCAGACACGGGGAGAATGTGCAAACTCCACACGGACAGTGACCCAGAGCCGGGATCGAACCTGGGACCTCGGCGCCGTGAGGCTGCAGTGCTAACCACTGCGCCACCGTGCTGCCCTTAGTTGTGCTACTATAACTGCGATCACCTCTGACAGTGCGATACTCTCTCAGTATTGCATTGGACTCGTTCACCTGGATTACAAACCCAAGTCTATCAAATGGGACATAAATCAAAGATAAGAATATAAGAGCAGGGAGTTAATGATGGAGCTGTATAAAACGCTTCTTAGGGTACAATCCATAGATAGAATCCCTACACTACAGTAGGAGGCAATTCTGCCCATTGTGTCTGTACTGATCCTCTGAAAGAGCTCACAATCTCGGCGCACTCCCCCACCCTATCCCTGTAACCCCGTACATTGATCATCCAATCCACTTACACTGCACATTTTTCATAGAAATTACAATACAGAAGGAGGCCATTCGGCCCATCGAGTCTGCACCGGCTCTTGGAAAGAGCACCCTACCCAAGATCAACACCTCCACCCTATCCCCATAACCCAGTAACCCCACCCAACACTAAGGGAAATTTTGGACACTAAAGGCAATTTATCATGGCCAATCCACCTAACCTGCACATCTTTGGACTGTGGGAGGAAACCGGAGCACCCGGAGGAAACCCACGTACACCGGGGAGGATGTGCAGACACCGCACAGACAGTGACCCAAGCCGGAATCGAACCTGGGACCCTGGAGCTGTGAAGCAATTGTGCTATCCACAATGCTACCGCGCTGTGCGCAGTTCTAGTCGCCACACTGTAGGAAGGATGTGTTCACAGTAGAAACGGGTGGAGAGGAGATTTGCCAGGGGGTTGCCTGGGCTGGAGCGTTTCAGCTGTGAAGAGAGGCTGACTAGGCTGGGGTTGTTTTCCCTGGAGCAGAGCAGGCTGAGAGGGGGGACCTGACTGAGGTGTGCAAACTGATGAGGGACATAGATCGGAAGAAAGTGTTCCACATAGTGGAGGGCTCAATAACCAAGGGGCATAGATTTAAGTTAATAGGCAGGAGATTTGGGGGGGATTTGAGGAAAAATCTTTTCACCCAGAGGCCAACCCCGCTTGTCCCCCCCCGCCCTGGGATGAAGCCCCCACCGAGCGACACAACTGTCAGCAAACTATGGCAAACTTTTCATCCCCATTCCTCTCCCTCAGCAGCCATGGCGTGCCTATTTCCCGAGTGAAACTTGCTGTGGGAAATTCCACCTGGCGCAGATGGAGCAAAGAACAAAGAAAATTACAGCACAGGAACAGGCCCTTCGGCCCTCCCAGTCTGCGCCGATCCCGATCCTTTATCTAAACCTGTCGCCTATTTTCCAAGGATCTACTTCCCTCTGTTTCCTGCCCGTTCCTATATCTGTCTAGATGCATCTTAAATGATGCTATCGTGCCCGCCTCTACCACCTCCGCTGGCAAAGCGTTCCAGGCACCCACCACCCTCTGCGTAAAAAACTTTCCACGCACATCTCCCTTAAACTTTCCCCTCTCACCTTGAAATTGCGACCCCTTGTAATTGACACCCCCACTCTTGGAAACAGCTTGTTGCTATCCACCCTGTCCATATCTCTCATAATTTTGTAGACCTCAACCAGGTCCCCACTCAACCTCCGTCTTTCCAGCAAAAACAATCCTAATCTACTCAACCTTTCTTCGTAGCTAGCACCCTCCATACCAGGCAACATCCTGGTGAACCTCCTCTGCACCCTCTCTAAAGCATCCACATCCTTCTGGTAATGTGGCGACCTTAACTGCACGCAGTACTCCAAATGTGGCCTAACCAAAGTCCTATACAACTGTAACATGACCTGCCGACTCTTGTACTCAATACCCCGTCCGATGAAGGCAAGCATGCTGTATGCCTTCTTATCCACTCTATCGACCTGCATTGCCACTTTCAGGGTACAATGGACCTGAACTCCCAGATCTCTCCGTACATCAATTTTCCCCAGGACTCTTCCATTGACCGTATAGTCCGCTCTTGAATTGGATCTTCCAAAATGCATCACCTCGCATTTGCCTGGATTGAACTCCATCTGCCATTTCTCTGCCCAACTCTCCAATCTATCTATATTTTGCTGTATTCTCTGACAGTCCCCCTCGCTATCTGCAACTCCACCAATCTTAGTATCATCTGCAAACTTGCTAATCAGACCACCTATACCTTCGTCCAGATCATTTATGTATATCACAAACAACAGTGGTCCGAGCACGGATCCCTGTGGAACACCACTAGTCACCTTTCTCCATTTTGAGACACTCCCTTCCACCACTACTCTCTGTCTCCTGTTGTCCAGCCAGTTCTTTATCCATCTAGCTAGTACACCCTGAACCCCATGCGACTTCACTTTTTCCATCAACCTGCCATGGGAAACTTTATCAAACGCCTTACTGAAGTCCATGTATATGACACCTACAGCCCTTCCCTCATCAATTAACTTTGTCACTTCCTCAAAGAATTCTATTAGGTTTGTAAGACATGACCTTCCCTGCACAAAACCATGCTGCCTATCACTGATAAGTGATAGGCACTGATAAGAGCATCGTGGGAGACCCGGTGAATACCGAGCTGGGCCCGCTAATGACATACAAATGGTGTTTTATGTATGTTCCGGACCGCATTGACGCCGCTGTCAAGGTGGCAGAGAATTGTGATTTGGCGTCAAATCGCGCCAGCCGCAATTTTGGCATAAAAGCCAATTCTCCGCCCAATCGCGTTTCTCGATTTCGGGTTCAGCTAACGGAGAATCCCGCCCTATGAATTTCAACGAAGTGAATGGTCAACCACATAGTTTAAATTAGACACAGGGATAGGAGTTTCAGTCTTATTTGATTAAATAGAATGGCTTAAGCACCTTACACTAAACCATCGCCCATCCAGGTGCAAGGGTAAGATGGGACTACACTGAAAGTCATGGGACAACATTTAAAATAGAGGGTTAAATAAATAATTGAACCTCTGTACATCTTACAGAACTAAGAATCATTGTTATCAAACATGAAGGCATGCTTACAATTGAAGCCAATCTATAAAGTTGATGAAATTGATGATGATTGCGACAGTCGCACATTCAAGAATTAAATTCCACGTTTATCTACAGACTCGGGAAAGCTGCTGACTAGGTACCATATTACCTTACGAGCTGATGCTAAACCAGTTTGCACATCGTTGGCCAGATTGATGGAGATGTTAGCACGAGGAATGCAGCAGGAAACAGTTAAATGTCAAGCTTTTGTTCGACTGCAAAATTCAATAAGTCGACCCCCTTGGTTTGAATTTAGAATTTCCGCCATACTCAATTTCTGGATTACTAAATGTGAGCAATGTTCTGTGAGGTTTGCATCCGACAGTATCAGTATCAGAGTGTCATATTTTCAACCATGATATACAATTTCAATATATCTGTATCAAGCGATGAGCGTGTAGCTGTCACATCCCAGGATTACAAGTATCGGATGCAGATATTCATAACATCATAAACACATTGGGCGGGGATCCCAAGGCGTCCCTGAAGCGTGATTCCCGGCAGCGGGAGGCGGCCTGCCGCTGGCCACTGACGGGAGCTCCTGCTGCCGTCGCTGTCAATGGGATTTCCCATTGAATCCACCCCACGCTACCTGGAAACCCACGGCGGGAGTGCTCCATCGGCGGGAACGGAAGACCCTCCCATTAAAAATGGACACTGCTCAAACCCCAGGCTGTTTGTCAACTCGCTGGAGGGGGATTCGATTGGCAGGCTTGGGGTGGGGAGGGGAGGGTGGGGGTGCGGGGGGGGGGGCGGGGGGGGGGGGGGTGATGGTGGAGGTTATTTCTAACAGTTTACAGCATCTTTAGACAACTCTGCATGTCCTGCCTCCTCTCACTTCCTCATCAGCCACGCTGCACATTTTCCGATTTTTAAAACCACAAGTGATACTCGCCGGTGGTAATTCCTCCTATTGGAAGAGGAGCGTCGCGGACACCCCGGTGGGGTTGAGGGGGGGGGGGGGGGTCAGGCCGTTAATGATATGCCAATGCCGTTTAATGTGTGGAGTAGAACGCATTGACACCGTTGTTGAGGCACCGGAGAGTGGCATTCTGTCGGGCGCCCACAATGTTCGCCTCATGCGTGATTCTCCGCCAAATCACGTTTCACTGGATGGAGAATCCCACCCCAGGCTCTCCTGTGGTCAGAAGGAGCGCGGGCGTGAGACTCCGATTGTGCAGGTTCTCGCAGAGCAAACCACTGTTGGAGTGGGGACCTTTCCTGCTGTGTGAGGCAGGGGTAGTTCTGCGTATGGAGGTACAGCAACGCCTCTTGTTTGTCTGTATTGTCATGTGAGAGTACCTTTAAGACATGGATGTGTAAGCAATGTACCTTTAAGAAAACAGTGATGTCAGAGAGTGGGTGGAGTTCAGCCATTTTGCAGTTTCAGTTTTGAAAAGTGCCTGGCTGGTTTTGCTGAGAGCAGTTTAAAAGGAGAAAGCCAGTTTGAGACAGCAGCTGGAGAAGTTCTGGTTTGGAAAAGAGCTGGATGTGTGTCTATGTTTTGCAGTGAGCTGGATTTCTGTCATGAAAGACTATCTCTGGATAATTTGGGTGATTTAAAGTAAAGCCTTTAACCTGATGTGATTTTGTTGAAAGGTGTTAAGTCTCTTGGAAGTTTGAAGGAACGTTTTAAGGAATTATTTACTGTTGCAATATTTTCTGAGTTATCTTTGAAGTCTGTGAAAAATGTTAAGTGGGAGTTACAGGGTTATGGGAATAGAGTAGATATGTAGGCTCGAGTAGGGTGCTCTTTGTAAGAGCTGGTGCAGACTCGATGGGCCGAATGGCCTCCTTCTGCACTGTTACTTCTATGAAGGGGTGTTACGAGGTCCAATGTTTATTTAAGAGGTTAAGTTGAGTTCATGGAAAAAACAGTGTTTTGTGTTTAAAAACCCACGTGTCCGTAATTGTAATCCCACACCTAGGGAACAAGCCGTGTGCTCGGAAAAGCAACAAATACATTAAAGGGAGAGGTTGGCCAAACTCCACGATACATTTTGGGGTTCGGAAAACGCCTCGCCCATAACAGTATCTAATATCACGGTGTTCGTAATTCCGGTTGGACGTGTGTTCGTATTTCTTGCCTGCTGCTTTGATCATCTTTTCAGCCTCTATCTGACCCAATTTCCTGTCCCCCTGTATTTATTATAACAACAGAGGTTGGTGATTCTAAGCTGTTCCTCACAATGTATGTCAGAGAGGAACATGTTGAATATGTCACTGTGGCTATCATCATGTAAAATCTATTCAGCAGTGAGAACACAATGAGGCAGGCTGAATAATGACTGCAGATTATTTTTCAGGCCAAATTAATATTCATGACACTGAGTGTATTCTATGTCAAGGTTTTGCCTTAGGAAATGCTCAAATTAATACTCATGTTACTTCCCATCTGGCAACTGAAATGGAGCACATTCCTTTCGTCTGGTTCATTGTTGTCTATTTTTGCTCCAGTGCAGAATGCCCTATGAATCTGATTCACAGATCGGAGCTGTGATACCCTGTTTAGTCAGTGAGCATATCTCCTGTAGCAATGATCACAAGATGCCCATCAGAGGCCCAGATGAAAAGGATAATATGGATGCAAAGGCAGGGGCATGTTAGGCAGGAGTGAGGCAAGTAGCAGAGTAGGAAGCTGGGGAATGTGTAGCAGGAGGCCTGTGGAATGGGAGCAGGAGGCCCGGGGAGTGGGTAGCAGGAGGCCCGGGGAGTGGGTAGCAGGAGGCCCGGGGAGTGGGTAGCAGGAGGCCCGGGGAGTGGGTAGCAGGAGGCCCGGGGAGTGGGTAGCAGGAGGCCCGGGGAGTGGGTAGCGGGAGGCCCGGGGAGTGGGTAGCGGGAGGCCCGGGGAGTGGGTAGCGGGAGGCCCGGGGAGTGGGTAGCGGGAGGCCCGGGGAGTGGGTAGCGGGAGGCCCGGGGAGTGGGTAGCGGGAGGCCCGGGGAGTGGGTAGCGGGAGGCCCGGGGAGTGGGTAGCGGGAGGCCCGGGGAGTGGGTAGCGGGAGGCCCGGGGAGTGGGTAGCGGGAGGCCCGGGGAGTGGGTAGCGGGAGGCCCGGGGAGTGGGTAGCGGGAGGCCCGGGGAGTGGGTAGCGGGAGGCCCGGGGAATGGGTAGCGGGAGGCCCGGGGAATGGGTAGCGGGAGGCCCGGGGAATGGGTAGCGGGAGGCCCGGGGATTGGGTATCGGGAGGCCCGGGGATTGGGTATCGGGAGGCCCGGGGATTGGGTATCGGGAGGCCCGGGGATTGGGTATCGGGAGGCCCGGGGATTGGGTATCGGGAGGCCCGGGGATTGGGTATCGGGAGGCCCGGGGATTGGGTATCGGGAGGCCCGGGGATTGGGTATCGGGAGGCCCGGGGATTGGGTATCGGGAGGCCCGGGGATTGGGTATCGGGAGGCCCGGGGATTGGGTATCGGGAGGCCCGGGGATTGGGTATCGGGAGGCCCGGGGATTGGGTATCGGGAGGCCCGGGGATTGGGTATCGGGAGGCCCGGGGATTGGGTATCGGGAGGCCCGGGGATTGGGTATCGGGAGGCCCGGGGATTGGGTATCGGGAGGCACGGGGATTGGGTATCGGGAGGCCCGGGGAATGGGTATGACAACACCTGTGGAATGGGTAGCAGGAGGCCTGGGGAATGGGTAGCAGGAGGCCTGGGGAATGGGTAGCAGGAGGCCTGGGGAATGGGTAGCAGGAGGCCTGGGGAATGGGTAGCAGGAGGCCTGGGGAATGGGTAGCAGGAGGCCTGGGGAATGGGTAGCAGGAGGCCTGGGGAATGGGTAGCAGGAGGCCTGGGGAATGGGTAGCAGGAGGCCTGGGGAATGGGTAACATTCATTTGTGCCACACCACTAGGGGGAGCACTTCTTGTACATGTGCTCTCAGAATATTCATGTTAGAGGCGGGTTGGGGGAGGCGGGAAATGTCCCAGCTTGGTGCTCAATGGCACAACATTTGTTCCGGGGATGCGTTGGGAGCTGGAGACGGGCCTTGGCTGTACACCCAGTTTCGAGGCATCTACAGGAGGTGCCAAATGACAAGGTGGATTGCTTTAAAAGCCTGTCCCAATTCTCTGAAACGTTGTCCCAGTTGTTTATTCAATATTCGGCTCTCGATCCTTCACCCCTCACCTCTCTATCCACTCCCGAGTCCCCATTGAGGTTACGTAGACATAGTAAAACCGTTACTGGCCCATGATGCCAATGCAACTCTTGCCAAATGATGAACCCCACCCATCCTCAATGGCACCTTATACCCTCCCCCTCCATTATACATACTCGGCTGACACTCCAGACTTCCATTAGTTTGTTGAAACAGGTGCACCATAGGGGAAGCATTGATAGCTTGTTTTCTTAGATCTATTTTGTCAATGGTTCAATGTCTATTTACACACGATAAAGAAGTGCTTATAGTTTTGGCTATTGATACCATAAAGGTCTGGTTGATTGACACTTTTAAAAAATAAACTTGAAGCACCCAATTCATTTTTTCCAATTAAGGGGCAATTTAGCAATGGCCAGTCCACCTTTTTGGTTGTAGGGGTGCGACCCACATAGATATGGGGAGAATGTGCAAACCCCACAGGGCCAGTGACACGGGTCTGGGATCAAACCCAGGTCTTCGGCACCGTGAGGCAACCGTGCTGACCACTGCGCCACTGAGCCGCCCAGATTGACACTTTTATCGGCACGTAGCAACAGCAGCTTTTTGAGGTCAAGTAGAATGGCTGTTTTTAAAGCTTTTCCACACATGCAAGCGCAGTAGCACAATTGCTTCACAGCTCCAGGGTCCCAGGAACGATTCCCGGCTTGGGTCACTGTCTGTGCAGAGTCTGCACGTTCTCCCCGTGTCTGCGTGGGTTTCCTCCGGGTGCTCCGGTTTCCTCCCACAGCCCAAAGATGTGCAGGTTAGGTGGATTGGCCTTGATAAATTGCCGAGTGTCCAAAGGTTAGGTGGGGTTACTGGGTTATGGGGATAGGGTGGAGGTGTGGGCTTAAGAAGGGTGCTCTTTCCAAGGGCCGGTGTAGACTCGATGGGCCAAATGGCCTCCTCCTGCACTGTAAATTCTATGATCTATGCCTTTGTTATTATAGGGTTCATCGGTTCTGTTCAGAGTATATACAGGGGAAAGGGCATTGAAGTGCTCTGATCTCTCCCCCCCCTGCTATTCAAACGTGTATTTTTTTCTTGCAGTGATCCAGGATCGGCGAGCCTGGTCTTCGTTAGGAAGCGGTGCCAATGCTCACCCTGTCAGGGTCCAGATCGCTCACCTTGCACCAGCTAGTGACCAGTCCCATGCACACGGTCCTGATGTTTCAGTCTGCCATTCGAAAAGTTGGCATCTTCATCCTTTTTTGTTTGTTTAATTGGTTTTCCTGGCGGTGTGATGGATTCCGACCACTTGCTGAGCAGAGGCTCTGAGCTCCAAGCACCGACTGAAGCAGATGGATTGCGGCGGCTCATCAGCTCACTAACCGGGGAGGGGGAAGGGGGGGTTGCCCAATCTGAGCTGGGCAGTGGCTGGCCAGAGGGACACAATGGACACTCCCATCGTTGCTGACAGCCTGTCGCACCCGTCCTCTGCACCAATTGATTTGGGCCTATCACTCGTAGCTGCTGCCTCCCTGTTGTATTACCATTCTGCAGAAAATCTGGAGTGTTCCCTCCAGGACTTGATTCTGGGGAACATTTACAGGGACGTTGGGCTGCCCGAAGGTCAGGGACCTCACTTGACCTTTCAAAGGAATGCAAAGTGCCACATTTGGTACTGGCTTGGTTGCAGGAGCTGCCAGGAAGAGTCAGAGTTTAGAGAACACCAAAGTATATCATGGAGTTCACCTGACCCACAAAATGTAATAGATTTTGCTTATGAGGATCACAAGGGCCCACTTTCCAGGTGTGATGCAACAGAGATCTTAAGTATTTTTAAACAAAATCCAGTTAACATTTTATAAACACACAGTAAACATCTTATCAACTACTAACACAGATACCCCCACCAAGATACAGTACTCCATAGGTAACCCTTAGTAACTTTCCTAACAACATCCAGAAGCCAAACACCCCTTTTTCTTACAAAAACAGTAGGTTTGCATTCCTTACAGAAACAGGTATTACTTTCGCGCCACAGCGAAAAACCGGACCGACCTCCTCAGAAGACAAACATGGGACACAACCGACAGAATACCCTTCGTCGTCCAGTTCTCCCGGAGCGGAGAAACTACGTCATCTTCTTCACAGCCTTCAACACGTCATTGATGACGATGAACATCTTGCCAAGGTCATCCCCACACCCCACTACTTGCCTTCAAACAACCGCGCAACCTCAAACGAACCATTGTTTGCAGCAAACTACCCAGTCTTCAGAACAGTGACCACGACACCACACAACCCTGTCATGGCAATCTCTGCAAGACGTGCCAGATCATTGACATGGATACCACTATTACACGTGAGAACACCACCCACCAGGTACGCGGTACATACTCGTGCGACTCGGCCAACGTTGTCTACCTCATACGCTGCAGGAAAGGATGTCCCGAAGCGTGGTACATTGGCGAGACCATGCAGACGCTGCGACAACGAATGAACGGACATCGCGCAACAATCACCAGGCAGGAATGTTCCCTTCCAGTCGGGGAACACTTCAGCAGTCAAGGGCATTCAGCCTCTGATCTCCGGGTAAGCGTTCTCCAAGGCGGCCTTCAGGACCCGCGACAACGCAGAATCGCCGAGCAGAAACTTATAGCCAAGTTCCGCACACATGAGTGCGGCCTCAACCGGGACCTGGGATTCATGTCGCATTACATTCATCCCCCACCATCTGGCCTGCGAAATCCTACCAACTGTCCTGGCTTGGTACAATTCACACCTCTTTAACCTGGGGTTACCCCATCGCTGGATCTGTAAAGATTTAATCACCTGCTAATGCTCGCATTCCAAGCATTGTTTGGCATCTTTGAATTTGTCTATATATGTGTTTCTGGAACAGACCTCTGCATTCACCTGAGGAAGGAGCAGCGCTCCGAAAGCTAGTGACATCGAAACAAACCTGTTGGACTTTAACCTGGTGTTGTAAGACTTCGTACTGTGCTCACCCCAGTCCAACGCCGGCATCTCCACATCTTTGAAATTATCAAGTGATCTGGAGACATTCTTTAACATGCAGAAAGAGAGACCAAAATACACCTTCTTGGTTTGGATGCAGCTCCCAACTGAAAACCAAAACTAAAACTCAGAACCACAAACAGCGTCCAGCTCAATACGAAAGTAAAAAGCAGGGCCAGAGCCCAGCTCCACCCACACAGTGACATCACTGCAGCCACTTGAAAAGAAAAACATTTCTTAAAGTGACATTCCCAAGACAACGTACTCAGACACCAGTCCGCCTTTGGGCTCCCCTCCAGATTTTCTGACAGCTTTTCCTCCCTTAGCCTTCCAACACTCCTGAAATATCCACAAAAGGTAGCGGAGCTAATCGCCCACAGATGGGGGTTTGGTCCCTGAGGGCCATGGTGTGCCCACATGCCAGAGGGCCGGCACACTGCATGTCTGGAGGGATAAACCTCCTCCTCTGCATTCCTCTGAAAATTTCACCGGTGGTCATAAAGGGCCCAGCTTCCGTATGTCACCAAGAGGAGGCGCCCCTGAGGACTTGCCGCTGGAGAGGCTGTGTACTGACAGAGAGAGAGAGACTCTCCGCCTGGCTGCTTGCCAGTGGTGTGGGTTGAAGCTAGCACACAAAAGCAGGAAGCATGTTAACGCTCTTCACCCATACACTCCGGGCACCGCACTGACCTATTGGAGACCCACTCAAGTTTAACATCTGTGGTGATCCACTGTAATAGGAGATGTAAGGTAGGACCTGCACTACAGGTTCGCCGGTAGCTCCTGCCGGCTGGCTCCGCCCAGGGAGAACTGTATAAATATGCATGACCTCCAGTGCCCTGCCATTACGCCAGCTGCAGCAGGAGGCCACGCATCTGACTGTAATAAAGCCACAGTTGTACCCAACTTTAGTCTTTGTGCAATTGATCGTGCATCAATTTATTACAGTCAGATGTTCCACAGAATGGATATCAGAATTAAACCCGATCGCCTGCAGCTGGATCCTCACTCGCCCGACGCCAGGAAAGACTTTACTCACTGGCTAGCATGTTTTGAGGCCTACATCAAGGCTGCGGACCCCGCGCCAACAGAGGCTCAGAAGATAAATGTCCTGTACTCCAGACTGAGCTCCAGCATGTTCCCGTTGATCCAAGACGCCACGACTTACACAAAAGCAATGGAACTCCTCAAAGAACACTACACACAGAAGGCGAACATGCTCTTCGCCAGGCATGTACTCGCCACCTGCTCGCAACTACCTGGTGAGTCCATCGAAGACTTCTGGCGCGCCCTGATTCCACTCATCCGGGACTGTGACTGTCAGGCAGTCACGGCCGCCGAACACACGAATCTCCTCATGCGCGATGCCTTCGTGACGGGGATTGCGTCGGACCACATCCGAGAACGATTACTGGAAGGGGCAACACTCGAATTGGCAGAGACGAAAACCTTGGCGCTCTCCATGACGGTCGCATCCCGTAACGTACAATTGTACCTCTCCCGCCGCGTTGCCCACCCTTCTACCCCTTCCTACCCCTCCTGGACCCCGCCGCCGACCTCCTCAGTCGGGGCCCTGCCTTCGCAATACGCCTGCACCGCACGCCGATCCGCGCACCCCGGGGGTCCCCGCTGCTACTTCTGCGGTCAGCAGAAGCACCCCCGCCAACACTGCCCGGCCCGCACTGCAGTTTGTAAAGCCTGCAGTAAAAAGGGCCACTTCGCGGCTGTGTGCCAGGCCCGCGTAGTCGCTGCGATCGCACCCGCTATCGCCCCCTCCCCCACGCCAGACGCACAATGGGAGCCGCCACCTTCTCCTCCCGGGTCCATGTGCGACCAATGGGCGCCGTCATCTTGTCCCGACCCCGCAATGTGCGCACCATGGGCGCCGCCATCTTGTTCCCCACAGGGTCCCCGGACATCCCGACATCGGAACCGCACACGCTCGCCACCCGAAGCATCCGATGGCTACCCGCAGCTCGCTTTGATGACGCTGGACCAATCTCGCCCGCACAACCTGGCCACCGCGTCGACGACGGTTAAAATCAACGGCCACGCGACCTCGTTTCTGCTGGACTCCGGGAGCACCGAAAGCTTTGTTCACCCAGATATGGTAAGGCGCTGCTCCCTCGCGGTCCACCCTGCCAATCAAAGGATCACCCTAGCCTCCGGATCCCACTCTGTCCCGATCCGAGGCTTTTGTACAGTCACCCTCAGGGTCCAGGGCCTGGAATTTAGTAATTTCCGCCTCTATGTCCTTCCTAATCTCTTCGCTGCACTCCTGTTGGGCCTGGACTTCCAGTGCAACCTCCAGAGCCTCACCCTCGAATTTGGTGGGCCCTTACCCCCCCTTACCGTTTGCGGCCTCGCGACCCTCAAGGTTGATTTCCCCCCTCCCTTTTTGCCAATCTAACTGCGGATTGCAAGCCCTAGGAGCAGACGGTACAGCACCCAGGACAAGACCTTCATCAGGTCCGAAGTCCAGCGGCTGCTTAAGGAGGGTATTATTGAGGCCAGCAACAGCCCCTGGAGAGCCCAAGTGGCAGTGGTTAAAACTGGGGAGAAACACAGGATGGCCGTGGACTACAGCCAGACCATCAATCGGTACACGCAGCTCGATGCGTACCCCCTCCCACGCATATCTGATATGGTCAATCAGATTGCGCAGTACCGGGTCTTCTCAACAATTGACCTGAAATCCGCCTACCACCAGCTCCCCATCCAGAAGTCGGACCGGCCATACACTGCCTTCGAGGAGGACGGTCGCCTCTACCACTTCCTTAGGGTCCCTTTCGGTGTCACAAATGGGGTCTCGGTCTTCCAAAGAGAGATGGACCAAATGGTTGACCAGTACGGTTTGCGGGCCACCTTTCCGTACTTAGATAATGTCACCATCTGCGGCCATGATCAGCAGGAACACGATGCCAACCTCGATAAATTCCTCCGCACTGCCACTCTTCTCAAACTGACCTATAACAAAGAGAAGTGTGTGTTCAGCACGACCCAGTTAGCCATTCTCGGCTAAATAGTCCAAAACGCACTTCTCGGGCCCGACCCCGACCGCATGCGCCCCTCATGGAACTTCCCCTCCCCCACTGCCCCAAGGCTCTCAAACGCTGCCTGGGGTTCTTTTCCTACTACGCTCAGTGGGTCCCAAACTATGCGGACAAGGCCCGCCCACACATCCAGTCCACCCAATTCCCCCTCGCGGACGAGTACTCCAGATTCCCCTTCACCATCCCATGCCCCGATATGACGTCTGCCACCGTCATCAAGGCCCTCAGCAACATCTTCGCCCTGTTCGGTTTCCCCGCCTACATGCACAGTGACAGAGGATCTTCATTCATGAGCGATGAGCTGCGTCAGTTCCTGCTCAGCAGGGGTATAGCCTCCAGTAGGACGACCAGCTACAACCCCTGGGGAAACGGGCAAGTAGAACGGGAGAATGGGACGGTTTGGAGGGCCGTCCAGCTGGCCCTACGGTCCAGGAACCTCCCTGCCTCTCGCTGGCAGGAGGTCCTCCCTGACGCTCTACACTCCATCCGGTCACTATTGTGCACCGCCACTAATAATACACCCCATGAACGTGTTTTTACTTTCCCCAGGAAGTCCACATCCGGGGTGTCGCTCCCAACTTGGCTCGCTGCTCCAGGACCGGTCCTTCTCCGTAGGCACGTCTGACTCCACAAGGCGGACCCCTTGGTGGACAGGGTTCACTTGCTCCAAGCAAACCGGCAATATGCCTACATTGAGTTCCCCGACGGCTGCCAAGATACTGTTTCACTCAGGGACCTGGCACCGTCAGGTTCCACCCCAACCCCCCCCCCCAACCAATGCGCCCCCCCCACCTCCCACCGCGCCGCCAATATTGACCCCACCAGACCACCCCCCCCCTTCGCTTTTCCACACAAGAGGACTTCTGGACGCTCCCGGAGTTCCCCGATGACTGGCCAGCATCAGCACCGCCATCGTTGCCACCCCCACCACCGCCAGCACCGACTTCACCGCCACTGTTACGCCGCTCCCAACAAAGCACCAAAGCACCGGACTGGCTGAACCTTTGAAGGACTCCGGACCGTCAACATGGACTTTTCTTTCCCTACCACTGTACATAATTGCACTAATTGTATGTAGTTTCACGGCACCCCCGCTGGACTCATTTTTAACAGGGGGTGAATGTGGTGATCCACTGTAATAGGAGATGTAAGGTAGGACCTGCACTACAGGTTCACCGGTAGCTCCTGCCGGCTGGCTCCGCCCAGGGAGAACTGTATAAATATGCATGACCTCCAGTGCCCTGCCATTTCGCCAGCTGCAGCAGGAGGCCACGCATCTGACTGTAATAAAGCCACAGTTGTACCCAACTTAGTCTTTGTGCAATTGATCGTGCATCAACATGTATATAATTAAGTAATGCCGAATTGTGTGGCTTGTCACGTAGAGGGAGTGCGAGAAATATATAAAAATTGGCTGTTTGTAAAGATTTCAGAACTGGAGCACATTTAAATCTCGAGCCAGACATCATGAGATCTGGTCGGGACAGATTTTGGTCTTTCAGGAAATCAAGGGATATGGAGTGTGTGTGGGAAAGTTGGATTTAAGGCCGATACTCGGCTCCGATCATATTGAATGCTGGAGCAGGCTCGAAGGGCCGAATGGCTTACTCCTGTTCCAATTTCTTAGTTTTTCTGAAAGTGTTATCTTTACAGTGTATATCCAGGTACTATTACATGTGCTGTATACGTGATAAATCTGTGATATCTGATATTCGCTGATTATTGATTTGGGGAGTAAGGTACAAATTTGAACCCTTCCTTTAAAGCTGTGTTTCTCTCTATGTTTAAACGTTATGAGAACATTTAACAAAACATTCAGTCTGTCTTATTTAATTCTGTCACAGTACATTAGGAGTTAAAAATGCAAATATACACACAGACACACACACGGGCACACACAAACAGACACACACACAGGCGCACACACAAACACACACACACAGATACACACACACAGGCACAGGCAAACACACACAGGCGCACCGGCACACAGGCGCACACACAAACACACACATAGGCACAGGCAAACATACACAGGCGCACCAGCACACAGACACACACACAGACCCGCACACAGGCACACATGTGCATACACACACATACACACATGCACAAACATGCGCATGCACGCACAAACATGCACGCATACACACATATGCACACACGTGCACACACGTGCACATATATGTGCATGAATGCACACATACATGCACACCCAAGCGCACAAACACAAACACGTGTATACACACATGTGCATGCACACACAATCACACACAAAAGCACTCTCACATCACACATGTGTACACACACATGTGCATGCACACACACAAAAGCTCACACATAGAACATAGAACATTACAGCGCAGTACAGGCCCTTCGGCCCTCGATGTTGTGCCGACCTGTGAAACCACTCTAAAGCCCATCTACACTATTCCCTTATCGTCCATATGTCTATCCAATGACAATTTGAATGCCCTTAGTGTTGGCGAGTCCACGACTGTTGCAGGCAGGGCATTCCACGCCCTTACTACTCTCTGAGTAAAGAACCTACCTCTGACATCTGTCTTATATCTATCACCCCTCAATTTAAAGCTATGTCCCCTCGTGCTAGACATCACCATCCGAGGAAAAAGGTTCTCACTGTCCACCCTATCCAATCCTCTGATCATCTTGTATGCCTCAATTAAGTCACCTCTTAACCTTCTTCTCACTAATGAAAACAGCCTCAAGTCCCTCAGCCTTTCCTCATTAGATCTTCCCTCCATACCAGGCAACATTCTGGTAAATCTCCTCTGCACCCTTTCCAATGCTTCCACATCCTTCCTATAATGCGGCGACCAGAATTGCACGCAATACTCCAAATGCGGCCACACCAGAGATTTGTACAGCTGCAACATGACCTCATGGCTCCGAAACTCAATCCCTCTACCAATAAAAGCTAACACACCGTACGCCTTCTTAACAACCCTCTCAACCTGGGTGGCAACTTTCAGGGATCTATGTACATGGACACCGAGATCTCTCTGCTCATCCACACTGCCAAGAATCTTACCATTAGCCCCGTACTCTGTCTTCCTGGTATTCCTTCCAAAATGAATCACCTCACACTTTTCTGCATTCAACTCCATTTGCCACCTCTCAGCCCAGCGCTGCAGCTTATCTATGTCCCTTTGTAGCTTGTAACATCCTTCCGCACTGTCCACAACTTCACCGGCTTTAGTGTCATCTGCAAATTTACTCACCCATCCTTCTACGCCCTCCTCCAGGTCATTTATAAAAATGACAAACAGCAGTGGCCCCAAAACAGATCCTTGTGGTACACCACTAGTAACTGGACTCCAGTCTGAACATTTCCCATCAACCACCACCCTTTGTCTTCTTCCAGCTAGCCAATTTCTGATCCAAACTGCTAAATCACCCTGAATCCCATGCCTCTGTATTTTCTGCATTAGCCTACCGCTGGCTCACCAGGGGAAGGCAGCAGCAGCCAGGTTCATGGCACCATGGCTGGCTCTGCTGCACAGCTGGGCAGGAAGAAGAATGGCACGGCTATAGTGATAGGGGACTCAATTGTAAGGGGAATAGACAGGCGGTTCTGCGGACGCAATCGAGACTCCGGGATGGTATGTTGCCTCCCTGGTGCAAGGGTCAAGGATGTCTCGGAGCGGTTGCAGGACATTCAGGGGGGGGGGAGGGTGAACAGCCAGCTGTCATGGTGCACATAGGCACCAACGATATAGGTAAAAAACGGGACGAGGTCCTACAAGCTGAATTTAGGGAGTTAGGAGTTAAACTAAAAAGTAGGACCTCAAAGGTAGTAATCTCAGGATTGCTACCAGTGCCACGAGCTAGTCAGAGTAGGAATGGCAGGATAGATAGGATGAATGCGTGGCTTGAGAGATGGTGCAAGAGGGAGGGATTCAAATTCCTGGGACATTGGAACCAGTTCTGGGGGAGGTGGGACCAGTACAAACCGGACAGTCTGCATCTGGGCAGGACTGGAACCAATGTCCTAGGGGGGGTATTTGCTAGAGCTGTTGGGGAGAGTTTAAAATAATGTGGCAGGGGGATGGGAACCGATGCAGGAAGTTGGAAGGTAGTAAAACAGGGACAGAAACAAAAGGCAGTAAGAGGGAAAGTGTAAGGCAGAGAAGCCATAGTCAAAAATCAAAAAGGGTGACAGTACAAGGTACAGTGACTGAGGGGAGCTCAGTGAATAGGACCAGGAATACTAAAAGGAATAAAACGGGAAGTGAAAACATGAATGGTAAGCGACGCGGCAGGTTGTTACATGAAGGTATGGGTTCAACGACAAGGAAAATTGGGAGAAAGGTTAAGAGGAAATATAACTTAGGAGAGGTTACTGATCGAGGTGTTAAGATTCAGAACAGAGGTAAAAAAGCCAACATAAGTGTACTTTACCTGAATGCTCGTAGTATTCGGAATAAGATAAATGAGTTGATGGCGCAAACCATCGTGAATGACTATGATTTAGTGGCCATTACTGAAACATGGTTAAAGGATGGTCACGACTGAGAGTTAAATATCCAAGGGTATCAAACTATTCGGAAGGACAGAGTGGATGGTAAGGGAGGTGGTGTAGCTCTGTTATTTAAGGATGACATCCGGGCAACAGTAAGGGATGACATCAGTGCTTGGAGGATAAGGTTGAATTCATTTGGGTGGAAATCAGGAATAGTAAGGCGAAAAAGTCACTGATAAGAGTAGTCTATAGGCCACCAAATAGTAACATTATGGTGGGGCAGGCAATAAACAAAGAAATAACTGATGCATGTAGAAATGGTACAGCAGTTATCATGGGGGATTTTAATCTACATGTCGATTGGTTTAACCAGGTCGGTCAAGGCAGCCTTGAGGAGGAGTTTATAGAATGTATCCGCGATAGTTTCCTCGAACAGTATGTAATGGAACCTAAGAGGGAACAAGTGGTCCTAGATCTGGTCCTGTGTAATGAGACAGGATTGATTCAAGATCTCATAGTTAGGGATCCTCTCGGAAGGAGCGATCACAATATGGTGGAATTTAAAATACGGATGGAGGGTGAGAAGGTAAAATCAAGCACTAGTGTTTTGTGCTTAAACAAAGGAGATTACAATGGGATGAGAGAAGAACTAGCTAAGGTAGACTGGGAGCAAAGACTTTATAGTGAAACAGTTGAGGACCAGTGGAGAACCTTCCAAGTGATTATTCACAGTGCTCAGCAAAGGGAACAAAAAGGAAAGACGGTAAAACAAGGGAAAATTGACCGTGGATATCTAAGGAAATAAGGGAGAGTATCAAATTGAAGGAAGAAACATACAAAGTAGCAAAGATCAGTGGGAGACTAGAGGACTGGGAAATCTTTAGGGGGCACCAGAAAGCTACTAAAAAAGCTATAAAGAAGAGTAAGATAGATTATGAGAGTAAACTTGCTCAGAATATAAAAACAGATAGTAAAAGTTTCTACAAATATATAAAACAAAAAAAGAGTGGCTAAGGTAAATATTGGTCCTTTAGAGGATGAGAAGGGAGATTTAATAATGGGAGATGAGGAAATGGCTGAGGAACTGAACAGGTTTTTTGGGTCGGTCTTCACAGTGGAAGACACAAATAACATGCCAGTGACTGATGGAAATGAGGCTATGACAGGTGAGGACCTTGAGAGAATTGTTATCACCAAGGAGGTCGTGATGGGCAAGCTAATGGGCTAAAGGTAGACAAGTCTCCTGGACCTGATGGAATGCATCCCAGAGTGCTAAAAGAGATGGCTAGGGAAATTGCAAATGCACTAGTGATAATTTACAAAAATTCACTAGACTCTGGGGTGGTCCCGGCGGATTGGAAATTAGCAAACGTGACACCACTGTTTAAAAAAGGAGGTAGGCAGAAAGCGGGTAATTATAGGCCAGTGAGCTTAACTTTAGTAGGAGGGAAGATGCTGGAATCTATCATCAAGGAAGAAATAGCGAGGCATCTGGATGGAAATTGTCCCATTGGGCAGACGCAGCATGGGTTCATAAAGGACAGGTCGTGCCTAACTAATTTAGTGGAATTTTTTGAGGACATTAACAGTGCGGTAGATAACGGGGAGCCAATGGATGTGGTATATCTGGATTTCCAGAAAGCCTTTGACAAGGTGCCACACAAAAGGTTACTGCATAAGATAAAGATGCATGGCATTAAGGGAAAAGTAGTAGCATGGATAGGGGATTGGTTAATTAATAGAAAGCAAAGAGTGGGGATTAATGCGTGTTTCTCTGGTTGGCAATCAGTAGCTAGTGGTGTCCCTCAGGGATCAGTGTTGGGCCCACAACTGTTCACAATTTACATAGATGATTTGGAGTTGGGGACCAAGGGAAATGTGTCCAAGTTTGCAGATGACACTAAGATAAGTGGTAAAGCAAAAAGTGCAGAGGATACTGGAAGTCTGCAGAGGGATTTGGATAGGCTAAGTGAATGGGCTAGGGTCTGGCAGATGGAATACAATGTTGACAAATGTGAGATTATCCATTTTGGTAGGAATAACAGCAAAAGGGATTATTATTTAAATGATAAAATATTAAAACATGCTGCTGTGCAGAGAGACCTGGGTGTGCTAGTGCATGAGTCGCAAAAAGTTGGTTTACAGGTGCAACAGGTGATTAAGAAGGCAAATGGAATTTTGTCCTTCATTGCTGGAGGGATGGAGTTTAATACTAGGGAGGTTATGCTGCAATTGTATAAGGTATTAGTGAGGCCACACCTGGAGTATTGTGTTCAGTTTTGGTCTCCTTACTTGAGAAAGGATATACTGGCACTGGAGGGTGTGCATAGGAGATTCACTAGGTTTATCCCAGAGCTGAAGGGGTTGGATTACGAGGAGAGGCTGAGTAGACTGGGACTGTACTCATTGGAATTTAGAAGGATGAGGGGGGATTTTATAGAAACATATAAGATTATGAAGGGAATAGATAGGATAGATGTGGGCAGGTTGTTTCCACTGGCGGGTGAAAGCAGAACTAGGGGGCATAGCCTCAAAATAAAGGGAAGTAGATTTAGGACTGAGTTTAGGAGGAACCTCTTCACCCAAAGGGTTGTGAATCTATGGAATTCCTTGCCCAGTGAAGCAGTAGAGGCCCCTGCAATAAATGTTTTTAAGATAAAGGTAGATAGTTTTTTGAAGAATAAAGGGATTAAGGGTTATGGTGTTCGGGCCGGAAAGTGGAGCTGAGTCCACAAAAGATCAGCCAATATCTCATTGAATGGTGGAGCAGGCTCGAGGGGCCAGATGGCCTACTCCTGCTCCTAGTTCTTATGTTCTTATGTTCTTATAAACGCTTTACTGAAATCCAAATACACCACATCAACTGCTTTACCCTCATCTACCTGTTTGGTCACCTTCTCAAAGAACTCAATAAGGTTTGTGAGGCACGACCTACCCTTCACAAAACCGTGTTGACTATCTCTAATCAAATTATTCTTTTCCAGATGATTATACATCCTATCTCATATAAACCTTTCCAAGATTTTGCCCACAACAGAAGTACGGCTCAGTGGTCTGTAGTTACCGGGGTTGTCTCTACTCCACTTCTTGAACAAGGGGACAACATTTGCTATCCTGCAGTCTTCTGGCACTATACCTGTAGACAAAGGTGACTTAAAGATCAAAGCCAAAGGCTCAGCAATCTCCTCCCTAGCTTCTCAGAGAATCCTAGGATAAATCCCATCTGGCCCAGGGGACTTATCTATTTTCACACTTTCCAGAATTGCTAACACCTCCTCCTTATGAACCTCAAGCCCTTCTAGTCTAGTAGTCTGAACCTCAGTATTCACCTCAACAACATTGTCTTTTTCCTGTGTGAATACTGACAAAAAATATTCATTTAGCACCTCTCCTATCTTCTCGGACTCCACGCACAACTTCCCACTACTGTCCTTGACTGGCCCTACTCTTACCCTAGTCATTCTTTTATTCCTGACATATCTATTGAAAGCTTTAGGGCTATCCTTGATCCTACCTGCCATGTTCCCTCCTGGCTCTTCTTAGCTCTCTCTTTAGGTCCTTCCTAAACTTGTAACTCTCGAGCGCCCTAACTGAACCTTCAAGTCTCATCTTTACATAAGCCTCCTTCTTCCTCTTGACAAGTGTTTCGACTGCTTTAGTAAACCACGGCTCCCTTGCTCGACCACTTCCTCCCTGCCTGCCAGGTACATACTTATCAAGGACACGCAGTAGCTGTTCCTTGAACAAGCTCCACATTTCCATTGCGCCCATCCCCTGCAGTTTTCCTCTCCATCCGATGCATCCTAAGTCTTGCCTCATAGCATCATAATTGCCTTTCCCCCAGATATAACTCTTGCCCTGCGGTATATACCTATCCCTTTCCATCACTAAAGTAAACGTAATCGAATTGTGGTCACTATCACCAAAGTGCTCACCTACCTCCAAATCTAACACCTGTCCTGGTTCATTACCCAGTACCAAATCCAATATGGCCTCGCCTCTCGTTGGCCTTGCACATGCACTTGAAAACACGCACAAACAGGCACACACACATGGACGTGCACTCACACACACATGGATGCACATGTGCATCCATACAAACACACACACAGCTTGGGGAGTGGTGACAATTCAAATATAAACGTCTCGTGCTGTTTGTTGGAATATTTGTTTGATTGACGATTTAAAAATATAAATAAGTCATTTAAATTTGCTCAGTTCTTGTCATCTTTAAAGTATATCTGTTTGTCTTTATTCACTTCAAGAAATAATCTAAAACATTTAAAAAGAAACAATCAGGGCACCTTCTGGAGGTGGTCAACAGTGAGATTCCATTACTCCTCGAGGATAACAGTTAACATAAATTATCCCAAAGGTTGACAATTTTTGATTGTTTCCTGTGACAGTAACTAGTTAAACTTAAAAAGTGCAGGATTTAATTTGTTCTGTTCAGTGTGGCTGTCAGCTAAAGACCAAGTCAACGTCTAATGCAGTGTTATTCTGCCACCTTCTGAAGACAAAGGGGATGGCATGAGATCAAATGAATGGTAAAATCCAACAGCCGAATTAAACGGAAGGGAGTTTTCATTAAATGCAGAGAAATCCACCTCTTGTTCAGGCTGTCTGCTGGCTCTACCCCAAGAGTTCTTAAAGAGCTCAGAAAGTTCAGCGATCTTGTGATGAGTGCAAATTGTTATATATTGTATTTTACATTCTGTTGCAGTAGTGTTATTGAAAAACCCTGGTTTAAAATACATACAGGCAGCATGGCTGCTAAAGTTGTAATTAAAGAGTCGTAAAAGGCGCGGTCATGATTGATTCCAACCACTTACTTGGTTACAGATAAAGGGCTAATGGAATTGTATTTTGATTGCTGGAGATTCCCTGGCATGTAGTTAATTTATGAGACAGTGGTGTTTAGTGGCTAGCTAAGGAGGCCATGGAACTTACTGGGACCGATCTTGTAATTAATAGGAGGAGCCAGGCCTGTCTGTAGTTTTGCAGTCTGTTATAGGATTTTAAGTTGAACAGCAGGTTTGCCAAATGCTTTTAGGTTGCGTAGAGGTGTACTGGGTCTGTTCTTGAAAGGAACTCCCTTGAAAAGTCTCTGCACACTAAAGCAAGTAACCTGTTTTGTTAACTTTATTTATAAGTACATTTGAACTGTATTGGGTTGCTTAATTGCAATTAGTGGCAGGTGTAGATAATACGCTCAAATAGTTCCTTTTATTTAAGAACTATTCAACTGATAATTGTAAAGCTATTTCTTTGATGTTAATGTGCTTAATTCTGCGTTTAAATTAAATTTGCTTCAACGTAAAGGGTATCTATTGGTCAGAGACATCACTCCTGGGGCGAAGTATCCTTTCCTTGCAGTTTACAAATTTAAAACATTTTTGGGATTCTCGTTCAGTAACATAACAAATGTTGCAATCGGGTCCGGTATCTTAACAATGTGAAATATTGGGCGGAATGCAACCAAAACATTTTGAATTGTCATTTTGGGTGAGTTTGGCGACATGTTCCCTACCAGTTTATTGGGTGAGATCCACACTGCTATTCACCCATTCTTCGGGTGAGATCTAACCGAATTTCAACTGAGTCCCACGTCGTGCACTTTTCGCTGGGTGTTTCCTGGCGCTTGCAGCACTGAGAAGGACTACGCTATTGAACCGGACTTTGTTGCAATCTGGAGCCTCAGTGGGGAACGCCCCACTTAGTCCTGTTTCCTGCACTGAGGGGCTCCACTCGCCAGAACTCCTCAATGCAGGAAATTATCGGGATGCCATTTTTAAATTGCGGCACGATCGCTTGACTCCCCCGACACGATGCCCGGACCCCCCAAAGACACACCTCACCTATAAGGGGGTCCTTGGTGCCACACCTGCATCCCATCTCACATGGGCATGGAACCTCCGGGCATGATCCCCAGGCATTGGCACAATGCCAGCCTAGCACCTTGGCACTGCCAGCCTGGCACCGTGGCAATGCTCCTGTCAGCCTGGCAACAACACCTGGGCATCTTGGCAGTGCCAGGCTGGCACCCAGGTGGCACTGTCAGAGTGCCAGACTGGCACCGCCAAGGTGCCTGTGTGGCACCAGCAATACCAGGATGCCATCCTGCCCAGAGGGCAACACCTGATGGCCTCCGATAGGCCCCACAAGTGCTGTTCCACCTGGTGCCCGTTTGTGGCGACCAGTACTGAATGGCTGTCGCTTGAGGTCTCCGAGGCGCAGGGGTTAGATTCCACCACCTCGGGTAGATTAGCTGAGCTGTATATTAGAGTGATACTAGCTGCTCACTCGAAAATGCAGATTTGCCAAATATTGATCCCGCCCACAATGGGATTCAGATTGCGACGTCTCGCGAGATTCCTTTAGAGCTGACAAGGAGTGGCTAGCCGGGTGGACCCCAGAAAAAGCCTCTCCCAACATCTAGCGGTTGCGTCACCGATTCGCCCGAACGAGAGGGGGGTGGGGGGGGGGGGGGGGCGGGGAGTGATAGCCGGTAGGTCGCGTCCTTAGTCATTTCTTTGGGCCTTGGGGAATTCCTCCCCGGTCTAGACTGCACTTCGAAGTTTTTTAGCTCGAACTCGGGGCTGCTCCAAGATTGGGCTGCCATTTTGAAAGGGTGCTCCGATCTCTAAGTGAGCTTGAGGGTTGCCCACACCGCCCCACCTCCAAGTGAAGACACCTCTCACCCGGGCACACTGGCACTGCCATCCTGGCACACTAAGTGCCTTTGCCAGCCTGGAAGAGCCAAGTTGCCCAGTACCAGCTGGAATGCCAGGGTGCCACCCTGCCCTGTTGCAAACACCCAGGAGTCTCCAAAGGCTTGGGAGACCCCCCTCCCCGCCCAGGTGCCGTCAAGTCTGGTCCACATTTGTGTGGACTAGTACTAAATGGTGCCGTGGCAAGGCCTCCCAGGCAAGGCCGCTTGGTCCCGGGCACCTGGAGGATCCGATGAATGCAGATTTCAATGAGCCATTAAATATGCTGATGTGAGCCAGGGAGGGGGAGGGGGGAGGCAGGGAAATGTTAACAAACTTAACGTCCACAGGAACAGAGAAAACGGGGAAGATGGGAGGGCCGCAGAAGTGGAAGTGCGCAGAAGCGGAACGAGACGACAACGGCCGCGAACTCCGTCTGGGAGAGGCAAGGGACGACAACACCACGAACAGATGCCTAGTTATGCGTGTAAATAATTTTGCCAAGTGTACAGAGCTGCTGCTGTTGAGCGGGGGCATAATACCGTCCGATAGCTTCTCAGGGAAAATTAAAACGTCAGCAGCAGCAGCGACCCGTAGGGGAGTGGGGGTGAGTGCTCCTTTGGGAGGGTGTGGGAAGACTGAGGCGCGTGGGGTCACGTCTAGTCAATTGCTATTGTTGCTATTGTATGTTCTCTTTTTGCACTATGTTAATGTTCACTCTATTTTGCTGTGTGAGGATTATTACTATTTATTATGAAAAGCTTTGCAAAACTTTAATTAAAAAAAATATATTTTAAAAAATGTGCTGATGTGGATCTCGCCCTGTGAATTCCCTCCCTAACAGCACAGTGGGTGTACCTACACCACATGGACTGCAGCGATTCAAGAAGGCAGCTCGCCCCCACCTTCTCAAGAGCAACTAGGGATGGGCAATAAATGCTGGCCTAACCAGCGACGTCCGCATCCCATAAATTAATTTTTAAAATGATGTTGCCTGGCCTGCTGGGTATTTCCAGTGTTTTCTGTTTTTATTTTAGATTTCCAGCAGTCGCGATATTTTGCTTTTATCGTTAAAGGGAGCCTGTGGGTAAATATTTTTTTTGGACTGAATATAGAAAGAAAGAAAATTGGAGCAGGAGGAGGCCTTTGGCCCTTTGAGCCTGCTCCGCCATGCAATATGATCAACACCATACTCCTGCGCTCTCACCATATCCGTTGGCACCTTTAGAGTGTGGAAATATATCTGCTTCCTTCTTAAATATAGGATGCAATTCATGGCAGGGTGGCACCCTGGCACTCCCTCTGGCATCTGGGCACTTCAACACTGTCAGCCTGGCACCCTTGCAGTGCCTGGGTGCCCCCGGGGCACTGCCACAATGCCAGGCTGGCAGTGTCTAAGTGCCACTGCCGGATCGGCACTTCCAGGGGTCGGGCCTAGGGGGAGCCTTACCCATTAGAGGGGGGCGCGTGAGAGGCGGGGTTCCTGGAGCCTCTGGAAGGTTCGGGGAGTGCGGGGGACGAAGAGGGGTCCATAAAGTGTGTGGGGGGTGGGGCATGAAACGGGGGAGACGCAGAGAGCAAGGCTGCCGGTCAAAATGGCGCCCCAATCTGCGAGGAGCCGTTCCTGCAGGCGAGCTGGGCTAAAGTATGGCCTTGGCAGGGAGAAACTCCCCGAGGTCCAAGAAACCGACCAAGTGACCGTGAATCTCGCCGAAAAACATCCCGCCAAATGCGCCTGGAAGCGGACTTAGACTTGTTTCCGCTGAATCGTGGCCCTATTCAGCGACCTGGTCTCCTTCAGTGATCGAGGATTCCACAGGTTCATCACCCACGGAGTTGAGTTGCTCCTCATCTCAGTCCTAAATGGCCCACCCTGAATCCTGAGACTGTGACTCATTGTTCTAGACTCCCCCCGCCCCCAGGCAGGGGAAACCACTTCCTTGCATCCAGTCTGTGCAGCCCTGTCAGAATTTAGTACGTTTCAATTGGATCCTGTCTCATTCTTCTAAATACCAGTGAATACAGGCCTGGCCGACGTGATTGCTCCTCATACGACAATCCTGCCACAGCTTCCAGGAATGCATTTCCTCCTTATATCTTAAGATTGTCGGCCCACTTCCACTCTCCCTCTGCCCCTCCCCACCCTACTTTCTCTGGTGCCCCCCCCCCACCAGCTCACCAGTCTGTTCAGGAATATCCGTGGTCCTTGGCGTGACCTGGAATTGGTCAGAACTTGACACCCAGTTTTCTTGCATCCTGCTGAGAGGACGGCTTTTCTATCTGATATGGGATCGGACTCTCCTGTCAGATAAAGGATAGAAGACGGAGAGAGTAAGAGAAAGGAGAGAGAGAGCGAGAGAGAGAAGAGAGCGAGAGAGAGAAGAGAGAGGGAGGAGAAGAGAGAGGGAGGAGAAGAGAGAGGGGAGAGAAGAGAGAGGGGGGAGAGAAGAGAGAGGGGGGAGAGAAGAGAGAGGGGGGAGAGAAGAGAGAGGGAGGCGAGAAGAGAGAGGGAGGCGAGAAGAGAGAGGGAGGCGAGAAGAGAGAGGGAGGCGAGAAGAGAGAGGGAGGCGAGAAGAGAGAGGGAGGCGAGAAGAGAGAGGGAGGCGAGAAGAGAGAGGGAGGCGAGAAGAGGGAGGCGAGAATAGGGAGGGAGGAGAGAAGAGAGAGGGAGGAGAGAAGAGAGAGGGAGGAGAGAAGAGAGAGGGAGGAGAGAAGAGAGAGGGAGGAGAGAAGAGAGGGGGAGGAGAGAAGAGAGGGGGAGGAGAGAAGAGAGGGGGAGGAGAGAAGAGAGAGGGAGGAGAGAAGAGAGAAGGAGGAGAAGAGAGAGAGGAGAGAAGAGAGAGGGAGGAGAGAAGTGAGAGGGAGGAGAGAAGTGAGAGGGAGGAGAGAAGTGAGAGGGAGGAGAGAAGAGAGAGGGAGGAGAGAAGAGAGAGGGAGGAGAGAAGAGAGAGGGAGGAGAGAGGAGCGAGGGAGGAGAGAAGAGCGAGGGAGGAGAGAAGAGCGAGGGAGGAGAGAAGAGCGAGGGAGGAGAGAAGAGCGAGGGAGGAGGAGAAGAGAGAGGGGGAGGAGAAGAGAGAGCGGGGAGGAGAAGAGAGAGCGGGGAGGAGAAGAGAGAGCGGGGAGGAGAAGAGAGAGCGGGGAGGAGAAGAGTGAGCGGGGAGGAGAAGAGAGAGCGGGGAGGAGAAGAGAGAGCGGGGAGGAGAAGAGAGAGCGGGGAGGAGAAAGAGCGGGGAGGAGAAGAGAGAGAAGAGAGAGAGGAGACTAGAGATAGAGGGAGGAGAAGAGTGAGGAGAGAAGAGAGAGAGGAGAGTAGAGATAGAGGGAGGAGAAGAGAGAGAAGAGAGAGAGGAGACTAGAGATAGAGGGAGGAGAAGAGAGTAGAGATAGAGGGAGGAGAAGAGAGAGAGGAGAGGAGAGATAGGGGGAGGAGAAGAGAGAGAGGAGAGGAGAGATAGAGGGAGGAGAAGAGAGAGAGGAGAGGAGAGATAGAGAGAGGAGGAGAGAAGAGAGAGGAGAGGAGAGATAGAGGGAGGAGAGAAGAGACAGCAAAGAGACGTGAGAGGGAGAAGTGCGAGAGGAGAGAAGAGAGGGAGGAGAGAAGTGAGAGGGAGGAGAGAAGTGAGAGGGAGGAGAGAAGTGAGAGGGAGGAGAGAAGTGAGAGGGAGGAGAGAAGTGAGAGGGAGGAGAGAAGTGAGAGGGAGGAGAGAAGTGAGAGGGAGGAGAGAAGTGAGAGGGAGGAGAGAAGTGAGAGGGAGGAGAGAAGTGAGAGGGAGGAGAGAAGTGAGAGGGAGGAGAGAAGTGAGAGGGAGGAGAGAAGTGAGAGGAAAGAGAAGAGAGAGGGAGGGGAAGAGAGAAGAGAGGAGAGAGGCGAGAGGCTACAGGAAAAGGCGGTAGAGTGGGGACTAGTTGAGTTGGTCTTGCAGAAAGCCGGCAGGGACCTGATGAGCTCAATGGCTTCCATCTGTGCTGTACCTATTCTATGATTCTTCACTCTGGTAATGGCTGTTTGAATTTCGCCTATTCTTTTCAGCACTGATGAATGTAGGTTCCATATCATCCCCTCCAAATGCACAGGTGCCAAACACTTGACACCTGCCTGTCCTTGCATCAATCCCATACACCTCGGTCCCTGTTGAACAGGGAAGTCATGTACTGCACACTCTGCAATGTGCTCCTCTTTCGAAAGGTCCTCAGGAGGCAACTACAGTGTTCCGACTCCCTTGGAAGCGCGACTCAAAGGCTCCACCGTCCCCCCCCCACCTTGTGCTGGGAAGGATGGAGCAGCATTCTCGAAAGGTGGCTGAGGTGATTTTTCCAATGGGCTTCTAAGCCATCTCTGAGGATAATTAGGACACAGGCAGCAGTGAGCCTGAGGCCTGTGACGTGCAATGTGAATCAGGGGGCTGAGCTGAGTGCTGGCTATCTGGAAATGTCTGAAGTAAATGAGGGCAACGGTTAAAAAAAGAATACATCCTCGCCTCTTCTTGAGGAACTGCTCTTAATTGTCTCTTTCGTAAGCTATGCACGGACGAGAAATAATGTAAGGAAATATTGCTATGTGGGTTGCCATTGGCAACAGCAGTTGCCCTCCCACGATTCTTATCCTCGTCTCCTGGGTGCAGTTCCCTGGTTTCTCTTCTATTTGTCTGAATGATGGGTGAATGGAAACTGCTCGGCTGTGGGGAGCATCGCGTTCTGCTCCTGCTCCTTACCCGGGTCACCGACCTGCCCGCTTCCACTGAGGGAGTGCCACACTGTCGGAAGTTCCAAGGTGCAAGCGTGGCATTTCCACTGAGGCCTCGTCAACCCGCTCAGGAAGATGTAAAATGCCCTGAGGCACCATGTCAAAGAAGCACAGCGAATCTCTCCCCGGTGTCCTGGCCAATGGTAGCCCCTCAATCAAGATTCCAAAAAAGATAGAATCTGGATTTTTATCTCATTTCAAAAAATAATAATTCTTGGAATGTGGTTGCCCATCCCTCATTGTCCTTGAACTGAGGGGCAATTAATAGTCAACCACATCGCTGTGAGTCTGGAGTCACATGTAGGCCAGAATGTTAGCATTCATGTCGAAAGGACAGGGTTGTACTTCTGAGGATGCCTAAGGCTCTGGTCACACCCCAGTTGGAGTATTTTAAAATAAATTTAGAGTACCCAATTATTTTCTTTTTCCAATTTAGCGTGGCCAATCCACCTAGTCAGCACATCTTTGGGTTGTGGGGGCGAAACCCATGCAGACACGGGGAGAATGTGCAAACTCCACACGGACAGTGGCCCAGGGCCGGGATTTGAACCCAGGTCCTCAGCACCGTAGTCCCAGGGCTAACCACTGCGCCACCTGCCGCCCCTCCCAATTGGAGTATTGCGAGCACTTTTAATCTCCGTATCTAAGGAAAGATGCGCTGGCCTTGGAAAAGGCCCGGTGGAGGTTCACAAAAATGATCCCTGGAATGAAGTGCTTGTCAAATGAGGAACGGTTGAGGACTCTGGGTCTGTACTCGATGGAGTTTAGAAGGGTGAGTGGGGATCTTATTGAAACTTACAGGATACTGCGAATCCTGGATAGAGTGGATGTGGAGAAGATGTTTCCACTTTTAGGAAAAACTAGAACCAGAGGACACGATCTCAGACTAAAGGGATAATCCTTTAAAACAGAGATAAGGAGGGATTTCTTCAGCCAGAGGATGGCAAATCTGTGGAACTCTTTGCCGCAGAAGGCTGTGGAGGCCAATTCACTGAGTGTCTTTAAGACAGAGATAGATAGGTTCTTGATTAGTAAGGGGATCAGGGGTTATGGGGAGAAGGCAGGAGAATGGGGATGAGAAAACTATCAACCACGATTGAATGACAGAGCAGACTCGATGGGCCGAGTGGCCTAATTCTGCTCCCATGTTTTATGGTCTTACCAGGTGAGGATGTCAGATTTCCTTCCCTAAAGGACACTAGTTAACCTGATGGGTTTTTATAACCATCGACCATGGTTTCATGACCATCATTAGACTTTTTTAAAATTCCAGACCATCTTCCGTGGTCCCCAAACCCCATCCCCGAAAGCAGTACCCTGGGCCACTAGTCCAGTGACAGTACCGCTACACCACCACCTCCCATGTTGCGCATGGGATCTTGCTGTGCAGAGATTGACTGCCTTCTGAGTATGTCCTGAGTTTGACCAGGGTCACTCAGACCTCATTACCGCCTTGGTTCAAACATGCGCAAAAGAGCTGAATTCCAGAGGCGAGGTGAGAGTGACTGCCCTTGACAACAAGGCCGCATTTGACCAAGTGTGACATCAAGGAGTCCGAGGAAAACTGGAGCGAATGGGAATCAGGGGGGGATCAGGGGGAATCTCTCACCCGGTTGGAGTCATATCTGGCACAAAGTAAAATGGTTGTGATTATTGGAGGTCAGTCATCTTAGTCCTGGGACACCGATGCAGGAGTTCGTCAGGGTGGTGTCCTAGGCCCAATCATCTTCAGCTGCTTCATCAATGATCTTCCTCCCATCATAAGGTCAGAAGTTGGCTGATGACTGCACAATGTTCAGCACCATTCGCGACTCGTCAGATGCTGAAGCAGTCCGTGTCCAAATGCAGCAAGACCTGGACAATATCCAGGCTCGGGCTGACAAGTGACTAAGTTACATTCGTGCCACACAAGTGCCAGGCAATGACCACCTCCAGCGAGAGGATCTAACCATCGCCCATTGACATTCAATGGCATTACCATCACTGAATCCCACTTTCAACATCCTGGGGGTTACCATTTACCCCGTTGATTGGCATCTCTTCCACAAACATTCACTCCCTCCACCACCGACGAACAGTGGCAGCGGTGTGTACCATCTATAAGATGCACAGCAGCAACCAAGGTTCCATAGACAGCACCTTCCAACCCCATGACCGCCACCAACTAGAAGGACAAGGGCAAGAGATACCTGGGAACCCCACCTCCAATGCAAGTTCTCCTCCAAGCCACTTGCTCACAACCCTGGCTTGGAAATATATCGTCGTTCCTCCACTGCTGCTGGTAGGAATGGCCAAAAGATGGAAGCAACACCCAAATCTGATGAAAATACAGGGGCTGTTTAGCACAGGGCTAAATCGCTGGCTTTGAAAGCAGACCAAGGCAGGCCAGCAGCACGGTTCAATTCCCGTAACAGCCTCCCCGAACAGGTGCCGGAATGTGGCGACTAGGGGCTTTTCACAGTAACTTCATTGAAGCCTACTTGTGACAATAAGTGATTCTCATTTTCATTTTTTCAGTTAGCTGGTTGCATTGTGGGGCCGTGGGGCAGCACGGTAGCATTGTGGATAGCACAATTGGTTCACAGCTCCAGGGGTCCCAGGTTCGATTCCGGCTTGGGTCACTGTCTGTGCGGAGTCTGCACATCCTCCCCGTGTGTGCGTGGGTTTCCTCCGGGTGCTCCGGTTTCCTCCCACAGACCAAAGATGTGCAGGTTAGGTGGATTGGCCATGATAAATTGCCCTTAGTGACCAAAATTACCCTTAGTGTTGGGTCGGGCTACTGGGTTCTGGGGATAGGGTGGAGGTGTTGACCTTGGGTAGGGTGCTCTTTCCAAGAGCCGGTGCAGACTCGATGGGCCGAATGGCCTCCTTCGGCACTGTAAATTCTATGATTAGAGGTTGGAGTGGGGGCACTCATTTAGACCACTGCGTGTGGGGGCGGAGTGTGTGGGGCGGGGAAGCGAGTTGATATTCAGTCAGGATTCGGGCTCGTTTGCTTTAGGTAAAGGCATTGAGGGAAGTAGATCAAAGCTGGAGTCTAACCAAATGGGGCGGTGGTGGGGGTGGGGGTGGGAAGACTGTGGTTATGTGTGTGTGTGGGGGGGGGGGGGGGGTGGAATAGGCATAATAAATACCAGCGAACCACCAATGAATCTATCTACACACAAAATGGTGCCAATGTGAAACCCACCACCATGAGGTGGAATAGCAGAGATGCATTTAATCAATGGATGAGTATTTAAGGGGGAATAAATTGAGGAGTATATTGCTGAGGTGGAGGATCTTGTACGATATTGTCACCTTGGGCCCCCAATGGCCTGTTTCCCTGCTGTAAAATTCTACGTAACTCCATGCCCTGATCGAGGCCCAGCATTGTTCCCTACTTCCTTGTGCAGACCGTTGGCTGCAGGCCGGGGTTAGCCTGAGCTGCCATTCCTCACGGGGTCCAGGGTGCCACAGAGCAGCCCGTGTGGCCAGGCCAGCGTGCGTGCCGGCTTTCGAATTGAGGGCGGGAAGAGAGAAACCGCACTAAAAGAAGTTTGCTTTCCCATTCCCGCAGGCAAGCACCAGCCGATCCTGCTACGTCGGGCCATGCTCTACAGAAGGAGGCCCTTCAGCCCCTCACGCCTGTGCCAGCCCATGTGCTGAAGGCTCTGCTGGGATTTGAACCCAGCATTGCATGTTTGCCTTTAGCGTTGAGCCGATAGCCCCTCTTGACTGTATTTATTGGCTTCCGGTCCACGGAACCCCTCACCCTCTGCAACGTCCCTCCACCAGCTACTGCTACCGAGCAGCCCATTGCCCGAATGACTGGTTTGCTGCAGGTTACACGGATAGTTGCTATCCGGGAAATCGGTGCTCTGACTGTGCGTATCAATGACACAGACATCAGAAAGATGACCCACTTTTTGTCTTCAACTATTGCCATGGATACGAGGAAATTATTGTCATCAGATCTCTCCCCTGCTGCAGGCAAACGATTTAAAGCAACCGAGGAGGCAGTGCCGAAATGGAGAAACGTTTTGCATTTCTATAGCGCCTTTCATGACCGCTCAATGTCATAAAGGACGTTGCAGCCGACAATGTACCGTGGAAGTGTTGTCACTGTTTCAATGCCAAGGAAATGGCAGCTGGTTTGGTGCACAGCAAGCTGCCACTAACGGCAATATAATCTGTCTCTGTGACGTTGGGCAGAATCCTACGGCCCCCCCCCCCCCCCAATCCTGGCTGCTGGGATTTTCTATACCCGCCGAGAGTAAGTGGAACTGACCGCTTTCCGGTCCCGCCCCCGTGGAGCGACACGGCTGTCCTATTCCACCCGTTGGTTGAACAGGGGGCAGGGGGAGGGGGGAGAGAACTTCCCGGCTGCCCTCCAAGATGGCGCCATGGGATCCTTAACATGCCCTGGAGAGAGCGGGGCCTCACAGCTCGACTGCAGCCCTCACTCAATGTTGCTCCGGAGGGGTCGCTTACAGCCCGCGCTCAAGTGGCCTTTGAACCCGCGACTTTTCAACTCGGAGGGAACGGCATGACCTACGGGGTCATTATTGACCCCCTTATTGCAAGGGACTCTCAAAGAGCGGCGGCACGGTGGCACAGTGGCTAGCATTGCTGCTTCACAGCGGCAGGGTCCCAGCCTCAGGGCGACTGTCTGTGTGGAGTTTGCACGTTCTCCCCGTGTCTGCGCGGGTTTCCTCCGGGTGCTCCGGTTTCCCCCCACAGTCCAAAGATGTGCAGGTTAGGTGGATTGACCATGCTAAATTGCCCTTAGCGTCCAAAAGGTTAGGTGGGATTATGGGGGTGGGGTGGGGGGGGAGTAGGGCTAGAAGGGGTGTTCTTACAGAGAATCGGTGCGTACTCAATGGGCCGAATCGCCTCCTTCTGCGGATTCTACGATTCTATGAATTTGTTGGTCAGGTGCTATTGGGCGGCACGGCAGCACAGTGGTTGGCACTGCTGCTCCACAGCGGCAGGGTCCCAGGTTCGATTCCCGGCTTGGGTCACTGTCTGTGTGGAGTCTGCACGTTCTCCCCGTGTCTGCGTGGAAGGCAGGCAGGGGGGTGGCACTAAATGTTGATGCTCCTTTCGGAGGGCCAGTGCACACACGATGGGCCGAATGACCTCCTTCTGCGCTGTAACAATTCTGTAACTGCCCTCATGCCCACTGAAGGGCTTCATCCCTTTGCTACCAGTATTAATCCAGCGGTGGGTGGGTAGGGGGGGTTCACCATGCAGGGAGCGTAAGCTGCACGGTAGCACAGTGGTTGGCACTGTGGCTTCACAGCGCCAGGGTCCCAGGTTCGATTCTCGGCTTGGGTCACTGTCTGTGCGGAGTCTGCACGTTCTCCCCGTGTCTGCGTGGGTTTCCTCCGGGTGCTCCGGTTTCCCCCCACAAGTCCCGAAAGACGTGCTGTTAGGTGAATTGGACATCCTGAATTCTCCCTCTGTGTACCCGAACAGGCGCCGGAATGTGGCAACTAGGGGATTTTCACAGCAACTTCATTACGCGTTAATTTAAGCCTACTTGCGACAATAAAGATTGTTATTATTAGCGTGCACACGCTGGGACAACCCATTTCAGAACCAGGTGGAAGGTGCAGGAAACAATGCGATGGCAACTTTGTGAGTTGTTTCTAATTGATTTATTGAATGTAGAATGAGACTGATCCCAATTTCCTTCGTTACGGAGGGAAATCCTCCTCTTTGCCTCCGTTGCCACTGAGGTACAGGACACAATCTGTCTTTGTCTTTTCAGACACAAGAATTCGCCAGCCGGAATTCGCCAGAATTCCAGCAGCTGTATATTCTCAAGGCATCTGGGTTGGGCCAAGACAGACCCTAACTACCCACCAACCCTCTCCTCTGTTTCGATGCCCCCTCGCCAGGAAAGGCCACTGCACCTGGTGGCGCCGTTGAGTCGCAGCTCTCTGATTGGATGGCCAGCTCTTCGGGTGGGGCGGCAGCCACTTAATAGGCTGCCAGGGCTGCCAAAATGGCGGCAGAGGCGGGACTGGTAAAGTTCCAGGATTTCCTCCCCAGATTGGAAAGTTTTTTAATGCCCTCCGACCGTCGCAAAGCCCAGGACTAAATCACAAGGCGCAACATTTTCAGCGGCTCTGATCCAGTAACCTTCTCCCTGCGCACGATCTGAATTGAACGACTGCGATCTAACTGAAGCCACCCACTCCTAAACCTGGCACAGGTTCAACTGTAGCCTGAAACTGTGGGCCGGGCTTCCTGCTCCCTGAGAGACCAGGTTGTGAACTTCCTTTCATTTATTTCAAGGGCCATTAAATCGTGGGTTGGGGAGCGTGCGATTTCCTGAGATACACGCAGGATCAATGCCCTGAAGCGGAAAATTGCCCCATAATGTCACACGCTACAACCCATCGCATTCTCTAAACAATGAGGAAAACCTACAGTCTGCAAGAGTGAAGAGAAAGAAAGAACCTACATTTATAGGGGAGGTGATGCCATGATGCTAATGTCACTTGTTGTGAGGATGTGTTTTTTTTAATTAAAGCCAAAGATAGATTGTTAGTGCCTTTTTTCTGGCTGGATTTTTATAAACTGCAATCTTATTAAGAGAATGCGGGATTGCCGGCCAGCCTGAGTAAACAATCTACATTCCACCCAAATGGGATATAAAGGGAACAGACACCGAAATTCATCCCGTCCGGTAAGGGATTTGAAAGATCCCGGGCTGGATTCTCTGATTTTGCGGCTAAGTGGCGACACCGGCGTGGGAACTGTGGCGTTTTACGACGCCGAGCCCTCACCGATTCTGGGACCGCTGAGGGGCTAGCGCTGCTCTGGGTAAAACTCCCGGCTCCCGCACCAAATACGGCCGGATAATGGCCGGATCCGTGGCCGCGAATGCGCACGGTGATGACCTGCAGCAGTCCCGCAGTACAACATGGAGTCGGCCATGCGCGGACCCGACCTGTCAAATACTGCCAATCCCTGGCCCCCCCCCCCTCCATCCAGTCCCCCCAGCCCTCGCAGAACCCCCCCCTGCCAGCAGCATGGCTCCCGGCCGACCGTGGCGGCGCTGGACACAGTCAGCGGCTGGCACGCCGGGTTCCCAACCGCTGAGACCACACATCAGCCGTGCGGTTGGGAACTCGGCCCATCGGGAGCGGAGAATCGGGCTAGGGCCTTCCAATGATGCGGCAATGCTGTTCCAATGGCGTGAGGCGCGTGATGCGATGACCCCATTTCAGAGGGGGCAGGGAATAGAAAACCGGTGTCAAACAGGCGTCATCCCCCCAGTTGGTCTTCAGAAGAGATTCTCCACCTGATCTCCGATTACGATATCGGTGTCAGGCAACGCAGAATCCTACCCCCCATCTCTGTTGGCTTTCACATGATCTTCAGACTCGTCAAAGGTTTCTGAGATGAGACAGCAGAATGCCATTACCTGTCCTACGAAACAATGGAATTCCCCCCGCATTTCCCAGCCCCACCTCCTCCACGTCGGGGCCATGAAATCCAGCCCAATGGCTGCAACAGATAGGGTAATCAAATTCCTCTGAAATATACAGCCAACAGGGCTTTTAAGAAGTGGTGTACCAAATCAGAGAAAGGAAATCAGAGCAGAGATCAGAAGGATATACTGAAAGGCTTCAAAGAGCCATTTCTCTCTTTCTTGGAAATATTGTGCACGGATACGGCAGAGTAACCATTCTGAGAAGGGAAAGCTATTGCAAACCAAAACCTTCGATAATAAAGTGTGGACATAGTTCCATATGGCTGAACCCGGAAGACAACTGAGCAAAATGGCTGCAACATGAAATCACCGCATCGAGACAAGCCAATTGTTTTTTTTTTACCAATGTATCCCACCATCTGTACTCGGGCATGTGTGGGGGCCCAGGGGATGGGTGTGACGAATGAATGAGGGTTGCAATTTTTTTAAAGTTCCCAGCATCAAGGATCTTTTCTTGTGCTTTGATTTAAACTCAGAAAACATGTCTGATCAATTTGTTATAATCTGAAGGGACATCCTCACCAAATTCACAACTAAACTCTGTTACAGCCAGACCCGGAGTGGTAAGTTAGGGGAGGCAATTTCTAACCCGCCTCATGTGGTTGTAAGACACTGGACCAATGCTCCAGGGGCCCAGGCTAATACTCATGGGTCCAAATCCCAACATGGCAGCTGGTGGAATTTAAATTCAATTAATTGAAAGAAAGATCTGGGGCGGGATTCTCCGTCGACGGGATGCTCCGTTTTGCCGGCAGCCCGGGGATTTCCCGACGGCGTGGGGCTGTCCCCACAATGCGGAACCCCATTGACCAGCCGGCGTAACGGAGCATCCCGCCGGCGAGGTGAAACAGAAATGTGGCGTGGCGGGGAGCAGAATCCAGCCCCTGGAATTTTTAAGAGATTCATTCATGGGATGTGGATGTCGCTGGCAGAGTCGCCAGGTATCGAATGATACCACAACAAGGTTCAACCGGCTATCGATCAATGAGCCAAACACCAGTTAGTGAGTTCAAGATCAAGGGTACTTTATTTACACACACAATTATCATGCAACATAAACACTACGAGTTAAACTACACCTATCAACGATGACAACCTGTACTTAACTTCAGGCACCCGGCTTAGGTCAGCGGAACAGAGGCCTTTGTTCGAATCTGGATCTACCGGGTCTGGAGAAGTAACTGCGGGTCAGCTGGGCTCATCCGTCTGGTAGCGGGCGTTGAACTTGAACTTGCTTCTGGTTGTTGGAGACAGACGTTGCCGGAGCGCCAGGTCCAAGAGAGATCGAACACATGGCAGTGTCTCTCTTTATCCTTGGGGGGTTTCGCGCTCTTTTGGGCAGTCCTTAGGTTTGGACCCCATTAATTGGGCAGTTCTTGATCACTGTATTTGATTTGAGCCAATAAAGGGGTGGGTGCCTTAATGGCTGGGCGTGTCCTCAGCGGTCATTGACCCTGTTGTTGATGCTTCCTGAGTACAGGGAGTGGCGCCGAAATGTCTGGGATTGTATCGGATACTCAAGTATCAGTCATTTGCCTTACGGAGATGGGCCATCAAAATGCTAATCGGCTGGGGGTTTCGATGCTGTCTGGATTCTTCGCTCACAAATATACATTCAGGCTCTGAGCCTGCCTGAATCTTACATTGTCCACATTTCCCGTTATGCTTTGCGACCGTCCATGTTTATTATTGTAAATGGCCATCCCAGATGGCTCCACGTGCCCAGTGGGCACCACAGGGGTTAGATTATTTTATCGACCTCGTTTTTCATGTTTTGATTTAAGTTGGTACGTTTCCGTTGTGCTTTATTATTTTGGGGGCAGCGGCCCTACCAGGAGCCCTTTTAATTTGTCCCCAAGTTGTTTTCTGTTATTCTATTAAGTTGATTAGACCCTAAAATAAATCATGGGATATCCAATTGTCCCCAACCAATAGGATCTGGGCAGGTTTCAACACACTGTTATGGGCGAGGCGTTTCAGAACCCCAAAATGTATCATGGAGTTCAACCAACCTCCCCCTTTAATGCTATTGTTGCTTTTCCGAGCACACGGCTTGTTCCCCAGGTGTGGGATTACAATTATGGACACGTGGGTTTTTAAACACAAAACAATGTTTATTCCATAAACTCAACTTAACCTCTTAAATAAACATTGGATCTCTTAACACCCCTTACTTCAAAGATAACCCTGAAAGTATTACAACACTAAATAATCTTTCAGTTATTCCTTTCAACATCCATGAGACTTAACACCTTTAAACAGAAACACATCAGGTTAAAGGTTTTACTATTATGAGTTTAAATCACCCAAATGATCCAGAGATAGTCTTTCATGGCAGAGAGCACAGCAGATCCAGCTCACTGCAAACACAGACACACACCCAAGCTCTTTTCAAACTCAAACTAAACTGCAAAATGGCTGATCTAAAGCCCAGCTCCACCCACAGTCTGACATCACTGCATTTCTTAAAGGTACATTTCTTAAACACCCATTTCTTAAAGGCACTCTCACATGACACACACGCAAAACGGCATAGACGCTGGCAGGACTGGGAAATCCCAACCAAAGAAGAGCTGCCCCTGGAAAACGCGCCATGGGTGGGTGCCGGGAAATAATAATAATCTCTATCGGTGTCACAAGTAGACTTACATTAGTACGGCAATGAAATTATTGTGAAAATCCCCTCGTCAATCCCGCCCTTTCACGATTCCAGTCAAATTACTCTCCTTTGGAAATGAAAGGAGGTAGAAATGTGATGGTCTTTATATTGTGGAAAGGGAGGACAGGGAGATTGTACAAAATGGAAGATCTGGGATTGGGTGGAAGGTGAGAGAGATCGAAGAACCAGGATCGCATGAAACAAAAGGCAAAGGGAAGAGTAATGGTGATTGAGTGTTAATAGCAGAATAACGAACAGCCAGACCTCAAAGGCCTTGCCAATGACAGGCGCACCCTGCGAATGGAGTTTTTTTTAAAAAGCCAGAGGGAGAAGAAGAGAAAGAACAAGAGGGCTGAACACCAGCAAGGCGTGTCGCTCTCTCTCTCTCTCTGGAAAAATGCCTCTCATTTCCTCTGTTTTATCAAAAGCAGGAATACTGCAGATGCTGGAAATCAATAATTTCAACTTAAAAGGCAGGAAATACTCGGCATTTCTGGCAGCAGCTGTGAAGAGACAGAGTTAACATTTCAGTCGATGACCTTTAATCAGAATTGGCAAAAGTTGGGGATGTAACAGGTTTTAAGTGAGGATAGGGGAAGGATGCTGAAGGCCATTAAATGACGGGTATAGTGCAAAGCAAAAATATGTGCTGATGGGAGAAGCAATGAATCGTAGGCATCCTACAGTGCAGAAGGAGGCCATTCGGCCCATTGCGTCTGCACTGACCCTGTGAAAGAGCAACGTATCTAGGCCCACTCCCCCGCCCCATTTCCATACCCCGGTAACCCCACCTAACCTTTTTGGTTACTAAGGGACAATTTATCATGGCCAATCCACCTAACCTGCACATCTTTGGATTGTGGGAGGAAACCGGAGCACCCGGAGGAAACCCATGCAGACAATGGGGAGAGCGTGCAGACTCCGCACAGTCACCCAAGGCTGGAATTGAACCGGGTCCCTGGCACTGTGAGGCAGCCATGCTGACCACTGCGCCACCGTGCCACCCATAAAGAAGTAGTGGGTAGAGCTAGAGGAGCAGTGAGCTCCTCTACGGGGACACAGAGGGAGAATCCAGAATGTCCAATTCACCTAACAGCACATCTTTCGGGACTTGTGGGAGGAAACCTGAGCGCCCGGAGGAAACCCACGCAGGCACAGGGAGAACGCGCAGACTCTGCACAGACAGTGACCCAGCCGGGAATCGAACCTGGGACCTGGAGCTGTGAGGCAACAGTGTTAACCACAGGCACCAGAGTGTGTCAACTCGGGGATTTTCACAGTAACTTCATTGCAGTGTTAATGTAAGCCTACTTGTGACACTAATAAAGATTATTATTAAATAGTGATAATTAGTAGGATCATTGATAATCAACATGGGATAAGGTGCTAACCTCAGCTCCACACACACATGCACTCAAACACACGCACACACAAACAAGCAGACAGGCCTCACACACAGACACACACCCAGACACTTTCAACAGACGCAAACATACACATACACAAAGACAGATACCAAAGACACACACACAGAAACATGCACACACACACACACAGATACGCAGGCAAGGACATACACCTAGAAACAAACACATACACAAACACACACACACAGGTGCATGCACACGCAGACACACATATATAGACACATACAAAGACACACAGGTGCAAACACACAGATTCACAAAGACACACACACAGAATCATTTACACACAGATACACACACAGACACATATGCACAAAGACACATACATGCAGAGGAGGACACACATGTGCACACACCAAAACACAAACACCGGCACAGAGAAACACACATACACAGCCATTCACACACGCTTTCCCTGAAGAATGATCAGAATCAACTTTCCCTCCCTGTAACTCAGGGGCACAGAGATCATGAACGAGCGTGATTGAGATCGGCGAAGCCAGTACATTGTGAACATTGTATCTGGGGCCTCCCAGGTCTGCTCGGGCCAGAGATTAACGAGCTGAGCCAGCAGAGGGAGCCTGTGCGACGTGCCTGGCGTCCGCCAGCTCCCAGTCTCAGCCCCTGGTGTCATGGCATGATCCTGAGCCAAGGACGGGCACAGCTCCAAGAACAGGCAGGATACGACAGAAGGCGAGTCATCTTATGCCACTGAGGATGTGGCAGCAGTGCCCGCTCAGCCAGTGGCAAAGAGCAGCACAGACAAATTAATAATCCAGCGAAAACAAACTCTTCAGAAACTGATGAAATTGTGACATTTGGCATTGCATTTACTTCTACAATCAGACTGTTATCAAGAGGTGTCACTGAAACCTTTCCATGTCTAATAGTATCCATGGTGATGATTGTAGCACTTCACTTTACAAGTGAGAGTCACGTTGGTTGGGAATCCTGTTCCATGGAAGCTGCTTTTTAATGTGATGCCCACAGATTGTTGAGTACATATCAGCGGCTGTGAGTGTGAGTGTGTAGGTGGCTGTATGTGTGTATCTGTGCATTCCTGATTACGTCTGTGTCTAAAGCCCTGATTTTGACCTTATGCAACTAGTAATTCAGACTTTACTCAACGTTTGGCTCCACTGAAGTAAATGGAATGTGAATGCTCGCGTGTGTACATGTGTGTGCGCGTTCATGTGTGTGTGAGTGGTGTACATGTATGTGCGGATGTTTACGTGTGTATAAGTGTGTTGTGTGCGTATGTGGTTTGAGAAGGTAAATGTGTACGTTGTTGCGTCTCCCTGGGCTATTGCACGGTCAATTCCTGCCCTACTTGACCCGGAATCGCAACACAATTGAAATTAACAAATAATTCTTAGAAATGCACCTTAATAACTACAGTCACCAGGCTTCTAAAGTTAAACACAATTAAGTTTATTAATAACAGTAACTACAATTAAATATGCAGGAAATACAACGGGTTAACCATTATCTAATTCCTAACCGCTCCCACTTAAACTCCACCCTCTACACACACGCACACACAAGACAGACAAACACAGAGGGAAGAAGAGGGGCATCAAAATAATAATGAAAGCAAAAAGACAAGGGATTCTCCAATTCTGGGGCTATGTCCCCACGCCGGCGTGGGAACGGTGGCGTTTTACGCCAGAAAAACTGTGGGGGCTAGCAGGACGGCAGCGTAGAGCACCCGGCTCGAGCTTCCCATACCCCCTGGAGAATTGCCGAGTCCGTGGCCGCGCAAGCACAAGGCAGCGGCCTGCTGCAGCCGCGCCGTGCTCCATGCCGGAGGCCGCTCTCGGACACGGCCCACAAAATAGTCCCCCCTTCGGCCGACTCGCGCAAACCGGACCGCCCCACCACAGTGCCCCCAGCCCCGAATAATGTTCCCCACTGCCCGTGGATGGGCCCTCCCCCCATTGTGGTGGCGCTGGACTGAGTCCGCAGTCGCCACGCTGAGTTCCCGACGGATGAGACCACACGTCCCGCGCCATCGGGAACTCGGTCGGTCAGGGGCGGAGCATCCAATGGCCTGAGGCTGTTGGTACGGCGTGCGCCATACTCTGCCAGTACGTGGCTTTGGAGGGGGTGGAGCATCGCTAAAGTGGCACCGCCCCCCGATTCGGTCGGGAAATGTGATTCCCCGGCCGTTCGCACATCTTTCTTCAATCCAGGCTTTCAGTTCCAGATTTCTGCTTTCCAGTCTGTAATGGTTTTCACTGTAGATTCATTCAGGTCTCTGCAGGTTCAGAAATACAGCAGTTATACAGTTTTCCTGGAGAGAGAGAGCTGGTCCTCTGAGCGTCCAGGTCTCCAACTAGGTTCCTGACTCTCTGAAAATAATGCAACTCCGCCAGGAGACAATCACCGCCTGCTACCAGGCAGAATGCTGCCTTTTGGCCAATTCATTGGTCACCAGCCAACCAATCGAACCAAGTCCCTCCTATCTCTCGGGTGCCAGAAAGTCTGGGTTCTGCTGTGGCAAGGCGAGCACAGTGTTCTGCTTTGTAATTTTTGAATTCCTCATTTCCCCTGCTTGATTTACAGATATGTGCCATTAAGCATCCGTGGATCAAAAAGATAACAGCAAAAATAAAGGAAGGGGAGAAGAGGGAATCAACAAGAAGTGCCCTTACATACCTTCCTTCTTAAAAGGAATGAAATGTCAGGACACAGGCGTTTCACTATGAGGTATGCAAGACAAATCACAAACATATATCCCTTCATCCATCCACATTTTATGAGTTCCCTTCCCAGTCTCTACATTGATAACTGGTCAGCTCTTAAACCCGTGACAAAGCATCCACTATCACATTATCCTTTCCAGGGATGTGTACAATTTTAACATTGAACTGTTGTAATACTAAACTCCAACGCAATAATCTTGCGTTCTGGGTTTTGAACATTTCTATAATTGTAAGTGAATTATTGTCCGTATAAATTGAGCTTTGTTTATTGTTGTGCTGGACATGTACTTCAAAGCGCTGAAGGGCTAGTAGCAATGTTAAGGCTTCCTTTTTAATGGTGGAATGCTTTCTTTGGCACGGGCTTCGTTTTGAAATAAAAAAATCCCACTGCTGTTGGGGCCACTGCTGTTTGTCATTTTTATAAATGACCTGGAGGAGGGCGTAGAAGGGTGGGTGAGTAAATTTGCCGATGACACTAAAGTCGGTGGAGTTGTGGACAGTGCGGAAGGATGTAACACGTTACAGAGGGACATAGATAAGCTGCAGAGCTGGGCTGAGAGGTGGCAAATGGAGTTTAATGCAGAAAAATGTGAGGGAATTCATTTTGGAAGGAATAACAGGAAGACAGGGTACTGGGCTAATGGTAAGATTCTTGTCCGTGTGGATGAGCAGAGAGATCTTGGTGTCCATGTACATAGATCCCTGAAAGTTGCCACCCAGGTTGAGAGGGTTGTTAAGAAGGCATACGTTGTGTTAGCTTTTATTGGTAGAGGGATTGAGTTTCAGAGCCATGAGGTCATGTTGCAGCTGTACAAAACTCTGGTGCGGCTGCATTTGGAGTACTGTGTGCAGTTCTGGTCGCCGCATTATAGGAAGGATGTGGAAGCATTGGAAAGGGTGCAGAGGAGATTTACCAGGATGTTGCCTGGTCTGGAGGGAAGATCTTATGAGGGAAGGCTGAGGGACTTGAGGTTATTTTCTTTAGAAAGAAGGTTAAGAGGTGACTTAATTGAGGCATACAAGATGATCAAAGGATTAGATAGGGTGGACAGTGAGAGCCTTTTTCCTCGGATGGTGATGTCGAGCATGAGGGGACATAGCTTTAAATTGAGGGGGGATAGATATAGTACAGATGTCAGAGGTAGGTTCTTTACTCAGAGAGTAGTAAGGGCGTGGAATGCCCTGCCTGTAACAGTAGTGGACTCGCCAACATTAAGGGCATTTAAATGGTAATTGGATAAACATATGGATGATAAAGGAATAGTGTAGATGGGCTTTAGAGTGGTTTCAAAGGTCGGCGCAACTTCGAGGGCTGAAGGGCCTATACTGCGCTGTAATGTTCTATGTTCTATATTCACTGGCATCTCTATTCCTGCATCATTATCTTGTAGTAGCACTTCCCCCTACCCCAGGTCACTGACATCTGTGGTCCTTTTAAATGGTCTGGTAAAGTCAGAGGTGGCCAGCACTGGTTTGCTTATTAACTTGTCTTCAATCTCCCAAACTCTACTTTGACATTCTATGGACCACAGCATTTTTGCTTGTTTCAGCCACATATCCAACGTGCATTGTATTTCAGCCTCTAACTGAGCCAGTCTCTGTGGCTTTAGTCAAGATGGGCGTGGCTTTATTGGTTCAGAGTTTCCTATGTCCGCATGATGATTAGTTAACGTAGTGCACCCTAGTGAGATCCTACAAATCTGTTTATATTTTCCCAGTACCTTAATTTAGATCTTATCTCTGTTCTTTTGGTGATTTGGTTTGCACCTTTGGTTTTAGAACTCCCTCTGTTATCTTCAAATAGTGTCTTATTTTCACTCTTCTTCAAAATCAAAGATGACGTGCTTCCCTTCGTCAGGTTCCTGACTGTCCAAATTAGGGAGGACCCCCTGGATGAGTTCCCTCTGCATTTCTGTCTCTTGTGTAATGCAGCCAGTCTTTTCTGATTGTCCAATAAATGTTTATCCAAATTTTGAAGAACTTCTGCAGCTAAACTACAAGTAGTATTGTCAATGCTGAGGGACATATTTGGTTCATTTTTGATCAATAAACCTTTCCAACCCCTCCAGCTTTACATTCTCTCTTTTCACTCACATGGTTATTTTCAGTGACAAGTAAAGTTGATGGTTTAACCTTTGCAGAGTTGGTTGGCTTTATATCCACCATTCTTTGTTTTGCAGCTTGTTCCTCTTCACGGAGTTTTCACAATCACAGCTCTTATCTCCATTTAGTAATACGGACTTATACAATCTGTGCTTTCCTGATTTCAACTTGTCTTCCTTTCTTTCAGAGATACCAAGGTGAAGCCTGTGGCTGGGAGTATCCATGGTGGATGTGTTGAATCGAAGATACATTGTTCCTTTGAATGATGGTGACCTGCAACTACTTTTCACTTCATTATCAGAATCAGAGGATAATGCATTGCTGGTTCCACTGTCATGGGAGTGTCCCTTCAAGAAAGGTTTTTGTCTTATCACATGGCTTCAGTGATGTCATTTTGTGGGTGGGGTGGAGCTGTGGCTGTGAGGATTTTCAGTTTCATTTTCAGTTTGATTGCTGTGGACTCAGAGGGCGAAAGAAGTGTTTTTTTCCTATCTTTCTATGTTTGAATATTAAAGAATTGTTCCAGTAAACATCCCATTGATTGTAGCTACCTGCTTTGGTAACTTAAAATATATAGTTTGCTTTCCGGAAGGGTTTAAACCTGCTGGTGAGTCGGGGTCAGAATCTCAGGGAAAGCCCGTCTCATTCAAGTGAGAATGCAGAGTGCTGGGCCACACCCTTGAAAAGTTTTTTTTTTGTTTATTGGATTTTGTTTTGGAATTGGAACAGTTAAGGGGGAATTCATTAAGTGTTATACATAGATTACTGTAGCTCTGTGGGGTCTTTATGTTTGTAATTTATTACAAATTCTTGCTGTGTGCTCATCCCAGCCAAATTCAACATAAAGGTTGTAGGTCAAGTAGACTTTAGAATATACTTTGGAGTTTCTAAGCCCTGGCCCATAACACCATTAACTTTCTGCTTTTTGTTAACAGATGTGGTTGCAGAATCACCGCAGTGTTTTTCATCCACATTTCTCTTCATTTTCAAAAGGAATTGACCACCTTTGCTATTTAATTCCTTTACCGCGAAGAGGCACTGTGGGCCCTTAAAAGGATGTGGCTTAATCAGACTTTGCATGGTGTCATTTCACAGTCATTGCTGCCCTCAAGCTGAATAGCTGGTGCAATGCTATTATGTATATTTCCCTTCAAGCCAGGCATACTCTAGGAAATATTTGCATGTGAAGTGGATGGCAAGGGGTTTACTGCAAGAGGTTGTAGCAAGTTACTTTTAGGAAAGTCTAATTCACTGTTCTTCTAACATGCTGTGTTCTTCCTGTTATGGGTCAGAGTTTAGAGAACTCCAAAGTGTATCATGGAGTTCACCTGACCCACAACCTTTAATAGATTGTGGTACGGGGAGCACACGGCCCACTCTACAGGTGTGGTACAGCAGAAATGGAAAAGTATTTTTAAAAACAAAACAATATTTATTCTATGAACTCAAGTTAACCTTTTTAAAACAAACAGTGAATATCTTAGCAACCATTAATTCAAAGATAACCCCCAAAGAATACAACACTAAGTAACCCGTATGCTGTCCTTTTACCATCCAAAAGACTTAACAAACCTTTAAACAGGAGCACATTAGGTTAAAGTCATTACTGCAAGCAGTTATTAGTTTTAAATCACCAAAGGATCCAGAGATAGTCTTTCATGGCAGAGAGCTCAACAGTACAGCTGCTTTGGCTGACTTCAGCTGCAACACACTGAAAAACAAAACCAAAAAGACAGACACACCCAAGCTTTTCTCAAAGTGAAACTAAAAAGCAGAACCAGAGCTCAGCTCCACCCACACTCTGACATCACTGCAGTAACATGAGCGGCTAACCATTTCTTAAAGCGACATTCTCATGACATTCCTTAGCTTTAGAAAACACGAACTGATCTTCTTCTGAAGAAGAAGATTAAGAAGAAGATCAGTTAGTGACAGGTCTATTTGGTACCAGTTGTTTATCATTGCTTCATAACCAGAATCGAAATTGGATTCAGAACTCACGTCTGAATATTCATCGCTGTTATTACTATTAGATTCGGACTCCTCTTTCTTAGACCTTCAGTCTTGGAGTTCTCAGACTCTGGTTCTCTACTAGATTTTACCTTTGACAAGCGTCTGTGAGGAATCATTCTCGGAGAGTATCAGTAAAATCAGATTCACTACCATTGTCATTTGATGTGTGATTAATATCTTCGAACATTTCTGCCTTTGAATCATTTAATTCCCAATGAGTTTTCCTAATTTCCATGTGCCCTGACATTGGTATTCCATGTGCTATCCGCAGTACCTCCCTCACATTCTGTAATTATGGATGAAGCTACAACCTTCACTCCCGCCAAATCATTCCCCAAAAGTAAGCCTGCTCCTCCCACTGGTAACTTCTTAACCACTTTGACAACCACTGGAACTGACACCAAAGAACACGTTATGGAGATGCCGGCGTTGGACAGGGGTGAGCACAGTAAGAAGTCTTACAACACCGGGTTTAAGTCCAACAGGTTTGTTTCGAATCACGAGCTTTCGGAGCGCTGCTCCTTCCTCAGGTGAATCACCCGAGGAAGGAGCAGTGCTCCGAAAGCTAGTGATTCGAAACAAACCTGCTGGACTTAAACCTGGTGTTGTAAGACTTCTGACTAAAGAACACGTTAATGGTACACACTGAGGGAGTGATGGGATACCACACAAAATGGCTGCTTTGTCCAGGATGCCGTCGAGCTTCTTGAGTGTTGTTGGAGCTGCGCTCAGCCAGGCAAGTGGAGAGTATGCCGTCCCACTCCTGTCTTGTTCCTTGTAGATGGTGGACAGGCTTTGCGGAGTCAGGAGGTGATTTACACTCTGCAGAATCCCAGCTTCTGATTGTCTCTTGTAGCCACAGTATTTAAATGTCTCATACAGTTCAATGTCTGGTCAGCGCACCCCAGGATGTTGATAGTGGGGGATTCAGCGATGGCAATGCTATTAAATGTCAAGGGGAGATAAGATTCTCTCTTGTTGGAGGTAGTCATTGGCTTATGTGACATGAATGTTACTTGCCACTTATAAGCTTATTCTGAATATTGTCCAGGTCTTTGTTTTATATGGATGTGGACTGCAATCCATATGAATAGAATATGAATCTATTTTAATAATGTTCATTGAAGGATAGTTTCTGGTGGCATTGAACTCTTCGAATAGTGCCTTTTACTCCCATACCCACCTTACAGGGCACATTGGCCTTGGTTTAATCATCTCAGAGACAACGCCACACTCCATCAGTGCTACACTGGAATATTAGCCAAAATCTTGTTCTCAACTCTCTGGAGTGGGACTTGAACCATGCTCTCCTGATTCAGAGGCATGATCCGCAGCTGAGAACTTAAAAAAAGCAATAGAACCATCACATTAAAACCAAGAGCTCACTGTGCAAGGAGCCATGGACATAGGCCCGGAGCACAGTTTTCCTGACGATAGGTAGTTGAACAAGATTCAGCTGGGGTTTTCATGGCCCTCGATACAACATTCGTAAAATAACTCCGCTGCAGGAGAAGCAATTAAGTGGAGTCAACGTCAGTGCTAATGCTTTTTTGGGCTATAAACACGGACGTGGCACATTATGCTGCCTGATCAGAGTTGCCATGGTTACTGCTGGAGTGATCAAGAGCCAATTAAGCTCATAATGAAGGGTTAGAAGGGTGGAGATAATGCACACTTACAACTTGCAGTGACTAATTCCAGCACTAACCGCCGGTACCATTTATAGTCGAACTTGTAGCTGTGCAGCATTCTGTGAGAGTAAATCAAATATGCTCGTCCCACTCTTTAGAAAGGAAACCAATCGAATGGAGGTGCTTGGTGCACAGGTTGAAGTGTCCAAGGTGACCGGAGCAGTTGCAGAGGGGATAGAAACTATTTCCTCTGGAGGGAGAGCTCAGAACAAGGAGGCGTAATGTCAAAATCTGAGCTTAGGCCGTTGAGGGGCAGGGAATATTTCACACCAAAGGCGCTGGAAGCCATTTTGAAATTGTTGCCGATTGGGCAAATGTCAAAACTGAAATTAGCATTTTGTGAGGCAAATGTGTCAAGGATTTTGGATCAATGTGGATACGAAGGGAAATGTTTGTTTGGTTGTTTATTGTCACCGAGGTACAGTGAAAAGTATTTTTCTGCGAGCAGCTCATTTAGTACATGAAAATAAAATAAAATAAAAAGAAAATACATAAAAGGGCAACACAAGGTCCACAATGTAGACTGCTATAGGTGGGGAATGGTGGAAGATCGAGGCATTATGGGCGACTAATCCAGATTCCAATTCCAATTCTCTTCCCACATTTAGTGATGCGCCAAGGCAGACTTTAATTTGTTTCCACAGTGTGTAACCCTGCCGCCAGGGGCTTATAGCTTGAGGGGCGCCACTCCACATTAAGCGTGGCTGACCAAAAGTCTCTCCTGTTCTTCCTTCCAGTCATTGGCGTATTTGGGTTTGGCTGCATTATGAGCGCACCCTCCTTGGCCATCAAGTCCTGGGGCGGGATTTTAACCAAGAACTTTGAACCAACAGATCTTTGAAGGTGGCAACATAAGTGGACAAGGTAGTCAAGAAAGCATAAGGAATGCTTGCTTTCATTGGACGGGGCATCGAGTATAAAAAACTGGCAAGTCATGCTGCCCTTGGAATATTGCGCAGAATTCTGGTCGCCACACTACCAGAAGGATGTGGAGGCTTTGGTGAGGGTGCAGAGGAGGTTTACCATGATGTTGCCTGGTCTGGAGGGTGTTAGCTATGTGGAGAGGCAGAATAGACTCGGACTGTTTTCATTAGAAAGACCTGATAGAGGTCTACAAGATTATGAGGGGCATGGATAGAGTGGATGGGCAGGCACTCTTTCCCAGGGTGGAGGGGTCAGCCACCAGGGGGCATTGGTTTAAGGCTCATTGGGCAAAGTTTAGAGGAGATGTGCGAGGCAGGATTTTTACGAAGAGGGTGGTGAGTGCCTGGAACGCGTTGCCAGGGGAGGTTGTGGAAGCAGATATATTAACGGCGTTCAAAAGGCATCTTGACAAACACATGGATAGGATGGGTATAGAGGGATATGGCACAAGGAAATGCTGAGGATTTTGGCAAAGGTTGGTATCATGACCGGTACAGGCTTGGAGGGGCGGAGGGCCTGTTCCTGTGCTGTACTGTTCTTTATTCTTTGTTCTTCTGGCTCAGAGGCAGGGGTGCCACCCACTGTGCCACAAGAACAACAATCCAGAGGCCCAGGCTAATGTTCTGGGGGCACCGTGACAGCTGGTGTGGAATTTAAATTCAGTATTGCTTGATAAAAATATACTTCATTTGTTTCAAAGTTTTTCATCCTGCACTCATCAGGACAAGTCACAAGAATACCAAAGGGAACAACAATTTATACCGTATGAGAAGAGATGGCCGATTGGTTGGCGAGTGGACTCTGATTGGTAGCGGTGTTGCCATACAGCAACAGGTGAAGTTAGATATGTCATGCTGCTCCGATACAGTAGCAACACCAGTGATATTCACAACCAACAGGATGCTGCCATCGAACCAAAAAGAAGTTCTGCCTATCATACAGATGAGTAATGTGTTATATGAATTTCAGTGCCAGTGTGATGCCAGGTCCCAAATGCTTTTGTCCCAAAGACTGGCGGCAGATCATATCAAACAGCAAGTCCATTCTGCTGTTGACAATGGACAAGGTACAGATTGTACCCGACCTGCATGTGTTTGCAAACTTTAAAACACACGGTCCAACATTAGATGAGATTCCTTGATTGAACATTGGCTAAATAATTCTCAGTGTGCATGACACCCAGTTTAAGATCGTCAGTTGGACTTGTAGTGTGGTGCATTTGCATGCACTGGAAGCTATGTATATCAATACGCAGGGCCATGTTCTCTGCAGACAGAAGGAAGATTGTCACACATTGCGCCTGTTTCAGCTAAACAAAATAAGTGACAGCCATTCACTGGTTAATTCCTCAGGGCAGTGAATTCACCAGAGCTAAACTGCCTGGCTTAAATTTCAATCAATGCTGGACGGCACGGTGGCTCAGTGGTTAGCACTGCTGCCTAAGGCGCTGAGGACCCGGGTTCGATCCCGGCCCTGGGTCACTGTCCGTGTGGAGTTTGCACATTCTCCCGTGTCTGCGTGGGTTTCACCCCCACAACCCAAATATATGCAGGGTGGTTGATTGGCCATGCTAAATTGCCCCTTATGTGAAAAAACTAATTGGGTACTCTAAATTAAATTAAATTTAAACAATACTTGGCAGTTAATCATCAACTGGTGCAGTATCCATGGCAACGCCTCTATCAATCAGCGTCTGCTTGCCTATCAATCAGCACTCTCTTCCCATAAAGTATACATTGTTGTTCCCTTTATATTTGAATCCTCCTGATAAGTGCAAGGTGAAAAGCTCTGACAAAAATACTCTTTTCTCAGCAATATTCAAGTTTTGTGCTACCAAACACCAATTTAAAATCAGTCAATGAAAAAAATCTGGAATTGAGAAGTAGGTCTCAGTAACGGTGACCATGAAACCATCAGTGATTGTAAAAACCAATCGGTTTCACTAACGCCCTTTCGCGAAGGAAATCTGCTGTCCTTATCCTGCCTGGCCTTCATGTGACTACCGGTTGACTCTTAGCTCTGTTCAATGAATGTTCAATAAATTTGCTCGATTGCCATATTATCCTTCAACTAGATGAATCGGTTCACCATAGAAAATGAAACACAAAGACAAGTAATGAGGTCGTTTGAGAGCTGTTGCAGCAGGGTCAAAGAGAATCTGGGAGATTGCGTCTGAGAAAGACTGCAGACTGACAGTAATTATTCACACCTCCAGTCCCAGCGCACTCAGCCAGTGCTCAAACATTCTCACAACATTTCTGTCAGGATAAACTATGCACTTACCATAAAACTCGGTTGCTGGAGAAGACACACAACACAAAAGATTTACTCAATCTGCTGTATCCTTCTCTCCTCACAGAAAGAGCCTGCAGTGGGTGCAGGTCCATTCACCATGTCAAACATTCACTCTCCACAATGGCAATAACAATTTATATTTCTGTAGCGCCTTTAACGTAATGAAATGCTAGGGAGTACAACACCCCACCACACTAGGAGACACCAGGGCAGATAACCCAAATATTGGTCAGAGAGTATTATGGAGTGTCACAAAGGAGTGAAAACAAGTAGAGGGTCGAAAAGGTTCAGGGAAGGAATTTTAAAGCTTGCAGCCTGGGCAGTTAAAGGCGGATTCTCCACAGCTCTGAGCCAAAATCGCGGGGAGGAGAATCCCATTTCGCGCCGAAATTGGGCCCGGCGCGGGTCCGGCGGCTCTCCTGGACCCGAGAATCGGTGTGATCGCGGAGTACCGCTGCGCGGCTGGGGGCCCAGCGATCCTCCGCTCCCGCCTGGCCGAGTTCTCGACGGCGTGGAACTAGCCACCGATTGCCAGTCGGGATGCAGGCGCGGCTGCCCTGGTGAGGGGGGGGGGGGGTGGGAGGATCGGACACCGGGGGGCGGGGGGGGGACCTGGTAGACGCCTGATAGGCGGCCGGGGTTAAGATCCGCGGTCGGGGTCCGCCATGGCATTCGGTGCAGCCGCTGGAGGTCCCACCTGCGGACTCAAAACCAGAAGTGTGGGGGCCAGTATCCGCGACTAAAGCTGCGTAAATTAATCCAGGCCACTGCCAGCCCCCTGCAGGGCTGTGAATTAGCTGATCTTTTTTGCAGGAATCTCCAGAGTAAAACTCCAGCGTTTTTAAGCCGGCGCGGGGACATATTCCCATTTTGGGAGAATCCAGCCCCCGACCATGATTGGTGGAGTCAGGAACATTGGGGATGCTCATGGGGCCAGAATTAGAAGATTGTGATATCTCGGAAGGTAACGGTAGCACAGTGGCTAGCACAATTGCTTCACAGCTCCCGGGGTCCCGGGTTCGATTCCCGGCTTGGGTCACTGTCTGTGCGGAGTCTGCACGTTCTCCCCGTGTCTGCGTGGGTTTCCTCCGGGTGCTCCGGTTTCCTCCCACAGTCCAAAGACGTGCTTGTTAGGTGGATTGGACATTCTAAATTCTCCCTCAGTGTACCTGAACAGGTGCCAGAGTGTGGCGACTCGGAGATTTTCACAGTAACTTAATTGCAGTGTTAATGTAAGCCTACTTATGACAATAACAAAGGTAATTATTAATCATAGATCATACATTTTACAGTGCAGAAGGAGGCCATTCGGCCCATCGAGTCTGCACCGGCCCTTTGAAAGAGCACCCTACCCAACCGCATACCTCCACCCTGTCCCCGTAACCTAGTAACCCCGCCTAACCTTTTTGGACACTAAGGGGCAATTTATCATGGCCAATCCACCTAACCCGCACATCTTTGGACTGTGGGAGGAAACCGGAGCACCCGGAGGAAACCCACGCACACACGGGGAGAACGTGCAGACTCCGCACAGACAGTGACCCAAGCCAGGAATCGAACCTGGGACCCTGGCGCTGTGAAGCAACAGTGCTAACCACTGTGTTACCGTGCCTAGGGCTGGGGGAGATTACCGAGACGGAGAGAAGGCCAAGCCATGGAGGGATTTGAAAACAATTTTAAAGTCAAGGTGTTGTCATCCAAGAGACAGTAGGAAGTGGAGGATTAGTGCCGTTTGGGGCAGTGTTTCGGATGATCTCAAGTTCACGGAGGGTGGGACTGGAGGCTGGTCAGGACCGCACTGGAGTAATCAGTCTAGAAATTAACGAAGTGGTCTTGTGGTGCAGGGGATAGAGTACCAACCTTTGGGCCAGAGGTTCTGGGTTCAAATCCCACTCCAGGACTGGCTGACCATGGAAGGTTGCCAAGCAGGCTGATAAATACTCCCAGGACGTCAGATGACAGGTGGTAAGAGAGTGAGAGTCTCCTGGACAATCATGCAGCAGAGGGCATAGACACTGCAGTACTTTGCCCAGCGTCATCGTGGACCAAACTAATGGAAGTCCATGGTCGCCAACTACCCTTTTAGGGTGTGGCACCCGAAGGAGGAGGAGGAGGAAAGAAATGAAGACATGGATGAGGTTGCTAACAGCAGATGAGTGGCACAGCCGGACAGTCTTATCTGTGCAAGACGCCATGATGGAAACTATTGACTGGGAAACTGTTGGATGTATATTGAGAGATAGAGGCTCTCAAGAAAAAGAGTATACATAGAACATACAGTGCAGAAGGAGGCCATTTGGCCCATCGAGTCTGCATCGACCCACTTAAGCCCTCACTTCCAGCCTATCCCCGTAACCCAATAACCCCTCCTAACCTTTATGGTCACTAAGGGGCAATTTATCATGGCCAATCCACCTAACCCGCACGTCTTTGGACTGTGGGAGGAAACCGGAGCACCCGAAGGAAACCCACGCAGGCACGGGGGGAACGTGCAGACTCCGCACAGACAGCGACCCAGCGGGGAATCGAACCTGGGACCCTGGCGCTGTGAAGCCACAGTGATATCCACTTGTGCTGCTGTGCTGCCCAAATTATTCATCTGACGACGTAAAGGTTCACCTCCTCCATGGCTGCCACAGTGGTGCCTGTGGTGAGTACCATCTACTTTTTAAAAACGCATTTTATTCAAACTTGTATCAAAGTAGGTTACAGCAAATAAACACCCCGGGAAACATTCTTCCCAACAATCAATTTGTACAGATTTGTCTCCTTTTTCACCCCCCCTCCCCACCCCCCTACGACATACAGCTCCTCAAACACGGTCACAAACATCCCCCACCTTTTCTCAAACTCCCTTTCTGAACCCCTTAACTCAGACTTTATCTTCTCTGACCGCAGGAAGTCGTACAGGTCACCCAACCAACCCTCTACCCCCGGTGGCGATGCCGACCGCCACTCCAGCAAAGTTTGTCGCCGTGCAATCAGAGAGGCGAAGGCCACAACATCGACCTTCCTCCTCGCCATGAGCTCCGGCTTCTCTGAAACCCCAAATATCGCCACCAAAGGGTCCGGGTCCACCTCCTCCTCCACTATCCTGGCTAAGACCACAAACACTCCCGCCCAGAATCTTCCCAATTTTTCACAACCCCAAAACATGTGCGCGTGATTCGCTGGCCCCCGCCCACACCTCTCACACTCATCTGCTACCCCCTGAAAGAACCCACTCATTCTCGCCCGAGTCATATGCACCCTGTGCACCACCTTAAACTGTATCAGACTCATCCTTGCACAAGAGGAGATCCCGTTTACCCTTCGCAGTGCATCACTCCATACTCCCGAATTGATCTCCATTCCCAACTCCGCTTCCCATTTCTCCTTGATCTTCACCACCCGCTCGCCTCCCTGCTCCCCCAGCCACTTATATATATCCCCAATTCTTCCCTCTCCTTCCACATCCGGAAGCAGCAGTCGCTCCAGCAGGGTGTATCCCGGCAATCTAGGGAACCCCTTCCAGACCTTTCGTGCAAAGTCCCTAATCTGCAGATACCTGAACTCACTACCCCTCGGCAGCTCCACCCCTCCCTTAGCTCCTCCAGACTGGCGAACCCTTCCTCCAAATACAAATCCCTCACCTTGACCAGCCTCACTACCCTCCACCTCCCGTATCACTATCCACCCCCCCACTCAAACCCATGATTCTCGCACAGCGGCGTTAGCACCGGCATCCCTTCCACCGTAAAATACCTCCTGAGTTGATTCCATATCTTCACCATAGACTGAACCACTGGGCTCCCTGAATACCTACTCAGAGCCATTGGCAATGCTGCCATCACCATAGTCCTCAAACTGAACACCTTACAAGATTCCTCCTCCATCCTAACCCACTCTACCCCTTCTCCTTCCCACCACCGCCGCACCTTGTCCACATTCGACGCCCAATAATAATGAAGCAAGTTTGGCAACGCCAACCCCCCCTGCTGCCTCTGCCTCTGGAGCAGGGCCCTCCCCATCCTCGGCACCTTCCCCCCCCATACAAACTCAGAGATGATTGTGTTCACTTTATGAAAAAAGGCCTTTGGTATAAAAATCGGGAGAGCCTGAAAGATAAACAAGAATCTTGGCAAAATATTAGAATATTCATTTCCACCACTTGGGCCCTCCCCGCCAACGTTAAGTGCAGTGTATCCCACCTCTTTTTTTTTTCTTTACAAAATAAATAAATTTAGAGTACCCAATTCATTTTTTCCAATTAAGGGGCAATTTAGCGTGGTCAATCCACCTACCCTGCACATATTTGGATTGTGGGGGCGAAACCCACGCAAACACGGGGAGAATGTGCAAACTCCACACGGACAGCGACCCAGAGCTGGGATTGAACCTGGGACCTCGACGCCGTGAGGCTCCAGGGCTAACCCACTGCGCCACCTTGTATCCCACCTCTTAAGATCCTACCTGGCCTCCTCCACCAGCTTTGTTAAGTTCCACTTATGGAGCCCCGTCCATTCCCTCGCTACCTGAATCCCCATGTACCTCGCTACCGCAAATGGCATCCCCCCTAAATTAGCCCGCTGTGCCAGCTCATTCACCGGGAATACCTCGCTTTTCCCTATATTCAGCTTGTATCCCGAGAACCCTCCAAACCTCCCCAACAGGCCCATAATCCTTCCCATACTCTCCAACGGATCCGAAACATACAGTAAGAGGTCAACGGCATAGAGCGATACCCGATGCTCCCTCTGTCCCCTCATTATCCCCTGCCACTCTGCCGACCCCCTGAGAGCCATCGCCAATGGCTCTATGGCCAGCGCAAACAGCAGCGGCGACAGCGGGCACCCCTGCCTCGTACCCCTGTGTAAGTCAAAGCTTCGTGAGCTCATATCACTTGTCCTCACCCTCGCTCTTGGCGCCACATACAGCAACCGCACCCATGCCACAAATCTCGGCCCAAACCCAAACCTTCCCAAAACTTCGAACAAGTACCGCCACTCCACCCGATCAAATGCTTTCTCCGCGTCCATGGACACCACCACTCCGGTACCAGAGCTCTCGATGGATTCATCACCACATTCAACAGCCGTCTTATATTACTCGTGAGCTGCCTGCCCTTCACAAAGCCTGTTTGATCTTCTGCAACCACCCCCGGGACACAATCCTCCATCCTCCCCACCAACAACTTAGCCAATACTTTCACATCCGTGTTCAATAGTGATATGGGTCTATACGACCCACATTCCACCGGATCCTTCCCTTTTTGGGGATTAGTGTGATTACTGCCTGCTTCATCGTCTCCGGCAACTCCCCCTTCTCCAGCGCTTCATTAAACGCCCCCGACAGATGTGGTGCCAGGTCCGCTGCAAATTCCTTATAAAATTCTGCCAGGTACCAATCCGGCCCAGGGGCCTTCCCTGATTTCATACCCCTGATACTATCCAGCACCTCCCTCAGCCCCAGGGGCTCCTCCAACACCTGCCTCTTTGCTTCCTCCACCTGGGGAAATTCCAGCTCATCCAGAAACCGCCCCATGCCCCCTCCTCTCCTCCTGGGTCTGCCTCATAAAATCCCTGGTAATACTCTCTAAATGCCTCCTGCGGCTCGCCTTCTCCCCATACTCGTATTGCACCCCTCTTGCCCTACGCAGTTGCCCTACCGCCCTCCCCGTTGTCAGCCTGTCAAATTGCCCCTGCAACCTTTTCCTCCTCGCCAATCCCTCCACAGTGGGCACCCTCGAATAGTCCCTGTCCACCTCCACTATCTCGCTCACTAGACGGTCATGTTCCGCCCTCCTTTCATTATTCGCCCGAACCGTAAATGTGATCATGGGCGTCATTCTCCGAGCCCCCAGAGGGACGGAGAATGGCCGTTGGCCGCCGTGAATCCCGCCCCCGCCGGTTGCCGAAGTCTCCGAAGGGAGAAAAGTCGGCGGGGCGTTAATGTCGCCGCTGCCGTCGGAGAATGGCACGGGTCTGCGCAAGGCAGCCGATTTTCGGCCTGCCGGTATTCTCCATTCCGGATGGGCCGAAGTCCCGTCGACGTGATGACCGTTCACGTTGACGTTAATTAAACCTCCTTTTCATCGGTGTGACCCTGTGCTCCAGGTTCACGCCGACCAGCGTGGAGGTGAGTGACGGCCTGGGGGGTTGGCTCTGGGCAGGCGATGGCGTGGCCGCAGTCTGAATGCGTGAGGAGAGGTGTGTCTCGGGTTGTGTGTGTGTGTGTGCGGCGGGGGGGGTGGTGGTTAGAGTAGGCTGGGCTCCGGGGGAGTGCCGGGAGGGGGTCCGTGCCGGGGAGGGGGATGGGGGGTCCGTGCCGGGGTGGAGGTTGGGGGGGGGTCCGTGCCGGGGTGGAGGTTGGGGGGGGTCCATGCCGGGGTGGAGGTTGGGGGGGGGTCCGTGCCAGTGTGGAGGTTAGGGGGGGTCCGTGCCGGGGTGGAGGTTGGGGGGGGGGGGGTCCGTGCCGGGATGGAGGTTGGGGGGGGGTTCCGTGCCGGGGAGGGGGATGGGGGGTCCGTGCCGGGGTGGAGGTTGGGGGGGGGGTCCGTGCCGGGGTGGAGGTTGGGGGGGGGTCCGTGCCGGGGTGGAGGTTGGGGGGGGGGGTCCGTCGTGAGATCCCATAAATTTGTGGAGAAAGAGAAAATTCTACGGTGGGCCAGGGAGAAGCGTAGCTGCGACTGGGAGGGAAATAACGTCCGGATTTATCAGGACATCGGAGCCGAGTTGGCAACCCCCGACCTCTGCATCAGCAACCTCCCGGTCGTCAGGTCCGCCAGCCAGTTCCTGGGATACAGGGCGTCCCTCCTCTGCTCCACCGCGTCCAGGAGCGCCTCCACATCCCGTGACTCGAACATCGGGGCTGAGCGGCGGCCAGCCATCCAGTCGGGTGTTGCGGTCGGGTGTTGCGGTCGGGTGGGGGGGAGCAGCGCGGCCTTATGAGCCGTCACGCCGTGCGGCGCGTATGACGCTGCACGCCGTGAACCACTGCGCAAGCGCGGATCCCGTTACGTCGCTGCAACCCATTTCGGGCCGGAGACTTTCGACCTATTTTTCCGACGTGACGCAAGTCGGATTTGCGCCGTTTTTTGCGCCGATCGGCGGACTTTCCGCCGATAACGGAGAATTCTGCCCCATTTCTCCCCGGATCACTGCCTTCAGTGCTACCCAAAAAATTCCCGCCGACACCTCCCCATTCTGATTGAACTCCACATAATTCCTAATCGCCAACCGCACCTTATCACCAAAACCTCCATCCGCCAACAACCCCGAGTTAAACCTCCACCCCGGCCTCTGCTCTCATCCCGTACTGAACCGAATATCCAGCCAGTGGGGTGCATGGTCCGAGATAACTATCCCCGCATACTCTACCCCCTCCACCCCAACCAAAATCTCCCGACTCACTACAAAGTAATCAATCCCCAAATAAACCTTATAGACTTGTGAGAAGAAGGAATACTCCCTTCCCCCTGGGTTCTGAAAGCGCCATGGATCCACCATACCCATTCTCTCCATAAACCGGGGTGGAGGTTGGGGGGGTGTCCGATCTGGGGTGGAGGTTGGGGGGGGGGGTCCGTGCCGGGGAGGGGGATGGGGGGTCCGTGCCGGGGTGGAGGTTGGGGGGGGGTCCATGCCGGGGAGGGGGATGGGGGGTCCGTGCCGGGGTGGAGGTTGGGGGGGGGGGTCCGTGCCGGGGTGGAGGTTGGGGGGGGGGGGTCCGTGCCGGGGAGGGGGATGCGAGGGCAAGTGAGTTGGTCCACCTGGCCAGGTGCCAGCCTCCAACAGTTGGACCCATGCGGTCCATGCCACCTGGCTGGGGGGAGGAGGGGATATGGGCAATGATGACATGTCGTCGTTCCCCTCCCCCCCCACCAGGCCGTCATGTTTTCCGATCATCCAGCGATGTTGGCCGCCGTGGCGGCAGCCGCTCATGTCTATGTTGCCCTGGATGAGGAGGAGGAGGAGGAGCGTGCCAGAGAGGCGGCGCAGGCTGCCGCAGAGGGACAGGCGGCAGCCGCCCAGGCTGGAGGGACACCTGACCGACAGGACGAGGAGGGGGAGGAGGACGTCGCGGCCCCACGGCGGCAGACTCACCTGGGGCTGAGGTAAGACCACCCCACACACACACTTGCGCTCAACGTACGTGACACCCCCGCACGCTTTGGACAGAGCACAAAGGCAGCTTCTGTAGGTGTAACATTGACTTTAATAACCAAAGGAGTTCATGCACGTGCCCTAGCCCCTAAAGCTCATCTGTGCCCTGCACCCGTGCCAACTTACTCAGTGTCTAATTGTTTGGCCTTACGGGCCCTTTGACTACGTCTACGTGGTTCCCCAGACGGTACAGCAGAACTGGAGGTGGACTCCTGTGATTCCTGCCCTCTGACACTGGATCCCTTTGGCGGCCGTTTCCTGGGGCATCCTGGCCTAGATGGGCCAGGCTGCGGCCTGGGCGACTGGGATGGCGAGCTGCCAGCCTGTCCTGCCCGTTGCCCACCCGATGCACCTGGGACGGAAGGGGGGGAGTCCGAGGTGTCGCGGTGTACCGGGACCTCCCCTACAGGGGGAGCCGGGACGGACCACACCACCTCCTCCTCCCTCGGGGTGCCCGATGGCCCCCAGGCCTCTACATGGGTGGGGGATGCGAACGGACTGGCCATCCGACGTCCCCCCGACATCTGGCGCTGCCAGTCCTGGAGGCCCGTGCTGGTATCGACAGGGGTCTGCAGGTTTTGCGGTGTCGGCCTGGGCGGCACGCATGACCGGCACCACTCCCAGCTCCTGGACGCGGGTGGACTCCTCCACCTGCGACCGCAGCCGCCGCAAGCCGCCCGTCACCCTCTTCGCTCGTCTCCGGGTCGGTGGTTGCATCGGATCTATGTGTGGGTGTGGTAACTCCAGGAACCCGGGATCCATCTGGGCGGCAGATGTTCGCTTGGGCTGAGCTGCCCTCCGACCGCCCGGCCCCTCTGCTGCTCCTACCTCCACCTGCTGTACCGGGACGGCTGTGTTGTGCGCACCAGTGAGTGTACCAGACGCCTCATCACTAAAGTGCCCAACCGAGGTGAGTGTTTCTGCGATGGTGGAGGGTGTTGGTGACAGCAGTGGTGTTGTGTCGTGCTCTTCGTCCCACTCTGAGTCCATGGCACTTTGGGGTGGGGGTTCGTCTCCACCCATCCACTCTGAGTCACTGTCCGGTATTTCGTCTTCCTGGGTAGTGCTGTC